>NC_048438.1:18608143-18930163 GCF_004353265.1 Vitis riparia
TGGAGCTCGAATTGGGAAGGCAAAACAACCTACATTTATATAAGGAAAATAATAAATAAAGTCATTCACTCAAGTCACTGAACAACTCCGCATGCTGACTATGGAGTAATGAAACTACTCACTCTGCTTCCCTTGCACAAAGAACATGAGCACAAGATCCCATTGCCTTTGATAGTTCCCTGAAGCCTATAGCCCTACAATTCAAACATCACAATTTAGCCCCAAGCATGAAAACAAATTGTTATTTTCATGTAAAGCAGCTGATAAAGAAATAAAACAAATTAACATAGTTAAATAAACACCATTAGGTATGAATCTACCTTCTTTCTACCATCGTAAGTTACAGGGTATCCCTCCAGCATGCCAGTCTCGAGAAGATCCCTTATTGTCAAGGGAACCTTGTTCAAGGCAATCTTTTTTGACATTTTCAGTCCTAACTTCTTTGGACTTGTTAATGATCTTACCGCACCATTTGTCTTCTCGTCAACTCCTATGGCAACAGAATTGCAAAAATTATAGTCTGATTCCAAACTCTCCACAGTGTCCTCCTTCGATTTTAATGCTGATCTTGTAAACCGCTTTGGAAGTTTCTCCTCCACCGCAATATCTATCTCCTTGCTCTCATCGATCAGTTCTGCAGTTTGCAACTTCAGACTACCATCATTTGATTCGTCCTTGATTGAAGCTTTCTGGGATTGGCTCTTCGGCTCCTCTTCACAAATGGGCCCCACCAAATAGCCGCCCGTAGGTTTCTCCACGACAACAGGGTCATTCTCATCAGTTTTCTGCTCCTCATCGGTAGTGCTTTCATCATCTTTTGGCTCCTCCGCAATGGTTCTTCTCTCATCATTCTTGGACTCTTCCAAACGCTTCAGTCTCTTATTTCTAGAATACTGGATGACCCCATCCCATCGATTCTTGGTCTCGCGAATCCGATCACTAGAATCATTCCCCTCCAACTCATCATTCAAGGTCTTCAGCTTCTTATTACTCTCATTCCAAGCAACCCCATTGCAGTTAATAGTTTCATTCTGAGTCTGAGCCTTCGTCGACCGAGTCCGACCGATTAAACCGCATTGGGAATGAACCTCCAATGCAAAAGCTAACTCGCGTTTCATACCTTTCCAGAACCCAGAGACAACAAAACTGCGATATCCAAAACGGCGCAGAACAGAAACACTAATCGGGCCACAGATTTTCGATTAGACAAACCCAATCGATCGATTCGAAACCCTAACCCCTCGAGTTACCAGGATAAGTAGAAAAATTGAGGAAGGAGTCGTTGAAAAATCGGGTCCAGTGATGGGATTTTGGATTGAGAATGTGGGACTGGAACAATGTTTGTGAGAGATGGTGACTAGGGTTTTGGAGATTGGAAAGAAACGTAGTCAAGAGTGAAATCGAGGGGCCCAAGCAACCAGCGAATCAAAGAAAAGATATATGAAAGGGCAATGCGGCGGATCCTTAAATATATAAACCATGAAATTACAAAAATCGATGAAATAAAATAAAATTATTCCATTTCACATCGCCTAAAAAAATGGGATTGTCAATTTCTTCTCTTTTTCTTTTTACGTGTTATAAAATAATTATAATTAATATATTTTTTTATATAATTTAAAAACAATTTACAGTTGATTCAAACCTCTAATGTCGTCTTTCAGACTTTCACGTTCATTATTTTATTAATTTTTTATATCATATCCGCACAAGAAATTAAAACGGTATTTATAACGTCTTTTAACTAACTTCATGCAAAATTATTTTATTTATAAAATAGCTTTTTTTTTCCAAAAAATATTATTAAATTTTTTTTTTAATCCGTCCCGTTCGTATGAAAAATTAGTTAAGATCAGACAATACATAACGGTCTTTTTAACGGTTTTCTTTTAACCGTTTTCCTTATACTATTCGGGAAGAGGTGGGTCCATTTTTTTTGTCATCAGTAGCCAAAAAGGGCCTGGCAACGGGTATCACTAGCACAAGACTATGGATATTTAAACGTTCCTTTTTTTCTTTTTTTTTGAATATCGGTTAGTTTGGCGGGTAACATAATCAGGAAAATTATATATTATTATTAAATATGAAATGTCCATTTTAAAAAAGACCGAGTGAAATAATAATTTTTTTTTTCTATTTTAAAAAATCGAAGACATGGTTCCATGAGCGAGTGAAATAATCTGAAAAAAAATTATTATTTCAAATTTTAAAAGATATAGAATAGGTAAATACTTAATATAAAAAAGTTTGTATTATTTTTTATTTGAAAAAAAAAAAATCACACCTAAAATCATCTTATCTTATCACACCAATTATTAAGGAAAAGGAATGAAAAAAAGATAAAATTAGAACATAAAATAGAAGAACAAAATAATGAGACCCGGGATAATTAGGATGATAAAAATCTAATTTAATTAATATTTTCATAAATTAAGAGTAATTAAATATTAAAATATTTGATTTTTATAATTTAAAAATTAATATTTATTTTTTTTAATTTTAGGATATTTATTATTTTATTCTTTTTATAATTAAACAAATTTATAAAAAAACAGTAAAATTTATTAGATGAAATAACAACCAAACAAATAATATCTTTTTTTTCAATGATTTTTTTTTTTTGGCATAAACATCCTATATTAGATTAAATTTAATTTGAAAAATAGAGTGGAAAGGAGAATTTAAAATATGAAAATTTTAAAATTACTTACTATGACATTCTGTTTTTCGTTTTTTTTTTCTTTTTAACAAAATAATAAATAAATAAATAAATGGCTCCACGTGGATTTCAATTGTTATGGTTGGACTGGGTGAAGTCACCGGCATTAGAATTCTGTTGCTCTGGCTCTCTGCTTGCTATTGGAAATTTCAGAGATGATCTCCAAAAGTTGCCAGTCTATACAAACAATATGAAAAATGGATGAAAAAAATTACATAATTTACTAATTTAGTGATTAATTAGAACTATAACCCCAGATGACCACTAAGACGATGATCGTACATCCCTTCATAAACTTCACTTTGAAGTTTGGACCTGGCTGCTTTATGTTTAAATAATTTTTAATGCTATTTAATAATATGAATACAACCATTCAGCAGAGTCTTGATTTTGATTGGCTATGATCTCTAATTATTTTACCGTTTCTTTTTGTATTGGTTGATTATTTGTTGTACGCTAGAGATATTAGACCAAGATCAATCCAGTAATATAAATAATATAAATGCACAGGAAAGACACTACTAAAATTGGGTTTGACCCATGATAATCTTCATCTAATATGGGCATGAAAAAGATTCAAGATTTACCCAACTAATAGAACTGTAACCCAAGCATTACCCATACAACCAGACTGCAAGTCTGCAATTATAAACTTTGGCCAGAGGCCTACGTGCATTTATGATCAGCTGGCGAGGCACTCATGATTTTTCATGCTTAATTATAATTGCAATAGAAGAAAAGAAAGAAAAGAAACCAACATAATCTGACTCGCCCTTGTGAAAGTTTCCTCCAGCAGACTTAGCCCACTTCACATAGAAGCGAAGAGAGAGATTTGGAGGAAGCGAAAATGCCAAAGGATCGAAGTTGCCCTACACGAGAAACCGCCCTTCAGAAGGCGATTCAGTCCGAGTAGTCCCCATTTCTCCCACTGTCGTGAATCAACGAGCGTGGGGAAGGATATGCACACCTAAGAAAGACTGCGGCCACCATGGATAGGAGTGGATGTGACCACCCCCACCTGGTTGCTTTGAGGCATTGGTGGGGGTGGCTCCGTGGGGAGAAGATGAAGCTCAGGGTCACATGAGGGTACGGAGAGGGTTGATCAGGGAGGCCTGGTGTGTTGTTATAAGGATTTCTTGGTCATGGGAGCAATAAAAGGATGAGGTGACTTAAGTAGTAGTGTGTGGTCACTTTTGGTTAAAGGAGGCAAAAAGAAAGTAGGGTAGTGAAATGGGGACTGAAAGTTAGCATCTTCCAAGGGATATGCCATTGGCACCTCCACTGGCTCCACATCTCATGACAGCTCCCCTTTCCATTCTTTTTCCCTTCATTTCCTTTTCTTGCCCTACACTCTATACTCATTTCATCATTTGTTTATCTAATCAGGTATCATGCATTCCACCATACTAGTAGATGACCTGGCATGCCAGGTGGCAAAATCCCCCCCCCCCTTTTTTTGTCATTGGGACTTGTTCATGGGCAAGTGTTGAAATTCGTGTAATGATTTATGGTGAAAAATTAAGAAAAATGAGAAAAAAAAGAACACACAGATTTAATATGGTTCGATAAATTGTCTATATCCACGGAAATAGGAAAGAAGACTCTCACTGCTTATTAAATCAAATTAGATATATTAACCCTTAGAAATGAAATTTTAAAAATACTTCTGAATCATACCACAGGGTGTTGCCCCCCACACCCCCAACCTATCATTAATCACAACAATATAAATACAAGTCTGAATGCCACAACAATAGAAATACAAGTTTAAATGGCAAATATCGTCACTCTTTTCGCTCAAATATAAGTCACATGCTGCAATAGCAAGTCAAGCCAGTTGGACCAGATTCTGATGTGGTGTCAAGTCACGTGTATAAAAAGCGCTCTTTGGTGTCACCTACAGGAAAACATTTCCCAAGAAACACATAGCCTCTTATTTAAAGTTGGTTAAGCCTTTTTCTCCAGGCTTCTTTAACTTAATTTCCCTTGACCCAGTGAGATTTTATTTTCTTGGTGACACAAGCAGTATCATTTTGTTCGGTACTCTCTTTTGATTGCGTAATGCTTTTCTGAAGGTGCAGTTGCTCCTTGATGATCATGTAATCCTCCGTTTAGCCAAAAGTTGCTAGATACAGCTAAGGAGTAAAAAGGAAAAATATATATATATATATACCTGGGCAGCAGGGCTACGCAAGCAAGCTAGACAGATTTAATGGATGAATATCAGAAAAGATGACGAGCACAACTGACCCTTGGTCAATATATAAATAGCACGAGCCAAAATTTTATGAGGTTGGTGGCATATGCGGATCCTGGAACTACTGGAAGAATATTACTTGATGCGACAACCACCACTTTCCTCAAGCCATATTGCTTTACTGAGAATTTGCCTTCCAACATATACAACACTTTGGACCACAACAGAAATGAGCTGCTTTATGCATTACCACTAAAACAAAATATTGAATGGCTTTTCTCTAAGGTCAACCAACTCTACCTATCTTTGCAGAAACTGTGGACAGTGTTCAGGCCATTGGAATGGTCTAGAAGTGTGTCTAGACCTTTGATCATGACACTAGCAAATGAAATTAACTTATCGCCTGGTTTGCATGGGCGCCCGGTATTTCATCCATAGACATTCTTGTAGTAGTTCTATAGTTAGTTTCTATTAGCTTTCTGGTAAACACTATCTAACATACACAAGCCTGAACAATGGAAATGGTCACATAGAAATCAGATTATGTGAAGTCCCTTAACATTTTTGCACACATTATTCTCGGGTCGTCTAACATTGATAGTTTGATATGGCACATGCATGTTCATGTTATGCACCTTATATATATAATTGTTATTTTATTTACAAAGTAGTTTCCTTTGGCTAATACTACATTACACAAATCGCAAACCCTATTGTGAATCTGTGATGAATATGAGTGCAAAATGAAAATTGTGATACAACAAAAAAGATTCACCAAAAAAGCTGCACCTGGGATTTGGAGAAGATAAAAGGGAAAGGATTCATGAGAACCACCTCTTTCCATTCTTGGTGACCTTGAGCTTCATCACAAGTTCCTCACGCTGAGCTTCAACCTCTGCATATTTGAGGCTCATGTGGAAGTAGCGTTCACGAATGTCTCTTAACTCTGACTCTAGGGATGATTTTGTGCGTTCATATCTTTCTTTTGGTACTACTTCACCATCAGCTGTTGATTTCCTTGAAGCATCTGCAGGACCTTTTCGCCCATCAGACAACCTGAAAAGTAATCCAGGATTCTGTTAAAACAATGTACACTGGCCTGACATAGAGATGTGACAATTGATTTATCATTCACATTGGAATAGTTCATGTTGTCCGGCATTTGCTACCTTAATATGATGAAAGACATCTGAAGTTTTTATTTGCTTATTTTGGTATATCAATATTGTTTTTTTTTGCTATAATACCAGTGAAAACCTATCAAAGTTGATTAACAACTTCTCAGTTAATTTTCTGTTCCTCTGTATTTTATCTTAGCTTTTATCAACAAGTCAACATAAACCTCAGCTGATTCAAGCCCAAATGCTCCACTGTCATATTAAGAGAAACCAGAATGGTCCTTAATTTTTCACTATCTAGATTTCTGCATTCATAATCTTGTAGACTTTCACATCTTTCTTCACTACCTTCAATTCAGTATCTTGATGGTCACACTGTTGGTTCCTTTAGAGCCTTCCATATAGATTTATATGTTGCTTCCTCACAATTAGATCTTAACATAGAAAAATGATCACTACATATGATCTTCACAATATGGTCATGTAATCTTTCAGTTGGGTTCTTTAACAGTTGGGATGGGGGGGTTTATAGTTATTGTCCCACGTAATGACCTTTGCAATCAGCTAGTCCTCTGCATCCCTAACCCCATCATTTAAACACAAACAACTCCCATCTGGGGATAAGATGCAATATAGAAAACAATGGAGTGGGCAGAGTTCTACACAGAAACCCCAGATTTAAGTTCTTGAAGCAGGAGATGGATCAAAGTGAACCATTATTTCCCAATTTAAGTGATAGAGAAGGAAGGAATCAAAATAGGAAAGGTTCTGTCTCAAAGATCATTACTGGATGACAGCTTAGATGGCTGTCAATCATACAAGACATAACCAACCAAAAACAAACTAACAACCACAGGAGCAGCCAAAAACCACAAGATGTAAACCTAGATGTAATTCAAGGACTTGGTTTAGGATGTTTGGAAAAGAAAAAAATAATCATTTTCTATCATAACAAAAGTTGTTTCATAAACATTATTCTTCCTTTATTTAATTCTTAAAGAAATTTAATTCTTCAAATTTCTTTGGGATTTTCTCTATTTCATCCTTTTTAGTTTTTTATTTTTTATTTTTTTAAGTTAATTCTGTACTGACCACGATTAAACTCCTCCAAGCCTCTGATCATATAATCTAGAAAAAATTTAAATAAGCTGATATCTCTAGATTGGGACTATTATAAGGATATGAAGTAGAATTTTTTTGAAAAAAAAAAAAAAAAAATTGTTGACGTGTTTTGATTATCATCTATAGGCCAAAAATGAGAAATGCTAGATTTGGATATTGCCTCTTTTGGAAACCATTTATGTGTCCTGCTAAAATGTTCAGAATTAATAATAAGAGATCTAATGGCATACTAAATTTGGATATTGCCTCTTGAAGATAACTTTGTTGCTGTTAAGTGAAGGTTAGTTCTATCAATGATATATCCATAGCCAGAATATGTTCCACTTATACCCACCTTTTAAGCTGAACTTTATACTTTTTATTGGCCTCCAATGCCTCAGCAAGTTCATTCTCGAGCAACTGCACCTTTGAAACAGGATCAACTCCAACAGCATGAGAATTTTTATCTTGCAAGCCATTCTTTTCATCACCCTGAAATGAATAAAAAAAAAAATGAAAGAAGGGCAGAAGAAGCTTCAAAGAGTAAGAAGAACTCGCCTATGTTGAGAGGATTAATTTACAATCAAATACTGTCAAGCAGGATTCAACAGAGTACATGTGCAAAGGTAAAGATGTTACAAGGTTGGAGGGTCTATGTTAGCTCTGGAGGCAAAATAAAGTAGACAATTTAGATGTCTAACCTCTTGTTGATGTTGGGTGCTGTAGGTATTCTGTTGATCTTTCAAAAGTTCTCGTACTTGACCGGTCTTCGTGGATTGCTTCCTTCTATTATCACGATGTTGATTGGTGCTCTTTGCTGTTTCATTCTGCCCGATAAATCCAAGGTTAGAATTAAAGTCTATCAATATCTAAATCAACTCAACATACTATTAAAGATGAATTTCAATTTGAAGTTTTTATGTTTCCAAGGAAGAATGACACTAACCTTTGAGCTCATATGATTCACCTTGGCATTGGAGAGACCAGTAAATTTTTTACTGCTGGACTCGCTCCGACCTTGTTTCTCTTCCTTCATCAATTTCAGTTCCTCTTCAAGGGCTTCGGCTCTCTTCAGGCATTCATTCTTCTCCTCCTCAAGTTGTTCTACTTTTCGCTGAAATTGCCTGACTTCTCTCCTAATCCGGCTGAGCTCATTCTTCAGCTCAGCATCCTGAGCACAGAATGCCTCTCTTGCAGTTAAATCACCCTCCATGCGCAAAATCTTTTCTTCTAAGACAACTCGATTTAGTTTGCAGTCCTCTAATTCAGATGTGGACGTTTCCAAGCTAGAAATCTTCTCAATGAATGAAATCTTCTCTGCCTTGAGTTCTTCGTTATCTGCAGATATTAAATGCAATGAAGCTTCCATTTTTCCCCTTTCAAATTTAGCTGCATCAAACTCAGCCTTCAGAGCCAAAACTTCATCCTGAAGAGGTGCTAATTTCTGCAACTGAACCTTCAAACTAGCAGTTTCTTCCAGGAGTTGTTGGCGCTCATATTCAGAAACTGTAAGCTTTAGTTCAAGATCACTCAAAGTGGTCTTAAGTTTCTCTTCACTTGATCTATAATTTTCCAGCAACTTCAAATTTTTTTTGTGGTCAGCCATCAGCATTGAATGATTTTGTTTGGAAATAGAAAGGTCACTCGTCAAGCCTTGTACCTTTTCTTCAGATTCCAGTTGGACAATATAGAGCTCATTCTCAATCAATTTAACTTTGGACTGAACTTCTTGAAGCTCAGATTCAAGTTTAGCTTTATCTGCATGTAAGCTGGATGCTTCATAAACAGAATTGGATGTTATTCTCTCTCTTTCATCATGGGTTGCAGAAATTTGATTGTTTAGGTGTTCTACCTCTTTCTGAAGCTTCTCAACTTCTGCTGTCTTCTCCGAGTACCTCTGATTGAACAAGCTTTCCCCCAGAATAAGTTTCTCCTTCTGTTTCCTGTTTTCTTGAAGTAGAATATCTAATTCTGAAGTGAAGATTTTCTCTTTTGAAGCCATATCTTCAAGCATTGAAGAAAGATTTTCTTCTAAAACTTCTACTCTTTTGGAGCAATTGGCAAATCTTTTCTGTGATTCCCTCAATTTGGCCTCCAATAGAGTAGAGCGCTCATGCAACTCCAGTTTTTGCTTTCTCAACTCTCCGTTGGACTTCTGAAGAGAGCTGCACTCGTCAATGAGTCTCTCAGCAGTGGCCTTTAATTTAGGGTTTGCTCTTTTCAGGTAGTCACACTCTTCTTGAGCTTCTGACCATTTAGTTTGCATGTCCTGTAGTTTTTGTTCTATAACCACCTTTTGTGTCTCCATCTCAATTGCCAGTCTTCTGATCTCATCTTGGAAACTCGAGGCTACAGATTTAGAATTCTCTAGTTCCAGCTGGCAGGATGCTCTCTCATCTGTCAAATACCTTAGTTGAGCTTCCAAGCCTGATGTGCGTTCTGATAACTGAACATTCTCTAGTTCTAACTCAGATATATGGAGCTCTAGTTCACGCTTTCCATTCTCTAGCTCTGACATTTTCCTCCGAAGGATCCTGTTGGCAGAAACATGGGAATCCACACTGCTGCTAAGCACCATTAAATCATTTCGCAAATCATCCAAGCATTTGGAGGTAATATTACTTTCTCTCACCACAATTTCAATGTTTTCCTCCAGCTGAGTTTTTTCTTTTTGAAGCTCAGAAACCTGACTTTCTGATTCCCTTTGGGACTGTCTAAGGAGACCAATTTCCTCTTCCTTTGATAGCAGACAAGCTTCAAGCTTTATTAGCTCAGACTTTCTTTCTGTCAATTCCTTATCCAGATCTGTAACTTTAACTTCCAGTTCCATCTTTGAACTCTCAATTTCATGAATCGATCGATAAAGATTATTTTCCTTTACAATGTAGTCTTCCAGCTTCTTTTGGGCCTCTATAATTGTTCTGCTCCCATCCCTGATCTCAGCTTCATCATGTTTGCGAACTTCTTCACATTCAATTATCCTTGCTTCCAATAATCTGTTCAGTTCAACTAAACAGTTCATGATAGATTCCACATGGTCTCTGTGAGCAATCGCATCTACACTCTTCAAATCAACTAAGTTATCAATATCGCAGCCACATTCTTCATTTACATGAGAAGATACACCATACCATGGTTTCTTTATTTGAGACAGAGCCATCTGAAGCTGTTTAAATACTTCAGAAAAAATAGTTGATGTTCCAAAGGCAGCAAGCTGATCCTCCCCATGCACTTTCTTCTCCAGCTCTTGCTCCAGATGGCATATTTGGAGCTTAAGTTCACTCACTTCTGACTCAGAACTGGAATAAGATTTAGCCGGAACCTCAGTGGATGAAAAATCAAAGGATGCGCTTCCTCCCATGGATTTGCTTTTTGATTCCTTAAGCTTGAATAAGAGTTCCAGATTTTCATCTGTGAGCTCATTGCAATCTCTCTCTAGCTCCTCCAACTTTACTTTCAAGGCTTCAATTTCTTTGATCAGACTTTCATCACCTCCATTATTGGCAACCATTTGCTCTGAATTTGTTCCTTTGATAGACTCGGATAATCTTGCTTCCAAGTCGACGATTTCTTCTTCTTTAGCAGATAATTTGGATTTGTATCCTGTCTCAACATCCAAAATAGCCTGATTACTCAAACTCCGTTCATTCTCTAACTCATGGTTTTTGTCTTCCAAGGCTTGTTCCAGAAATCCCACCTTAACTTGTAAATTTTTCTCCGAATCCTGCAATTGTTGCAGCTGGAGTGCTACATCCTTGTTTTCTGCTAAACTCTCATGGATGGAGCTATCTGCATCATTGAGTTTCAACCGTAAAGCTGCAAGATCCTCTAGCTCAATTTTCTGCTTTTCTATCGTCAATTCCAGTTCCTGAAGGACAGAAACAAGCTCAATGTTTGACTCTTGACTTCTCCTCAACTGCAGAGCAAGATTTGCATTGGATTCTTTCTGAAATTTTATCTCATCCTCTAGTTCCTTTTGAATATGGGTTGCTCCTTCATCTTGAAATGTGGACTCCCCCATGGCTTGTTTCATCTCTGATTCCTCTAACAATATTTTCAGTTGATCAATTTCTTTCTTCAAAGCATCACGTTCTGAGTATGCTGCTGAAAGCTCCATATCCAAAGTTGCCTGGTTTTTTGACTGATCAGAGAACTCCTTCCTCAGGATTTCTAAATCAAGCATTAGCTTCTGCGAATTTCTTTCCCACATTTTTGCTTCTGCACGAAGCTCTTCTATTGTATCTTCTGCAGCTTCCAGAAGGTTTTTAGAAGAACCACCATTTGTCAAGGATGATGAGGCAATAACATTTGAAGCACTTAGAGCTATGTCTGGCGGAGGATTCTGAGAAAGATTTCCTGAACCCATTACCCTTGAATTAAATAATGAATGAATTGATTGAGGAGGATCTTCAAAGGTATATTTGTCGTGAGATGCACTAGTTTGGGAGCTGGTTGAGTCATCTCTTCCAGTGGGTTTGTTCCCATCACCATTCATGTTGTTTGCAGAGGAGAAACTTCCCCTTACTACAAATCCCCCAGCAGAGTCAAAGCTGTGATTGGAACCTGATGTGGAGAAACTTGTTTCCTGCAGGGAAGTGAGGATGTTATGTCAATTGCATAGTAACAACAAAGAATGATTAAAGTAATTAAGTAATGGCCTCTTTTGCATACACCATATGCACACCACAGCAGAAAATTAATAAATCCATATACAGAGCCCCCGATTACTGGGAGTATATATGAATATGATTTCATGGCTTGTACTCAAACATTTATAGGAAATTTATATATTTATGTCTTTTTTCTGCATCATAAGCCAGTTTAATAACTTGGGGCAAAGATTGCAGTTAAATTCCCTAAATGAGGCAGGAATGCTTGTTCGCCAACCAAGATTAATAGGATCAATTTGGAGATTGAAAGAAAAGATTTTAATGAACTCACACATTAGTTTTTCCTTAATCCTTTTGTTGTAGGGTATGTTCAGTGCTGAAAGAAGTCTATGTTTCAATGAAGAGTTCATTCAAAAAACAGTACAAGTTTTGACCAAATAGGATGGAATGCAACTGTAGAGAGCTATAGGAAGATAAAATGTGTAGGGCACTCCTCCCTATTAACATAATACAAATATATAACTACCTAGGAATTCCAATTGTGGTTCTATTCACTATTTAGGAGTTGGATTCAAGCTGTCTCCGGCTCCAGCTCTCAAGGAACAGCTGAAATGCGTGTTGTAGTGTGGTTTCTTCAAATTCCAATCTCCATAAGTTCCTGAGACCAATTTAGAGGCTTACAAGAGATTCCACCTTTATTTTCTTGAAAAATGTGTACAAGAAGGTGTATCAACATTTTTATAGTGGCGCCTGTTCTAAATTTTTTACTTTCTGCATTATTCTATAGTTATGATGTGTTGACGCTCAAGGACATGTTGTATCTGTTATGTTATGCAGTATATTTTTCTTTGAATATTGAAGCTAACATAACAATGCACCAAGGGGAGCAAATGGGCTGAGAAGTACATACATAGAAATAGAAAACACAGCAGAGGAGGATATCACAACAAACAGCATACTAAATCTATCAAATATTTCACAAGATGAGAGATCATCATTCAAAGTTTGCAGCACTATTCCACAAAGTAAAATGTGATTAACCTTATAAAATTCCTAGTAATTGTTAATGTGATTTAGCCATAAAGTAATTTTTTAGGAAAGTGAGACAATCGGTCTTGGTTCAGCTTATTAGATATTGACAAAGATATAGATTTTCAAGTTTGTAGATCACATGGCTCTAATTTTTTTTATGACTAAAGCAGTGGTTCAGACAATTCTAATGACATTGGACACATAATGTTGTCTTCTAAAATCATATCAGGCAAGAAAAATTATGCACAACTGACATGTTCTTGCATTGAGCATGAGCATAACAAAAGATGGGAAATCCACCATGTTTAAGTACAACAGAAGAGAGTTATACAACCAATGATGAGAGAAAAAGTGTCACACCCTACTCCCAAGTTCTCCAGGATGTGAGGCAGGGCCCAAGTCTTTACTAGAGGATGATCCTCCATTCTTTGCAGCATTATCAGACCCATCCAACTCTATATCTGTATCATGATTATCCACCTTTGGATCCTCTTCATGGGAATTTGTGTCTTTGGATTCCTCATCCCTAGAAAACATGCAGCAAAGCTTCCAAATGAAACGAACTAGTGGAAATTCAAACAAAGAATAAAGAAGCTTCAGCATCAAGAACAAACCTTTGTTTTATCCTTGGTGTTAAGCAATGAATTTTTACCTACAAATTAGACAGACAAGAAAAACAGAGTTAGAGCCAGAATGGCAGATCTGATGGCTTTTAGTAGTGGCAGTGCACTACCAAACAAGCTAATGCTAAAATACAAGGCCATAACTACAAAGTGAAAAAACCATCTGAGAGATGGAGAATAGTAATGACTGCTAACTAGCTATAGGCTTGAACTTCACATTGTCAGTTCAATAACTCTATTTCTCTATTAGTTACACCATCAGTAACTGCTTTTAACTTATTTTAAATAGAACTAGAAATTTGCTTAGTACTACTTGTGAATTTCCTTTCACTTTGCTTTGTGGATTCGAAGGCTTCTCCTCCTTTTCCTCTTCGACAACTTCTCTCCAAGTCAAGAATGGACTTCTTACATAATGAATTTCAAAATTTTCTGGTTGATCATGAGAATAACTCTCTAGATTTTAAAAAAAAAATATTTGGAAAAATTATGAACCATTGTCTCAATTCTAATGACTGGCAACTGCTAACAAAACAAAGCAAAGCATTGTTTTTACTGTTGCTAGATCACAGAAGGTTAGTGAAATATTCCACCACATTGCCTGCGTTTCACGTTACCTTCACAAGAGGAGAAGGGTATGTGAATGCAACACAGATTAAGGGCAGTCATAGAGTAGATGTGACCACAGAGAGTGGTGAACAAAGGTCTTGTTAAGACCCTAGTGGTTTGAAGGTTTTGATAAGTTTTGTCATACATTTGGGACATTTTTTAGATGCACCTTCCTTGGAAATATTCTTATTTCCATTTGTATCTATATCTCCTATATCCTTTAGGCATCAATCTCCCATCCTACATGAGTGTTTTGTGGGAATTAGGACTCATCCACTCTCCCCCACCATGACTTTTACATGGTGTTTTGGGGAACGCATGGTTGAGTATTCGACATTGACATGAAAATATGACTCAGTTTCTGTTATGAAGAATTGCAGATTAGTGATTGAAAAAACAACTAAAACATCACATGCCAAACTAATAGATATTTAACTATTAACCGCTTTAAGAGAGACTATCTTCCACATTTTTTTCCTTTTGGGTGGAAAAGCTCCTCGCAAAAATCATACTCCTCACTTAATGACAGACCATTTAGAATCTTCCATTTAAAATGCAGTCGAGGAAGCTCAAATAACTCAAATATAATCTTCCATAGAAACAAAGATATATGTATATGTGTGCATGCATATACATATAGAACAAGGAGAAAATTCTCTGAAATAAAATTTGACTCAATGGATTAAACTAGCCTCTACATCTCCTGTCCATTCAACATCTTGGAAATCACAGATAGAAAATCCTTGATCCTGCTACTCAATTCATTCTCAAACAAACCACTCTCAATTTCTAGTTGACTGCAATCAAATCTTCATAAGTAAATCCCTGATCTTTAAATTTTGTAATAATGGAAACATCACCAGCAGGAGTGTATGACTCACTTGTAAAATTGTCCCATGATTGCACTTCTTCAAAGGCAATGAAACTGAAACAGAGGCACTTGAACTCATGTAACTTGCCATATTGATGGTAGCCTCTCCAAGGATTCCAGATCTAGCTGATCCCTATAATAAGAAAGTCACTAGGAATTATAACAGTTCATTTAAAGAAAGCAAAGGATAATGAACAAAAAGAAAATCATTTCCTGGTCCATAGAGAATAAAACAACAATAATCATAATTGCCAATCTGTTATTTAAGTAGCGATAATCAGCAACGAGAGGATGTGCACATTGTACAGAGTTGACAATACTAAGACCCCTCAAGCGTTGTCTCCCATTACAAGGACAATTTGTCAAAGAAATGCATGGTTAGAACATAGAGTTGATGGGTAGTAACAACAATAATACCATGGAAACAACAAACTTGAAGAGAAACTCCTCCAGATCCTTCGAGTTATCCTCTTGGGAAATCCAAATTGATTCTGACAGGGTTTCTGTCCATTGACAATTTCCATTCCGTGTTGATGCTTTGCTCGACTTTGCAATTGATTTACCTGTTTCGACGGAGACAATAGATACAAAAAGTTTGTCCCACCCTTTTGGCACCTGTTACCACAAAATACTAGTAGTTAGCAGAAGGAGTGACAATTCAGCACATATCCTAGATACTCAATTCAGCCAAAGCCTTTCTTTGAACCAAATGGGGTTAGCTATACAATATCATTAATCTGATGGAAATAAATCCTCAGTCTATCACTTGGTTTGAAACAATTCCACCATTCAGCAGTAGATGATAGTTTTAAGTATTCAACCTCTTTAAGAATCTCAGAAGACTATGAAAAATTTCACAATCATAGTAGATAACATGCCATTATCTAATACTTAGATCAACCTCTCATGAACAAATCCGGCATATGAAATAAAAGATAGTTTTTCGGTCTTGCATAGTACGGAATTCAAAATTTTGACCAGAAAAATTTATAGCAGTTCGAGCAAATTCTGGGAAATCGTTAATGTGAAGTCTGTAAGGCATTGCAACATTTTCATGAAAATTATCAATGTTTTTGAACGAGAAAGTGCATTACAAGAAAGTAGAGCCTATGTTTAATTCCATCAAAGAAGGAAGAAGAGGAAAGAAAGGTAAAACGCTTGAAAAGGGCTTATATTCTCACGCATTTTCCTTCCTTTTCCACCAAACAGGGAGCGTACCTGAGTGGCCTGAAAGTTTGAGAATTTGAAATCAACCCTCTCCCCTGATTTAGCCGCCTTGCTCCTATGCAACCTGAACATTTTTTTTTTTTTAATTCCCTTTCTCTCTCCAAACTCTTACAAATTCAGAAAACAACCACCATTATCACAAACTCATCGCCTACTTAGTGGGAGAAACGAATGATGAAAGAATCGAGTGACAGAACCAAAGCAGAGGGAAGGGGAGGGAGAGAGTTAGCTAGCTGGTCATTATTGTAGGTTGTTGTTTTATTTTCGCACACTGCTTTTCCTTTTCTTTGGCGTCTCATTCATGTGTATGACAACGAGCGAGTATACACGAACAATGCACTCAAGGCAAATGCGGAAACAGCCGGCCCCATTTATAATTTTAAACCGGTGTGTATGTTCATCTCCAGCGTACATAAAGAGGTCATTACGTGTTCAAAATAAATTGCCTTATAAATCTATAATTCGACAAGAGAAAGGAAGAAAGAAGTGGGCCATCCCCCTCGGCATCATCGACACTGTGATATTCCCACGATTTTTTCCGATGTCTTCCATTCCTTCCGTTTGTTTTGTCTCCTACTCTACATTTTTCTATGGAATGTCCGACCGCTACACTCCTCTCCTAATTTACCCACCGCTTTGATTTGATTGATGGTCTTTTTTTTGGCTGTTGCCCCATTCATATTTCTTTATCTGCATCCAACCACACTTATCTTCACTTCTAATTAACAAACAAACATACAAAAGTTGAAGGTTTTGTATAAAATAATTCATAGATGATGTTACTTTCATTGTCTGCACCCAATTTTAATTTTTCGAATTGGTATGGAAATGACTACAAATTAAAATTATAACCATTCACAGTTATAATAGAAACAAAATCAAGATTGGGACTTAGTTTGATAATTTGATAGATGGTTCTGATAAAGTGCTTTATTTCATTTCAAAAGTTAGAAAAGAGTTTTCCAAAGAAGAGGAGGGACCTCCACAAGTTACAAAGGAAGAGCTGTAGTTTGTGACCAAAGCTATGGTAAGACTGCTTTTGGGCCTAAGGATAAGTACAAAACAGTACCTTGATGGAATCTAAAAGAAGAGCTCGGAGTTGTTTCTTTAATCGAGGCTCAAGTAACAAAGTGATAACTGGTAAGTAACTACCGCTAACAGCTTTCTTATTACAGTTGCTCCAATGTTTTGGTGCAATGTTTGATATAGAATGCTCGTAAATGGGGGAAACTTGCAGAGAGAACCATCTGCCGAAATTCTTCTTCAGTCCTATGCTACACCTTGGCTCTGTTGATTGTCATGACAACGATTGTCTCCCTCCAAGAGGGTTGTGTTTTAAGACTATTGTCGCACTCCTTTGGCAGCACAGACTCACAGGTATCATCTTTCCACCCACCGGGAGTGCAATGGAGCAGTTCCTCATGATCAGCCTGCATTCTTCATCACTCCAAGTTGTCAACACCCATTGTCAAATACAGTATCTGTGCTAAAAAATACGAGACAAACGCATTTACTTGTGATATTGGCATTATTGAGACAGGGAGAGTGTGGATGCTCACTGTGCAGCATATATCACATGTTCAGTGTTCTTTAGAATCTCAAAATATACATCACATCAGTTTTTGTGGACCATATCGCAAAATTCAGTCCAAAAAGCATCCATCATCATGTCCATTTCAACCTGCTTTTTTCTTGTGTAACATTACATGATGCCAACTCCGGACACAGAAAGATTCGTATATCAGTTGTGGACCGTCTTTGAGTTTTTCTTTCCCAATGTCCGCCACTCATTTAGACTCGCTAAGAGAGTTTTACAGCTTCAGAAAAGTCCCAAAGGAGAAAAATATGCAACAACACATCACCAGGGCCCCCTTCGGCAAAAGCATCATAAAAGAAATCATATAATCTGATTATTTAACTATAGTCTCTTCTCAGATTGCTCGGTAACTTGGGCTCTTAAATATCAATAATTTTCATTTCTTCTTACCAAAATGTACGTTCCCAACATGTTTGGGAAAAAAAAAAAGAAAGGAAAAGGATAGATACAATGTGTTAATGGTATGAGAGGGAGAGTATCAAGATCCAGTCGCACCAAACATCAAACTTGAAACATAAGTAATAAATACCTTCCAAATGAAGTCATAGAAGCAGGGAACCAACCCAATGAAGTTAATAACACAGGGATCCAACTGACTGAACTTGAACTTGTATAAGTACAACCACTGAAAAGTTGGTATTATCTCCTGATGTCCTCTGGAGTCCTTTGTCACATATATGGTTCCAATGAATTGAAATTTTGCCAAATCAATGTATGAAAAAGAGAGATTTTAGGTCCAGGGCAGTGGGTTTCATACTTGACTGGACAATTACCTCCTGAACAATATTAGATCCAGGCTGCCCTCCACGCCTAATGAGGGGGGCTTGGCTTGCATCTTCAATTCTCGACTTTGAGAATCAATTTGATGTGCCAACTTATTGAAAAATTCTAAGGCCCAGGTACAAGCCCACATCAGTGTGGAACTCATTACTGCTGGACAAATTGAGATGGCTTTGATTCCGTAATTGTAGAAATTCTGAGCCTTGCTGATATTGCCAAGTTTGGAAGCATTACGAGTGTGTAATGGAATTACGAATTAGGTATTCTTTACCATTGGAGATTGAGATTGTGGGAGAATAAGGAAAACATTATTTTAGTGTTGTCCAAATGTGATTAGTTAATAAATAAATAAATAAAAATTAAACTTGCTTTTTTAAGGTAGTTGGGTAGTTCTGCTACAGTAAGATAGAAGAAAGAATTGCATTTTTTAGCACCCGCATGGAAAATAAAAAGAAGAAAAAATTGTGGTAGCTCATGGCAAGACGAGAGGAGGGTTAAAAGGTAGTTTCAAAATTTTGATGATTTTACTGTTAGATTGTATGTTTTGAGGGTTAGTTCCCTAAAATATATGTACCTTGAAAACCAAAAGTCAAATTTCTCAAAATTTTTTTTTTTTTTTAGGGGTGTATGATTATATGATTATCATGCTCTAATATAGCTTATTGGACTTAGTTTTAACTTTTCATGGTCTCTTCCATGACCAACTCCTTTTGTCAATAGATTGCACTCTCTTTTCGCCTTGGTTGATTCGAAAAAGTGAAGGACAACGTTCATTCCACTTTTCAATGACATGATGATAATTTTAATATAGACCTACACGGTGATTCAAATTATAAATCTACCTTCACTTATTAGGTTACATGTGTAATATATGACATTTTTGTCCAATTAATCTAATCTCATTCAACAAAAAAAAGTCACAATGTTGGTATTTAAGAAGCTTGGAGGACAATTTGTTCGATTTTAAACCTGAGGAGGTAATGTGTAAAACGCAAAATAGGTTGAAGGGATAAAGTGTATTAAACTCTCGTTTTTAATTAATTGAAATGGTAAAATTTACTTGCATAATAATCAAACAAATCATATGATATTCCTAATTTATTTTATAAACCAAATAACAAATTATAATATCTTTAAAAAAAAAAATCATTTGATTTATTTTAAGGAATTCAAACATTTTGATACTTTAAAAATAGATGAAAATAAAGAAAGAATTATAAGATGACTTACTGCATTATTAACCCTTACTTTAAAGAAGTCACTCAAATTCTTGAGAAAAAATTGCTCAAATTCTTGAAAGAATTAATCTACACCTTTAAATTGTAGAATAAAGCAAATATTATAACTTTCTCATTTCTTACTCTTCAAATCAAAGTTTTTTGGAGACCATTTTTTTTCCTTTCTATTTTGTCTTTTCAATTTTTTTGTAATATGAAGAACAATTGAACTTTTATTTTTCTCTCTTTTCTTTCTCATTATTTGATACCATGTTGAGTTTTTTATTTTTTTGATTTATTATTTTTTATCTTTGTGAGATTTTATTTGCTTACAAAATAACATCTATTTTTAATTATAAGGTTTTCAATTTAATTGTTGTTGAAAATGTAATAGATTTAACCTTATTTTCCATATTAATTTGTTTTTTTATTCGTATAGTTGTATTTATAATATTTATTGGTTCTTCTATTTATTGATGGTTTAATTTATTTTTTATGAATTCCTTTGTAGGGGTATTTTTTTATTATTATTTCTAAATATTTCCAAAAAATTATAAGGTTTTGTTTTACCCTCTAAACGCTGTACAAAGTTTTCTAAGGTTTAACTATCTAAACTATACACACTTGGTTCTTCTACTTTCTAGTCAATATTTTTTACAAATTCTATTATAGCACCTACTTAAGGACAATTTTTACAATTCAATTACAATTTTAATTTTCCTCCGTGTGTGTTTTTTTTGCATGTGATTTGTTTTCAATTAAATATAATATAAAAAATAATGATGATATTAGTAATTACCACATTTATCATAATTAATTTATATTTAAAAAAACATTTTTTTTATATTTTATAAAAAAATTGAAATAAAATATTTTACTTGAATGAGTAATTTTCCTGGACTAATAAATTAATAATATATTTATATATTTTATAATAAATAAATTAATAATAAATGCATATTCATATATTTTTTATATAAATAATTTGATATTTATGTATCTTTCAATAATTTTCCTAAGTTAAAAAATAAAAGTTTAATTTTAAATTTATGATTTTTATTTATTTATTTACATTATATTAATATTTATTATCTTATTATTATTATATTTATTTATATGATATTTATATATATTTTAATATTAAAAAATATTAATATTATGTAAAGAGATGAATATTTTAACCCTTCAACATTCATTGGAAGATCAAAGATAAGTAAGTATAAATTTATTTAAAAATATATTAATATGAATCTATTTATTATCAATAAAAAATTATAGGAATTTATTATTAATTTATTAATATAAAGAATTAATACAAACACCTTTGTTTAAAAATTTTCTATTATATTTTGTAAAATATTTTAAAAAACATATTTTATTACTTTGCACGTATTTTTTAACTAGTAATTAATAAATATCTTTAAAAATTCCATCTAAACATAAATTTTCTCCAATAAACTTGGTTTTATGTCAAAGTTTTGAAAAATAAATCTACCCTTTTCCATTATTGAATTTGAAAAATAATCCATTTTGAATGGATAAATACCAAATATATATATATATATATATTTTAAATGATTTTTACCATAAAAGAAAAAAAAAAAAAGTGATGACATTTTTGTTGCCTAACTTTTAGGCCAAAAAGAGTGAATAGTTAGATTTACAAATTGTTCAAAATTCTTCAAACCAAACAAGGAGATGCCGAAATGATAAATCACAATGGCTACAAAGTCAAATCCAAATACAAAATTAAAGACATTAATAAAAGAAAGTGAGAGTATTATAAAATATTCTAAAAAGTTATCGTTTTAAAGAGTTGATGTGGACTTTAGTATATACCATGTACATAACTTGTGTAAGATATTTTAAAGAATTGTAAAGTATTTTAGAGTAGCGGAAAACTTTTGAAGCATCCAAAGAGTTTCTCAAGTCTCTTGAGTGCCTATAAATAGGGGATAATCTCATTTGGTCAAGACATCAATCATTTGAGAGTCTTCTAAACATTGTGAAGTGTTATAGTTTAATAAAACATTATACATTGTTCTATTCAAGTTGAGTAGCTTTGTTTGCATTATGAGTTGAGATCGATTTGCTTACATTATGAGTTAAGATCGATGTAAAGCTTAAGGCTCACTTAAGCAATTTCAAGAGGCTTGAATTGTTTGAGTGTTGATGTCATTCTCATCTCTCTCGTATCTCATGATCTCACACAGTCAATCACCTCCTCCAGTTTTAATCCGTGCATTTCTTTAGGTTCAATCTCTATGGATTAGGGTTAAGGTTTCCTCATGTTCAATTTCCCCCTATTAAGGTCTTGGTTCAATCTTTCCCAATTAAAGTCTTGGTTTAGTCTTTCCCAATTAGGGTTAGATTTTCCCTAGGTTCAATCTCTCAAAGGAATAAATTTTACATGGATACTCTCATCCCTATCTCTCCTACCAATTAGGGTCTCTCATCTCGATTTGTTTTCTCCTTTCTCTTGTTTCATCACCTATCACCGTATTCACATAGGTCGTCTTTTATACATATCCCCATTCTTGCACTTTCACCTACTTTTTTTTTTTTTTTCTCTCCAAAAATGAGGACTAAACCTTCAAAAAAAATCCATGCTCCTATTTCAAGTGCAATAACAAAATGTGCAATATATATATATAAAATAGGTAAAAAAAAAAAGGTTTTTAAATCTTAAATTCCTATTTTATTTTAAAGGATTTACTTTGAATTTAGAATTGACCAACTCTTGAAAAGAGTTTTCTAAGAGGAAAGGGATGCTCCACAAACTCCAAAAGAAGAGCTCTAGTTTGTAACCAAAGTTACGGTAAGACTGGTTTTTGGGTTCAAAAATCAGTACAAAACTACACCTTGGTATCTAAAGAGGAGCTTCTAGTTATCTCTTTAATTAAAGCTCAAGTAATGAAATTGATAAATAACTACAAATGACCCCATCTTACTACAGTTACTGCAATGTTTTGATGCACAATATGCATGATTTATTAATCTGAGCAACAGATTAGGGCCTCCCAATGTGAGAATTCCATTTCCTTGGGTGTTGAATTTTACTTCTGGAAATCACTTTTGGAACTCTAGGACAGTATAGAAATAGTCGATATAGAATGCTTGTAAATGGGGGAAACCTGCAGAGAGACCCAGTTGCCTAAATTCTTCTTCAGTCCTATGCTTACCCTGGGCTCTGTAGATTGTCATGACAAAGATGTCTCCTTCCAAGAGGGCTCGTGTTCTAAGACTATTGTCTGACTCCTTTGGCAGCACTGGCTCGCAGGCTATCATCTTTCCACCCACCGGTAGTGCATTGTAGCAGTTCTTCATGATCAGCTTGCATTCTTCATCAGTCCAAGTTGTCAACACCCACTGTCAAATTAACATTACAAAATTAAAAAGAATAAGTTTAATGTCAAGAAAGTAAGTTCCATTTCCTGAATAAACCTGCTCAAAAATTTTCACGTGGAACTAGTACAGCTACCACTATTCAGAGTGTACTAAGAAAGTATATAAGTTAAAAAATACCACAGGAACACAAGACACGCTTACATGTGATATTAGCATTATTGAGAAGGGGCTGGAAGAGTGTTGATGCTCACTCTGTAGCATATAGTGTTCTTTAGAATCTCAAAATATACCTCACATCACAATTTGTGGACCACATCAAAAAACCCAGTCCAAAAAACATCCATCATCATGTCCATTTCAACCAGCTTTTTTCTTGTCCGCTGCTCATTTAGACTCACTAAGAGGGTGAAAAATGTTCACTCATTACTCCAGAAGTTTTAAGCCTCAGAAAAGTCCCAAAGTAGAAAAATATGCACCAAGGCCCCCTTGCTGCAAATGCATCATCAAAATTCATATGATATGATTATTTAACTACAGTGTCCTCTCAAGTTCAATCTCATGTTGAACCAGATTGGTTGGTTACTTTTATGGCTAAAAGAAAGAAGAGTAGAGGGGCTCTTAATATCAATAATTTTCATTTCTTCTTCTGCTAAAAGGCATATTCCCAAGCCAACATACTTAGGAAAAAGAAAAAAAAAAGAAAGGAAAATCGCACGTATAAGGTGTAAATGGTGTCAGGGGGCGAGTATTGGTATCAAGATCCAGTAACACCAAACATTAAGCTTGAAACATAAGTGATTAATACCTTCCAAATGAAGCCATAAAAAGAGGGAACCATCCCAATAAAAGAGGGATCCAATCGACTAAACTTAAACATGTATGACCATTGGAAAGTGGGTTTCATACTTGAATTGACAATTACCTCCTGAACAACATTAGATCCAGGCTGCCCTCCACACCTAATCTCACCATACATGCGGTGGCTTGGCTTGCATCTTCAAATCTTCACTTGAGAATCGATTTGATGAGCCAACATATTGAAAAATTTTAAGGCCCAGGTACCAGCCCTCAACAGTGTCAAACTCATTACTTCTGGACAAATTGTCCTTTTTGAAAAGGTAGTATGTATAAATTAATAACCGCTAAACAAGAAAGACCGCCAAAGGGAAAACAGGACAAACCACCCTCCCTCTCGAGAAGACATCACTTAATATTTAGAATCAATCAAATGTACCCAACCTTCTTTTATGTACATACTAACCAAAGCTGAAAGGTTACAAAGGAACCAATGTTTTAACTTCTGGTGAGTCTAGTCCTCACTTTCAAAATATATTATAATATATTGAGCAATTCAACTATAATAAGATAGGAAAAAGAATCATGCTTCTTCGGGGTTGAAATGACAAAAATGGAATTGGAAAAAGCACGTCTAAAATATTGCTGTGAGAAATGAGAAGGGAAAAGCAGGACGCACCTTCATAAAGATAGCATCGCCATCAGGAACAGATTTGAACATGTCACCTCCAACGTGGGTCACACCTGCAAAAATCCAACGACCCTGATTAACTCTACATCCATTTCCCACACTCAAACCTTCCTCTTATCCATCTCAAAAACACTCTAATATTCTCACCGGGAATGTCTGGGGCCTTGGCTACGACCTCCGGCAAGTCAAAGTTTATCCCCTCCTTAATATTTGTGTGTTTCTGTAAGATCATCCTCAGACAATCCCCTGCACTCCCACCAACGTCCACCAATCGTTGCACTCCATCAAACCCATTGTACCCGTTCAAAATAGCCTTCATGAAGGGCACGGATACCCCCGACATTGCCCTCTGCATCAGATCGTTCATCTCTGGTTTCTTACCATAGTAAGAATAGGCCGGCTCGCCGTTGGCTTTGACGAAGGGCTCGGTGGTGGAGTCCACAACGGCCTCGTGAACCAATGGCCACGCTGTCATCAACTCCTTCTGGTAGTGCTGCAGCACATACGCTCCGTAGGAGAGGCCGTCCGCATCGGTGACCAGCGTTTTTCCGATGTCGGTGAGGGAGTATTTCCGAAGGACTTGCTCGGAGGAGGGGTCGGTTAGGAGGTGCTCGGCGAAAACGCCGTAAGTGGTGAGAAGGCGGAGGATGCGTTGGAGATTGTGGGGATCACCGGAGGGGAGGACACGTGTTAGGATCTGGGAGGCGGAGAGGGGAGCGTTGGAGCCACCTTGCCAGATGGCATCAGGGACGTTGAGGCGTACGATAGCGTGGAGGCACATAGGGACACTGATCATGTTGGTGAGCTCCAATATAGCCAATCTGGCTTGATTTCGGCTCTCCAAGGTTTCGTCTTCCATGACTGCCTCTTTTTCTTTCTGTAGACTGCACTCTCTTCTCTTGGCCTTGGTTGGATGAAGGAGAGAGTCCCTTCCACTTTCCACCTATGGAGGGTGTTTTGGTCAATTTATCAGACGATGCTTCCGATGCATTTTTTTGGATACTAAAATTATAGTAGGGTTATGTTTTGTCGTTTGCCCCTAATTTTCCATCTTTCATTTGTGGGACTTCTGAGTGGTAAATGGCACCTAGTTGTGGCACCTGTGCAGCCCACAAAAGTTGAAACTTTGAAACTTGAAATTGAATGGAGGAACTAATCACACTTCACACGTTCTAAATTTTTGCCATTTTAGAATGGGTTACTGTGTCAACCTTATTTGGTTGTATCTTTAATTCATTTTATAATCATAACTTTATCATCCGACCATCATTAACTTCCTGTAATAAATTCATATTTTCTCTTGGGTTGGTCACCTTCACCCCCTTGGCCCACCTAGGCGTGCTCTCTGACGCGACGGCAAGGACGTCTAACATCTGGCCATGACGAAGACAGAAGACCCAACAAAAGCTTGAAGACCTCTCAAGTTTCTTCTTAGTTATGATATATATGATTAGTTGCTTCATTCAATTTCAACCTCTGCGGCCTGACAGGTATTTACCATTTAGAGTGGTGTAAAATCCAAACACACCCACAAACAAAGATGAAAGGTGTGAAGAAAGCCAAAAAAAAACGCATGGCTATTTTGTGATAAAGTAATTTGTTATCAAAATATTTAATTTTTTAATGATAATGTTTAGCTAAAAATAATAATAATATTTTTAATTTCGTTTTTGCTTGCATATTTTCAGGTAAATTTCAATCACCTTCCCTCATGTTTGAGTTAAATTTCAATTTTCCTTATATTTTTCATATCACATAATCACTACATTTTCCTAAATATTTCTTGAGAATTTTCTTTTAAATTTTTTATATTTGAATATTTTCTTTAAAGAGGATAATTTTCCTATGCAATTAAGAATTGGTAATTTTATAAAGTTCGTATTTGGTATGGGATCATGAATTAACAGAAGCAAAGACCAAAAGGGATAAGGATATGATATGTGCACACGTCTCATGTTTATAAGGCCTCAAGAAGACCTATTTGCATTGGCACAGGCACCAGGTTCGCTTATATATAGATTAATTTGAAAATTCAGAATATTCTTTGCTTATTTGAAAATATAAAAGATATGCAAGTAGCCTCCATAAAACAACATCAACTTTTCCCACTTTGTGATCAATCACATCCTTGACTTTTATTTTGTTAAGGAAAGGATAAACAAAGACAAACATTCACATCCTTGACTTTTATTTTGTCATGATAAGGATAAGCAAAGACAAACTTTTTTTAGCATATCTAAAAATCACTACTATGTTAGAATCATTCCAGAGATGCGCGGAAAATTGCCATGTTATTCTTCATATGGATGGTTGGTGATGCATGATATTCAATCAGATGATTGTTTTCTTCTTAATCCTAGTTCATCCGGGACTATCCTGCTCCCTCCATTAGGCTTTTTAATTATATGATATGCATTTTATCATTGCCTCCAAAGGATCCCAATTGCCATATTTTGTTCATCGTAACCGACCTTTTTTTGTCTTGTCGTCCCGGCGATAATGAATATATTAAAAGAGTATCAAATTGAAGCTTATGGATCAAGAAACATATCTAGAAAGTGAGAAGGAAGAAATTGAATTCTTTAATGGTTTTAAAGTAGAGAAATCCCTTATTGGGTAAGTTCTGACACATGTATGTGAAGATGCAGACTACCTACACTAGACAACCTGGACAAAACAATCTTATGAAGTTTCATTGTTCCCTAGGATTGACTTTGGGTCTTTCTTGCATAGCTTAGGTGGAGGGCAAAGAAGGCCTTCTTTCATAGGGGCCTGAGCCATCAGTGAGATATTACTCTAGAAGAGCTAGAATTTTAACCTTATGTTAGGACCTACAGGCCAAGGGACAATCTCAGGTAGATAGTTGAGGATGAAGAATTTGAATACAATAATGAAGAAAGCTACACCGAAAATGAGAATGAAGAACTTTAATTCGAGGATGAAGAATTTCAATATGATGATGAAGAAAGTTACACAGAAAATGAGAATGAAGAACTTGGATTTGAGGATGAAGAATTCTAGTATGACAATGAGGAAATCAATGAAGAACTTGAGTTTGAGTTTCAACATGATGATGAAGAAATTTACGTAGAAAATGAAAATGAAGAACTTGGACTTGAGGATGAAGAATTTCAGCATGGGGATGGAGACGTTTATCTAAGATTTATGACACAACTCTAATAGGTTGCAAATTGGTAGTTGCTGATTTTGAAGGTTCATCTATTCAATTTTGGCCATTGATAAGGGATGAGCAGATTCTACCAAGAAGACTAAAATGTTACCTGATGGAATCTCATGGTGAGCTCTTGCTAGTTCATAAGATATACTCAAAACTATGCCAGATTTTTGGAAGAGGATATTGATTTTGAAATTTTTTGAATAGATTTCTCCAACATGGAGTTAGTGGAGGTGAGAAACATAGGGGAACGATCAATATTTCTTGAGAAGTCCACAGGCAGATGTTTTGATGTTGTTGAACCGGAATTAGAAAAAATTCTATCTATTTTATAGAATTTGAAGATAGATATCTCTATATGTTTGATATTGAAGATGGTAGCATTTTAACATCCTTGCCATGTCCAATTGTAAGCACTTGTAATTCATCACTTTCTTGAATTGAATTATAAATCATTTCTTTTTTCATATTATTAATCTCTTCCAAATGTGTGTTCGATTGGGAAAATTTGGGATGTTTGGGCTAAATTTGGGATCAATATTTCTATGGATGTTCATGCATGTGGAGGCCTAAATTCTGATGCCATACTTTCAGTTTCCCCAAGTGTATAACACCCAACACCTAACAAACAAATGTTCTTACCACACCAGAAATCCTCTACCAATATGGAAGACAGCATTGTTTACTGATTGCTATTAATTGTTATACACTCAACAACAGAAGTATAAACATTTTTAGTGATGAATGAAAAGAATCAGAACATTATCACTTGGATATAAAATTTACGATTTTACCTAGAAGATGTTGGAACAAATGCAGATGGAATTTGCCTTTGAGTCAATTTCATGTACAAGCCCTGCAACAAAAAAACACATTATTTGGATAACTATGTTCATATATCAAGAGTTAAGAATCAGGTATGAATCAAATTTTAGGGCGTCATTTTGTGAACAGGTTAAACATATTTTTATTTGTTCAGCTCAAACAGTGCATCATATAAAGTTCAAGCATTTTTCAGGCCTGTGTTGGAGTAATCAAGTTCGAACACAGAGTATTCTTGGATCCAAGATATAAGAAGACATTTACAGATTCACAAGCAACTGTATGCCTGATCTTTTTTTTTTTCATTTTTTCTTTTTTATCTCTATTAGATTGGGTATGTTTGACTTTGACTAGACAGTGTTCCTATCCAGATATTACCAAGCAAGAGTTCCGAAAAAATCTCTATAAATGTTTTTTTTATCACATTCAGATCCTAATCAGATACGTAAATTTGCCTTCTCTTTTTGTGTCTCTGATAGGGGCTAGGGAAATGTATGATACTGCTACAGTACTATTATTTAACTCAGGTTTGGAATCCTAATTAGGCTGTGTCATGAGTACTGGTGCATTGAGGAACATAAGTGTATGTCAAGAATATTACATTTGTTGTATGAATGGTTGCCCCGGTAGTCATGCTAATATTCTGATCAGGAACCAGCTCAAAATTCATGTGCTGCACAAAGATTGCAAGTGCAACAATCGCTTCCAGCAAAGCAAACTGATCACCAACACACTTACGTGGGCCCCCACTAAATGGAATGAATCTACAACATATTTTCTGGAATTAGAATAAGAGGAAACATAAAAGCAAAGCATTATTTTTGGGCTGTATGCCCAATAAATAGCTCTGATTTCCAAGAATCAAACCTCAAAACCACAGAAAAATGAGAAGGTGGATAAGCTTGGCATCTTGAAAGGACTTGGAAAAAATAAATACCTGAAATCTGTATTTGTTTCATTAGGCACAGGACCTTCTAAGTCGAATCTTTCTGGCAGAAAATCTTCTGCTCTTTCCCAGACCTTGTGTACATTTACAGTGATAAAAGTAGAAGGAAAAATTATTTAACTAGAAAACAAAGGAATGGAAATTCAGCATCCTCTAAAAGCATGCATCATGGATTGAAAAGGAAACTTCTTGTACACCAAGAATCTAGAGTAGAAAGTTCAATATATGAATCAGGCTTAATTCTTCCATATTCAGAATTTGTGAAGAGGGGAACTTTGAAACTTGGTAGCTGATAAGGAACTAAATTTAGAGAATGCTAATTACTGAGTTACTAAATAGAATTCATCAAAATGCAGCAGAAAGCAAAGGTCTTTACTTGTAAGAAGCAGCTTGAATTAAAGAAATTACACTTGATCCATTAAAACAAACGTTAAAGAGAGATAGTATATAAGGAGACACCTGAGAGGAGTGATGGATATTATATACTGAAATCATTATATCTTGACCAGCATTGACCTTGTAATTTCCAGGAAGCACATCAGCGACTTTAGCTCTTCTTATCAAAACCTACAACAAATAAGAAATGCTGACACCCGCAAGAAAATATCTTCACAGAAAAAAATTGTATTATGATTCAGTCAACTTGAAGGATGCAGGGTTGCACCTACAGGAGGATGAGGGTATAGACGCATGGACTCATTTATGCAACGTGTTAAGAACTTGAGATCCTTTATATCTTCATACGAGGGAGACCTTCCCTGTAAAACCCTGTCGACCTCTTCTTGTGCTTTCATCAGAGAAGAAGAGTTCTGCATGAAAACATTTGTGAACAATAGGCAGCTAATCCATAGCCCTTTTCAATTGAACCAATCTCCAGCTTTACATTTCAGCAAAATGTCAAGTATATGTATTATTAGATACATGGTAAAGATTGTACAAACTTGAGCAAATGATTGAAGGGACATAAAGTCATTAATGCAATAAGTTAAAAAAATAAATGCCTCAATCAAAGACGTGGCTTTAGATAGATTGAATGCCAGAAAGAAATCTGTCACCAAACACAAATAGTTTATCTAAATTCCTGAGAGTGATAAAAACATAAATCTTACACAAAAAAAAAAAATGATATTATTATACAAACAACCTTGGTGTTTGGGTTACTGATTGAGCACCACAAACCAGCTCTTGTAAAAGCCTTTCACTTTATACACACGACAAACATTATCATTGAAAATGAATAGGCCATAAATAGATTAAACATGACAAGAAATACCATAATTTTTGCAAGTATATATCCAGCAAACAATTTCAATGCCCCTAATTATGATTTCTCATTTTCAATAGAAACCCCCAGTCACATAAGTTATACTCTGATAGGCCAATGTTTCTTGCCATCTGAACCATTTGATCTAATGTCTATTGTCTGTGTCATTGTTTCAAACTCTACATAACTTTTCTTTTTTCTTTTTTTCCTTTTTATCTTTTTCTGCTTTTTCTTTTTCTTTTTTTTCTTTTTATATGATAAGTTAAAGCCCATACAAATTCTAAAAGAAAAAGACCCAGCAACCTTGGGGTGATTTAAATACATTGTTCTATTGAAACCCCCTAGAGCTGAGCAAGATTGAATCCATTATATCTTTTCGAATATTTTTTTTCTTGCATTTACTAAATCTATATTTGACTCATGGCTGACCCAAGCTCAAGTGGTTTGCCTTCCTTTGGTTCAATATATGTGAGAAATTAATTGTGATAAAGTTCATATGATAAATACCTTATTCCATAAATATAAATAAGTGAATAAATACCCCGTAGGGTGTGGTTATGTTATCAACCCTATTGGTTTTCTGTATATGTATACGTCGTGTATACCTTTTTATTAATACAATACCTGTTTACTTATTATAAATAAATAAATACTATTGTCCTGTTCCACATTTCACTGTTTACTTTAGACCAGAAACTTAGAGAATTTATCTTTGCAATTCAACATACAAAGTGGCAACATCTTCTTTACTAATAGAAGGGAAAACGTTGTAAAGAGAAACATGATGATTGTAATGATACCTTACTTAAAAGATATAATGTCCAAGTCAACACTGAACCAGTGGTCTCATGCCCAGCAACCAACATTGATAAAAGGTCATCTCGTAACTGCACACTTGAAACCTAAGATATACAGCACCATTATGTTAAATCTATGAAAATAAAGCAAGCTGGAAACAATAAATCTGATATTGGATCAGGTTTGAACAGAAGCAGTAAATCTCAAGACACCTTGGAAACCAAAGCCCAATATTGACTACATCATAGTTCTTCACTTGACAGTATAGTCCCTATTGTGTGCGTGTCTTTTATTTTCCTTATCTCCCCTTTTCCCACATTTTAATTTACTTTATTGCTTTTTCTGCTTATGACTTGTTTTACACATGCTTTAAATCTACATATCTGTTTTATCTGGGAATCTACATATGCCCTTGACACTTCTAGAGCAGGTTGAAGTAGTCTAGCTCCCAGAGGATATAGAATTGCTTTTGTCCACTTCAATGCAAATTTGCAATCTCAACACTAAAGTCAAAAACAATCACAACAAGAGAAAAATGCCAGAGTTCAAAGAAGTACAATTGAAAATCATAAACAGACCTCTTCTCTGCTAGCAAGCAAGAAACGAAGGATGCTTGGATCTGAGTCATTAACATATTCATCCTCATCAATCCTCTCACCCTCTCTTTCCACAATTTCTTTGCACTTAGCAATAAGTTCTTCTACAGTTTTCCTTATTACTGTTACTGATTCTTCAGCTTTTATTTGTCTAGGGATTATCTTACACAAAGCTTTGACCTGCAACATGAACAAAATTGGCCTAGTATAATTGTCAAAATAACAAAGAAAAAAGGTAAGAAAGGGTGTGAGTTAGGAATTGCCTTCCAGTATGGTAAAAGGTCAGTTGATCGAGCCTCAGCCTCTTTCAATGCAGTGTAAACTGCATCAATAACAGGACTATCAGCAGTAAGTGAATCAAAATTGTAGTTGAACACAGATAGACCGATGACATCCAGAGTCAATTGAGAAAACTTCTCCTCCATGTTTACAGCACTGCCATTGAGTGCATCAGTTCTAAGATTCTCTACCAATCTCTCAGCACATTTGCAAAACACCCGATCAACAATTATGGATAAGTATCGCTTGTGAAGAGAAGGAACCACAGCCCTGCGCCTCACCTATCAGAAATCAGATTTTTATTCTGACAGAGCAACACTAAAGAAGCAAGAACAACCCTTAAATATTCATTCACAATTATTGAAAGCTTCTAAACTAAAAATTCAAAGTAACATCAAACATTATTTTAGGAGCTGATTTAACTTGACAGGAAAATAAAATTTGGGCTCCATTGATTCTTTAAGTCGACAAAAACTAAATTGACATGGGAATGAATTAAGAGATAGTAAAGAGCTGAAAGCACAAGGAGAAGATATCAAAGATTCTTATGCTTTTTATATTGTTATGGCTTCCAAAACATAAAAAATAATAATAATAATAATTCACATTAAATAATCCAAATTGTATACCCAACTCAGTTGAATGGAAGCATTTGTTTTCTTCGTTACAAATAATGTGACAAACAAAAGATAAAAAAATTCGGATCCCTTCTTTTCTCCTACAATTTTCAGAAGCCAATGGAGCATAGAGGCTGTTGATCATAAGCCCTTATACATCACCGTAATAAATTATAACAACTTTATACACAAAAAAAACCAAGCGAAGCAGCAGGGGAGTACCGTCCAAAGCTCGCCTTCCGCAATGGCAAAACCCGATCCGAACAAAAATTCCGAAACCTCGGCCACGAGACCCTTGGCGTATTTGCCATAATTCCTCAGAACATGCTTAGCAATAGCCGGGTCACTGACAACCACAAAATTGCGGGGCCCGGCGGCGAGCCGGTAAATGGGTCCGTACATATTCATCCATCTGAACAAAGGAAGGAAGAGGGCACCACCCAGGAGCTCAGACACGTCATCCAGTTTAGCAGTGGCCATGGGTATACCGGAGTCGTCTTGGCCCATGGTGAGAGACCGGCTCAGAGAGGTCAGCCAGTCAGGGCTCACCCAGGAGCTGCTTCTGGTTGGTTTAGGGTTGTTGTCTGAGGAACATGTTATGGAGAGATAGGGAAGTGAGGGATTAGGAGGGAGTGTGGTGGGTTTGAAGTTGAAGGTAGGGGGTGTGAGGAGTGCGAAAGAAGAGAGAGACATCAAACTAGGCATGTTTGTAATAATGGCTCTGGGTCTGGGGACCGAGAATTAGCCTTGGAAGACCTTACTGCTCTCTCCACCTCACTCTCTCAACAATCACCATAGCCACTGCTGCCGCCTGTATAGATTGGGTTTCTCAATGTGGCTTATAATTTTGCCCTTTGATTTTTGCTGCAATTTCAAGTCCTATTATCCCTACTTTTTCCTGAAATTTGCTTAATTTCTTTATCAGTTATAAATCACCTACTACAATCAATTCCATTCCCTACTGCCTTGGCTCGGTCCTTCACATGGAAAGCCTGATTCTCAAACCTTCTCTAATCACAAGTTTTCAAAATTGCATTTATATATTTGAAATTTGTTTTGTTTTTTTATTCTATTGCAAAAGCTATCATAATATTATTTATTTGAACACACTAATTCAAACAAGTTTTTATAAAATATATTACATCTATCCCAAAGGTTAGTAATATTGGAACCGACTCAAATGCTATTTTTGAGAAAATTAGAAGGTTAATTGATGCTTTCTTGATAGAAGATATTCTTAAACGAGTTTCTTATTATTATAAGGAGTAATTGTTAGGAAGTGACCTAAATTTTTAATCGATGTATCTTACGTTGATATATTATTATAATATTATATTTTTTTGTAAAATAAGGATAATTATTATAAATATCTTTATAAATATTATAAATTATAAAAAGAATAGGTCATGAGATAGAGATGAATTTGTCAAAATTATATGAGCTGAATAGACACATGAAGAAAAACGAGAGATATTTAATGGAGTGAGAAAACTTGTGATTCAAGATGTAAATACAAAGGGTAGGAAAACATAAAATATTTTTAAAACTCAATCGTTGTATTTGGTTTTATCCTTTATAAAATTATTTATGGTATAGTGAGAATATTCTCTTTCATTCGTGAATGTAAACATGGTTTGTCGAATCATGTTAAAACCTCGTATATTATGTTGTGATTATTTTATCTTTTTTGTTCTTAATCTAATATTGTTTGCATTAAAGCGTACGTTATCACAATAGTTAACAATATGTCATTTGTATTTGAAAATAAATAAGATAAATCAAGTAGGTTAATTCCTCTTATGTAAATTGTCTCTCTAAATTCGTTGGTGTACATCTTGTTGGAGAAGTGCCATGATTCGCCTTCCCTACAAGTCCCCTAAGCCACCAGGTCCCAGCTGAGACGAACCTTATCCGGGTCCAAGTCAGAGCTATGTAACGATTTTCGTACATACTATAGGATCCACCCTTCCTGAGTCCTCCATCTCGGATTCACGCACCTTACCAGGTTAACGGACTGCTTTAGAATAAAATAGAAACCCTCAAATTCACATGCATTCATCGTCTGGCCGAAGATGAAATCATCTTTGTTGTTGAATTCAAATAACTTCATTTCAAGCAAAAGCAACAGGTTTTGTTAAATGAAAAGGAGAATGGAGCGATTTCATTTCTATTAGACATTCATTATGGACAACCAGGTCATACTCATCATCTTATTTGTAACTCCATGACCTTAAGGCTCCCTTGTTCATTTCTCACTCCATTATTGAATACTAAAAAGAAGGTATGAAAGTCTCCAGAAAGGAGCAGTATACTTGCGCGCCTTCCTATTAGTTTTTTAAATAAGAGATCTAAGGAGAGCACAGAGAATTAATTGAAGTCAACCCATATTAATTAGTTGATCTGACACGAATATGGAGTAATTGAAAGCAGCCAACATATTGATTAATGTATTGGGACATGATGTTTGATGTTTGATGTTTGATGTTTAATAATTGTATGCTTCCAATAATAGATGCATGTTGCTAGAATTTTGTTTCTCTTTCTAGCTTCTTCCAGCCTTATTCAATGAATGCGCCTGACGGTACCAACACAATTGGAACTGGATTTTACAATTAGCCCGAAGGTAGGACATGAGGGAAGTGGTAAGAAACTTTAATCGATCATTCCTATACTTGCTCATGAAATCACTTATACATTTCCACAACCACTGCTAAATAATTGAGGCCACAAAAGTCAAACTACATAATAATATTTCTCAGACTTCAACTCAATTTCCGAGACTCCAGGAAATTCTTCCTCTTGGGCTCACAGGAAGAAATGTAGTCCAGAAAGCTAGCAAAATCTGTGTCCTTGTAATGCCTTGGATTTTCTTGGCTGATGAGCTGGGGGGCCGGTTTTACCATGCACTTGAAGGGAAGACTGTGCAAAGAAGCAACCGAAATACGAGGCTTTGTTGAATTCACAACTACTCTATGCAACACACTCTTGTACTTCCCATTGCTAAAGATCTGATACAAACCAAGTCATATATACACATGGTTAAGCAAAGGAAAAAGGAAAAAGGAAAAAGAAAAAAAGAAAAAGCATCAAATCGTGAATGGTAATTAATTTGATGGACCTACCTCAAGGTGGTCGCCGATGTTGATGACAAAAGAATTGGCAAGTGGTTCAACTGTTAACCATTTTCCTTTGAACTGTATCTGTAAACCCTGAATATCATCTTGTAGAAGGAGAGTAAGGAATCCATAATCAGAATGTGGAGGCATTCCTAGTGTGAGTTCGGGTTCCGGACACGGCGGGTAGCAGTTAACAACCATGAGCTGGCTCCCATCCTGGAATTTTTTTAAAATGTCATCATCTTCTTCTCCTGTCTTTTTCTTGGTGTCTCCACATAGTCCCAAGCTCTCTAGGATGGCCTCCATGAGCGTTAGAAACAAGTACTTGGTTTCTTTGGAGTAAGTAACAGCCAATTTCCTATTAATTAATATATTATATATATAAAAACAACAAATTATATATATATATTAGTCATATGTTAACATATATATTGTTTTTCTGGTTTATTCTGAGCTGAGCTCTCAAGTCTCACCTAAAGTCCACGGGAGAAGATGGCCATTGAGGAAGGACATCTGATAAGGGATGACACATTAGCTTCAAGAAGTCTCGCCAACAAAAAACACCATCTTTGGTCTGGTTGAAGCTAGTTCCATATCGAACTGGCGAGCACATATCTGCAGACATGTACTTGGCTCTTTCTTCCATGGGGAGATCAAAGAACCTTTGGCTCGCGTCAATCATGCTGCTGATGATATCGCTGGAAATACCATGATTTACCAACTGCATTAATCCAGAAACAGCCCATATTTTGTAAGTTCCAATTCAGCTATATGTCTGGAGAAAATTCAAATCATAGTTTTAGGCAAAATGATTTTGAACTGAGCAATACCCCCACCTGAAAAAACCCATATTCTTCACAAGCATTAGCGATAGACTTGAGGACTTGGGACCTATTGGAACCTTGCAACTCAGCAAAATCGATTACGGGCAAATTCAGATTAAGCTCGGCTGCATTGGGTACTCCATTATCCGAACTGGGTCGTTCAGAGACAGGCAATATGTACTTGTTAGGAACTTTTGAAATCCCATTTTCACAAAGGTGCTTCACTCCTTTCTGGTAGTGGCTTTCTAAGGGATCATTCTCCTGCTTACTCTCAGTTGTTATTCCCATTGCAGGAGACATGTAGTATATATCAAACACCACCTGAAACACATAAATATTTGAAAAAAAGAATGTAATACACCAATCTTTTCTGCGTGTAGGTGAAAAATAGAGAAAAGAAAAGAGAATTTGGACTAGGAATAAAGGTGACTCCCCCACTTACCTTCTAGTAAAAAAACTTGAAAGAGGTAGAACAAGGATATACACGGACTGAGAACGAAGAGTGCAGATTTTGAAGAGGAGTAGGTGTATTTATAAGAAAGAATCAAGCGATTCGAATGGTGCAACAGTAGCAAGTTTTATGAAAAAGAAAATGGGGTCTGCGGTTTGTGAATTCCATTCAAGACTGGTTCTCTATAACAAAACCGTTGACTGCGCACAGTCACAGCACGAGATGGTAGGGTCAGCAACCCCCAATAAGATAGCCACAAAATTTCAACTATAATGCACTGTCCTCTTTCCTAGGACCTACCTTGAGAGTGAATCTGTCTCTTTATATAAATGGTGGAATGCCATGGCTGACTTTTGGTACTCACCTCAGCTTGAGTAGGGTCCCTTTCCTATTCACTCGAATATTACAATTTTATGGGTTTTATGCTTGTCCTCTCCCTCTCAATCTCAAATATTTTGATTAATTCTCTTTATTTAGTTTGTTGGGGGCTAGTGTTAGCGACAACATTGGTCAGAACTCCAGGCAATTCGGTGGGTTGTTTCGGCCATTTTTTACTGCTTACCACAAACTATGCATTCCTAGGCTGTCTTAATGACCTAAATGAGCCTTTATAATTTCTTCAATTATTATGGATACGTATTCTGATGAGTACCGGATCTAACTATTCATTCTATGACTTTCTCGTGAAGCTCACGCATCATCCAGAGAATTCTAAGGACTAAATCTCAAAAGTTGAGGGCCAGAGGTTGAAGCTGTCATGGGAAGAACTGGTCAGTCCTTATCCACCTTTTGCCTTGATGACTTTTATGGTGATTTTGATTGAAAAATTGAGTATTACCACGTACGTATTTATCCTTGTTCTTATTCATTATTCTCAGCAGATTACTATCACTCGTTAACTTCGGGACAAATCATTGGGCAGACCGGCAACAGTGTAATTTGTCTCAGTGACCCAGCTTGATCTATCTGTAGGCTTGAACAATGACTTGACTTGGAAAACATCAACCAAATTTCAATTCGTGTTTGACTTGGGACGATGCCTGAAGCAGCCAGACTACTTTAATGTACTTGATTAGTAGTTTATATATGACTTAAAACTCAAACTATTTAAGTTGCATGCCTAAACACCTCATATATATTGATCAGGTGATCATCAGATTGGCCCGAGCTTCAGAAAAAGGCGCTTTAGGAGCTGTACCGTGCATTGAGATCGATCCTCTCTTGGAGCCCGCTTGGACCTGTTTGATTAGCAAGCATAGAGCTTAATTCAATTAGCATTTGGTCAGCATAAATAAGTCAATTAATTTTATAGTTTCAGAGGCTGTCATTGGATATCAACTTTCCATTGACTCGTATATGAAATATGAAAACATGCACCTGCATGGTCTGGGACGTATTAAATAAAGCTATCTCATTAATTGGTATATATACATTTGTGCTAGCTTCATGTATTTTAGATGACTTTTGGGTTTGTGGATACGTCGGACCAACAGACCAAACAGTAAATATGAAACATATTATAGCACATATATATATATATTCCGACTAAAATGCAAAGCAACCCTCTGGTCAGTTGGTGACATGTTATATATCTGCTCATCGTTTTGGAGATAATATGATCAACACTTAAACATTCACGTACTTATCTGCAAGAATCATTCTTGCATTCTTATATCAGAGTATCCACCATTAATGAATGACTATGTCTACTTAATGAGCCTACAATATTAACATATAGATTTAAATCAATTGTTCATTTAATTTCCAGGAAACTGCAGAAAAGAAAAATGAATTGAATACATCACTCTTCACATGTCACAGACTTCATCATCTCGACGCATAAAATAAGCTTATCCATGCATTACAGCTAGCGGTTGACCTCAGAAGCATTTTTGTACTAATAAAACTAAATACGAATATTTTACAAACGTGTGTTATATGAGGTAGCTAGGTATCTATCCTATATGACACCTAAAGGAGCTCTTCATTTTTAAATTAAAAGAACCAGGTAGATATTGAAGAGCTTTGTTTGCAGTTGGGCCATTTGCTGTTGGATTTATTGGGGTAGGACCAAGTGATCCTATGGGCCTTGAGTCTTTATATGTTGCCTAACTAATCTTTGAACCCTAGTGCTCTTTCTTCTTAGGTCACTGCGCCCTTAAAATAATGATGTGAAGGAGGAGTGACCTATGACCATCACCTCCAAGTCAATCTACCCTTTCGACAAAAGTAGTGGCTGGAGTTGGTGCCATCCTGGCCCAGTGTCCAAACAGGATGGTGCTCCCGTGTTGAGTTTTTTTGTCTTTTGTTACTCATTCGTTGCATGGTCTTGATCCACCTCAGCCATTCAATATTCTATGCCCTCCGCATCTATCATATTATTTTATGTCCTTTCCAGCTTCTTTTCTTCTCTATTTTAAATTCTTTTGGATGCTTACCACTTTACCCTCCATGCATGACATCTCATAATTGATATTGTGTATGATCTATTGAATACCGATTGGATGGGATGCTGTATCTATTTGAGAACAATTGAGAACAATAGATTATGGACAATTCCCTCCCTTGCTGTAAAGATCCTCTCCTAATTTTGCATCTTGAGTTTGGTGCTGGTCCTTGGCTTTTGCGAGAAGCTTATAGATTGTAATTCCATTTTACTCATATCTGATTATTTAATTTATATCTTTTCATTTCCATTCTACTTGTCCAACTAGACCTCTGCTTCCGGCAGTTTTACATACCCAAACAAATGGTTTCGGAAAGTTGATGGGAGACTTTGATTTAACCTAAGGGTCTCCAACGGGCCGGGCCGGCCGGCCCGGAGGAGTAAGGCCCATGGCCCAGCTAGGGGTGGGCCACTAAGCCCGTTGACTGGCCGGGCTTGGCGAGCGGGCCTACAGGCTTGGGTAAAAATTAAAATGCCTTTTGAGTTTTAAAAGAAGGAGGATTTGAACCCTTTAAGGATTTCAAGGAGAGCCAACCACCAATTGAGCTGACCCTCTTTTATATAATTATTTTGCATTAGTTATATATATATATATATTAGAAATGTTGTATGATTTTTGAAAAAAAAATAAAAGTGAGTTGACTGTTCAACAGTCACATGACCGTTGAACAAGCCACTCACTTCAAATGTTAAATTTCAAAGTATATAACCGTTGAACAGTCATCTTGGCATTTAAAAAAAAAAAAAAATCCTAACGGTCACATACCTCCCTATAAATATTAAATACCCTCAATTTATTCTATTATCTCAACTCTCAAGCTCTCTCTCATTCCACAATATTTCCAATTATTACATTTTGTCTCAAATTATTCAATATTATTGGTGGTGAAAAACAAGAATTGGTGGCTCAAAGAGTTTGAATTTGAAGGAATTTCTGCTTCGGTTATCTAATTTAATAACATATTTCACATTTTCTTTTATTTATTTGTTACATTTTAATTTTACATTTATTATTTTTAGCATAATATTTTATCAATAATTATAATTATGGCAAGTGGTTCTTATTCTTCATCTAATGCATGTGATAACAAAAAATTTACTTCAAATATATGGCAAATAAAAGAAGATCAATATAAAATATTTCATATGCGTTGTTGTGCACATATTTTAAATTTAATTGTAAAAGATGGATTAAACACGTTGATGATACATTATAAAAAATTAGAGGTATTGCTGCGGGTCTTAATAGTTCTCAAGCAAAATATGAATTATTTTTTTATTGTTGCAAAATGTTAAATATGAAAAAAAGAAATATAAATTTGGATATGCCCACTAGATGAAATTTCACTTATAAACTTTTACAAACTATTATAAAATATAGAAAAGTAGTAGAACTATATGAAATACAATTAATTAGCAATGATTGTGAAGCAGATATTGATGTATTAAATGATTACGATTAGCATATTGTAGATCTTTTAAGAGATCTTTTTGAAGTATTTGATATTTCAACAAAAAAATTTTGTGGTGTATATTATTCATCTTCAAACCGAGTGTCATGCAAATAACTAATATTTTTATTGTACTTAAAAAATATTTAATTTTGGATATATTTAATGATGCAATATTTGCAAAGATAGAAAAAATTAGAAAATATTTGGGAAAAATACCTTTAATTTTTTATCTTGGTTTAATTGTGGACCCTAGATTGAAATTTGAAGCTTTGGATTAATGGTTAACAATTATTTATTTTAATGACCAAATAAAAATTGAAAAAATTATAAATGAAATAAATTCATTATTATATAATTTATATAACTATTATAGAGAAAAATATGGTGATAATATTAGTTCTATTAAATTACCACCTACATCTACAAGCTCTTCATCTTTTTATAAAGGAGCTCTAGAAATGTTGAAAAGTCAAAAGAATGCAACAAATAGTTCTCCAAACAACACAACTGATTTAGATAGATATCTTAATACTGATTTAATTTCATTTGAAGATGATGAAGATTTTGATATTTTAATATGGTGGAAATCACAACAACATAAATATCCTGTGCTTTCTATCATTGCTTATGATGTACTAACAATTCCTGTGAGTACAGTTGCATCAAAAGCTACTTTTAGTGCAGGTGGAAGAGTAGTTAGTGATAAACGCTGCAGCTTAGTGACAGATTCTATTGAAACAAATATATGTGTGAAAGACTGGGCACTAGCAGATAAAAAGATATTTGATTCTATTCAAGAAAAAATATGCTTGCCGATATGGAAAAACTAAAATTATCAAGATCTTCATGGATTTGCAATAGTTCTCCATCATCGCCAAAAGATAATGATTAAAATATTTTACTAAATGTATGTCATCTTTTTATTTTTATTTTTTGTGGTTGAAAAATACAAATGATTGACAAATAAGTAGGTGCCAACCTAGTTGGGATGTACTTATTTTGTAGTGATGTAAACTTTTCCCACATTTTCAAATATAATGTATACATTCAATGAATAAAATAGTTAACAATGAATATTTTTATTAATGTAGCATTTTCTATTTTTTGAATATCTTTTATATATATATATATATATATATACATTTTTTTAAGTGGCGGGCCTACGGGCGGGCCGGCTCGGGCCTAAATTGGGGCCGGTGGCCCGACCCATCCAGAAATGGGATTGGGCCAGGCTAGGACCTGCCAGGCCCAGACTTGTCGGGCTTTAGCCCGCTGGGCCAGACCGGGCCGTGGGTTGTGGGCTTCTTGGAGGCCTTCAAATTTTATCAGTAGAAGAAAATACACTCTAGTTCCAAACATATACTTGTAATTCCATTTTTTTTAATAGACTAAAATTGGGTTGGATTAATATTGATATAAATTGAACTTAAATATTTATACAAAATAAAAATAAAATAATTATTTTTTAAAAAAAGGATAATTTTTTATCCGATCAAATTAGTTAAAGCTTGTTTGACAATTGTTTTTTAAAATGGTTTTCTATTTTTTAGAATAAAAAAACAAGAAAACATGTTTAATAATTAAAAAATGTTTTCAATTTTTTATTTAAAAAAAATATTTTTAGTTATTTTCACTTGTTTTTTTATGATTATTTAAAAAATAATTATACAAGTATAAAAAATAATTAAAAATAAAGCATTGGATATAAAAATGATTTTTAAAACATATTTAAAATATTAAAAACAAGTTAAAAAGTAAAAAAAATTATGTTCTCAAATAGACTTTTATTTTACAAAATATTAGAAAACCGTTATCAAAAACTATTTTTCAAAACTATTTATGAAAACAATCACCAAATATGTTATTAATTTTTAAAAATTTTAAAAAATAATATTTAAAACAACTTTCCAGATATCCTTATTTTAAAAACCAATAATAAAAATATCAATTTGTTCTCTACCTTGAAAATAGATTTAAAAAATAAGTTTAGCCTTTATGTTCTTTTTTTTTTTCTTAATTAAAAATAAAGCAGTCCCATGTAATGAATCAAACAGGGTACATAGGGTGATGGTCGGCGGAGCTCTCCTTTAAAACATACCATATTTAATCAAACAACTCCTACAGGCTACCAGCTCGAAAAGGGGGCTAACAAATGAGAAAGCAAAAAACTGCAATAAGAAATAATTGTGAGACATGAAGATTGGTTTAGATCCTGTAACGTTTAAGAAAGAGTTGAGATGAATTTAAATATTGGCCTCAATTTGGGGTTGATAATGGGAGAGATTCACTTATCATTATTTTCTTTATATAATTTACAAGCGCGTAGTCATATGCAGCTGAGAGCACATGCCATGTTCTGCAAATGCCAAAATAAGATAATGCACCCAAATAAGAAAAAAAAAAAAGACCTGTATTGTATTTTTATTCACATTACAGAGATCATTGAACGTTGGCATTTCTTGCACTCCACTTCTATTTCAGCATTCCAACAAAAAAGATGGGGAGCAATAGAGAAGATCTCCATGGTGACTGACAATTCAGGCATACAGAAATATTCAATGCCAGTAACTGTTGAGACTTGGGAAACGAAATTAAACTAAAATATGTAATCACAAAGCTTCTTATTTTGTATGTAAATTTGTTTGTGTTCCAGAGGTATAAGAGAAGATGGAAAAGGGATAAACCATTAGTTTGCAGCAGGCAAAAGGGGGTCTAAAGGTTGGGAATTTCTGTCTTTCCCTTTCAAACATGAAAGAATCCAGTAAAGGATCCCTGCAGAGAAGAAGCTGAAGAACCAAGCGTTGTTGTAGATGGCAACAAATGTATCAGGAACTGAAGTCAGAATTCCAAGCTTTTGCAATAAACCAGGAACCACTGGCAAGATCCCAATAACCAAAGCTGTCATTGCTGCCAAATTGTAACCTCCTGAATAATAGTAAGCTCCATGGGGGCTCAAAGAGTATAGGTCATTGATACTTAGATTCATGCGGTGGATCAAGTAGTAATCTGCAAGAATTATGCTTCCAATTGGACCCAGCAATGCAGAGTAGCCTACAAGCCAGGTGTAAACAAAGCTCTCACTGGAATGAAGAAGCCTCCAAGGCTGAAAAGCAATTCCAAGCAATGCTGTGAGCAGAGCTCCTCTTCTAAATGTGAATTTTGAGGGGCTGAGATTGACAAGAGCATTTGCTGGGGCCACAACGTTTGCAGCAATATTTGTTGTAATGGTGGCAAGACTAATGCCAATGATGGCGAGGATCATTGTTGTGAATCCTCCAATTTGCCCAAGAAGTTGAATTGGATTGGATATTAAACGGCCAAAAATCACGGTCGTAGAGGAGGTCACTGCCAGGCCAACAAATGTGAATGCGCCCATGAAGATTGGAAGGCCAACCTGACCGATAATTTGGTCAGTCTGGGTCTTTGCATATCTAGTGAAGTCTGGAATGTTAAGTGCAACGGTAGCCCAAAAGCTTATATTTGCTGTGAGTGAGGGAAAGAAGAGTGACCAAAATTGTGAAGAGGATAGCCTTGAAGACAAGGAGAGCATGGGGGTGAATCCACCAGCATTAACATAAGACCAAAGGAGGAGGCAGGAGGTGAGAATGATGAGAATTGGAGCCGAGTACTTCTCCAATTCACGGATTCCATCCATTCCCCTCCAGACAATGGCCAACTGGGCCAGCCAAAAGACAATGAAACATGAGAATTCAAGAGGGGATGTGCCCAGCCAGGGTAGGAACTGGGACAAAGAGGACTGTTTGATAGTTTTTGGGAGTAGGAGGAAAATTGCCTCACCTCCAATCCATGTCTCAATCCCATACCAACCACAACCCACCAATGCTCTAAGCAGTGTAGGGAGATGGGCACCGCGAATCCCGAAAGCCGATCGGGCAAGGACTGGGAAGGAGATGCCGTAGCGGGTGCCTGGATGGCCTGTGAGAACCAATGGGACTAATAGGATGATGTTGGCAGCAACAACCGTGGCAATTCCTTGCCACCAAGCCATCCCAAGTTCAACAAGGCTGCCAGCAAGGTAGTAGGATGGAACACCCACGACAAGACCCACCCACAGGCTAGCCATTTCCCACCCGGAAAATGTCCTTTGGTGGGGTGCCGTGGGCTTGAGATCATCGTTGGTGAGGGTGGGATGAGGTTCAAAATCATTGAATTTGGGAGTGGGTGTGGGTGAGGGTGTGGCTTGGCTTGATGCCATGGTTGAAAAAGAGAGCCATCTTATGGGGACAGACAGTTTCGTAGGTATGGAAGTTGGAAATGGACGAGTGGTGAGGAAGCGTGTAGTTGTGGGAGAAATTGCAGTGGTCGAGGACGAGTGGGGATTGGGAGGGAGATGGAGGCTGAGATACTTGGACACCATCTTGATTCACTTTTCAGAATTGTGGCGTGGAATCAATGGTGTCTTGTTTGGGGATAGACGCTGAATGGCAGATACCAATCGTTCTAGTCGCTTTCATTTCCTGTTTTTTTCCTTGAAAATATTGTGATTCCAATAAGGTGGCTATACGGAGATTTTTTTCTGCCTAGGATCTTGAGCTTCAAGACAACTGATCACGCGCCTTGTTAACAGGTGACTTTGTGTCATCACCTTGATCGATGAAGCAGTTCAGTACACGCGCTTCTAAAACTAGGCAGCGAATGAATAATGGGGTTGAAAGGTCAATGATCCCGTTTTTAATAAGTGTATCGATGATTCAGTTGCCTATTTGAAAAGATCTGAATGATTTAAATATTTAAAGAGACGGTAGGGCATGGGATTTGCTTAAAGTCTTCCGGATTCTCTTTCCGGTGGCCCAACAGAATTGAAAACCATCCAACTAAAATCTCTAAACCAGAACCCACACTTGATTTGTTTTTCTAAATTCAGCTTAAAAAGAGGGCTATGATTCTTTAGCTGCGTCCCTCCGTAGGATTACTGCTCGACTGGTGGAAAACTGATTTCCCAACCAATGATAACCCTGTCCCACTGTCAATGTTCCCCTTGTTGGGCCAGAAACTTGTCCAGCCCATATACTTCTGCACTTACAAGAGAGTTCATAACTGACCAGTCCAAAATTGGGCTCGATTTTGAATAGGGGATCCACGCTAAGTATGGTATTTACTATTTAGCAAGTAGCACAATGTATGATAATATCGCATTAACTATGTGGGCCTGGCAGAGCCCATTTTATAGCTCACTGCTCGATTCACTAGGCTGAGTTGGGACATCCTTGGGCTAGAGTCTTAAACTATAGATTGAGGCCTGACCAGACCATAAACCCGGACATGCCAGATGTTATAAAAGTAGTTGGCATCCACCGTCCGGAAGCCCAGAAAGCGCCAGAGATGAGTGAGATGACAGAGGATCGATAGCACCGAGTCCAGTTGTCGCTGATACAGATAATCCCTATAAACCTAACCCACCTGACCGTTTACATTCTGTTTGCCCAAACTTGGCTTGTAGCCTTAAAATATGGGGTGGTAGCCTAGAAATCTCCCCATCTATCCTTGTCACTCGTACGTGCCTCAACCTCCACCGCACATGTGGAGTCTTTTCACCTTCCTCCCTCACAATTCCTGAACAGAAGTCTCAATTTTAAGTTGAATCACAAATGGGGTTGTCTTCACTATTCCTTGCATGGCAGCCCCTTTATTTGGTGTATTATTATCTATTTGCCAAGTCGGTAAACTTTAAAGAAAATATACCATGCACATTGAAACAGAATTGTCATCCTCACGCTCCTCCATCACTCAATAAACAGACATGGTTAAATTAGTTATCAAATTTGTATTGATGAATCAAACATTTTAAGATGGCCATGACAATCCAAAACAATTTTCACCTCATAGATCCTAAAAACCGAACAATTCATCATTGTGAAATGGGGTTGCAACATCAAAGACCTACGCTATTGGCCAGGCTCGAAAACAATGGGTCCTAAAACTCGCCGAATATATATCTATTGCCTTGGGTGAAAAGATTCTTAACTGCAAAGGTTAAACCCCAAATGATAAAAACTTTGGGTTTGAACACAGCCACGGTGAGTACCATGCGCTTGAGGGAAAGAAAAATCCAAACAGAATCCATTATTTTTGTCCTTTATTCACAACCAAAAGAATTTAATATTCTTATGTACTTTCCAAAAATCCACTTCCAAGTTTCCGAATATAAACCAGAGATTACAAACAGCTCCGACTCCAAATTCCCATGGATGATGAGCCATGGAGAACATAGGGATACCTCCCCCACCCCATGCATCTATCTTCACTCCCTTACTCATTTCCATGGTTGGTATATTGGGTACATCTCTAGTAATAGTAGTATACCATCTCGTAATCGTGAAATATTGCCTGAGGCGCCAAGCAGATCCTAGGCCATTGTTATCCGCCCCACGTGCCCGATTGTCTACCGGAGTGGATGCAAAGATCCTAGAAACAATCCCGATTCTTTCTTACTCAAAGAAAAAAGGCTTGCTGTTCCATGCGGATCAAAGTGAATGCGCTGTATGCTTAGCAGAGTTGGAGGATGATGACATAGTCCGCTTGTTGCCTAGTTGCCACCACGCTTTTCATATCACTTGCATTGATGAGTGGTTCGTTGGACATACCAACTGCCCACTGTGCCGCTCACCAGTGACCGCAGTTCTATCCTTGTCTGATGCTATTGAAGAAGGAAATGGGTTTAATCGGCCTACAGCTCAATTTCAACATCAAAGAAGTAATGGTTCTGATCTGGGTCTGCAGCTTCGCCATTGTGAATCATGTGTATTGCATATGGATGGGAAGCCGAGGCCTGTGATGGCGGGGTTGAAGAGATCTTTGTCCATGGGTCAATCCTATGTTATTATTGACATACAAAGAGAAAGTGAAAGAGCTTCATCTTCTTCGTCAAAAGCGATACTTGGGCGGAGTAGATCGTATAAGGCGAGGTCTATGAGACAATTGGATCGAGCGTCCTCAACGCTGAGAAGGTCCTACTCCCGACTGCGCATGGGTTTGAGTGGCAGGGCTAATCAAATTCTTCCATACTGATCAGACGGTGCTTCTCATGGATCTTTTATGCTGACTGTGCTCAACAAGTTGATGATCACTTGTTATCATTAAAAAAAAAAATAAATAAGTGGATTGTATAAATTTTGTATTTATTAATTGTAACCATAATTTTTATTATCAATATATTTCTTCTTCTTCTTCTTTCTTTTTTTTCTTCTCTGACATCTCTGTCTCCGTAAAGATCTCAACAAGGTGTGGAAAAGCGTGTTCCGTGCCACTGTTGCCGCAGATAGTGTGCAGATCCTGGTGTCTCGTCGGCTTGTATTATGCCATTGAGAGCTCTCTTGACTTTTTCCGAAAAGACAGCAACCTCCCTGAAATTTATGCGACTATGCCAACAAGTCAACAACATCCCCACTAAGTGCCAAGGAGGACGCATTGCAATGGAGCCTTTTTGGCTATGGATACGCTAGGCTGTGGGCTGGCATGCAAATGATGAAGGTAAAATTAAAGGACAGAAACGAAAAACTAATGGAGGGTTTTGTGTTACCCATTTTCAATAGTTGGAGGTTTGACTTCAATTCTGTGTCTTAAGCCCCAGAGCATAGTCTGAAACATACATGCATGGGAGATATTGGTGCGTTTAGATGAAGCAGGTGGCAAGCCCAACTTGTATTTCCTTCTTGCCATAAAATCCAAAGCGCTTTGAAAAGTGAGGAACCAAAATAAAAAATAAAAAATTAGGGTGCAATAATTGAAAATTTTATCCCCTATTTAGACCTAATACCTCACACTGGGGCAGTCCAAAAATTGCCTTGAGCACCGAAAAAAAACCCAAATAAAGGTTTTTTTTTCTTTTAAAAAAAGGGGGGATTTTATAGGCTGATCTCATTTTTGGAAAAACAAAAAAAAAAAACCATGTTTCTGTCCCATTCCCATAGTGGAGTCTGATAAGGTCACCAAATTTTGTCTTCTTACATAGAGAGTTGAGACAGGAAGTCATGAAAACAAAGAAATATTTGATGCCCATTAGCTAGAAGAATAATAATATTGGTCTCCCTCCAGTTTCAGGGCTCTGGCCTTGTGGGTCTCGTATCCATCGCTCTGCTCCTCCAACCAGGTCATCACTAGGAAAAAAGACCACAGTGTTTTGCCCACTTGGCCTCCAACAATCAATCTAAACTTTTACAGTCAGCCTCACGTGCACCCAGAGAAGTGCTTCAGTGTCGGAATGGGCAGCCATGTGGAACCATTGCCTCCGCAATTCAGGGACGCTTTATTCGGAGCAAGCCGAGTTCAAGTTTTTTGTGCCAAAATCCTATAGGCCTTAAGACTCTTTTACACTGAAAGTGACCAAAATTTGTGTCTCCAATCAATTGGATATGCTCTTACTATAATGTTTTCAGTGCTTCTTAAATTATCATAATCAAAATTGGAAGAGGGTTGAGATTTTTCAGTCAGCCCAAGTAGTCATAATTTTTAAAATTTTTTATATTACATTATATTAAATATAAGGCAAAAAATAATTTCTTTATTAGATGATTGGAATATTATTACAGGAAAAGTTTGCCTATTCAAAAAAGGCTAACATTTGTACCTTCAATCCATAATAATTGGAAATCATAACACTGATTACTGAGTGTAAGTTTGCCCATGGTTTAGAAGACAGAGCCTGACATTTAAAGCCAACTCCACTCAGTCTAATATATATACACACTTTATAATATTCAACAACCAGAGCTTCTGATCTGAAGGTCAACCTCGGCAGAAATGGGGATGTTTTCTATCTCATCATTCAATCCAAAACCTATCTTCTTATCACATTAACTAATGTGAGCGGCAATTAATCACTTTCTCTTTTTTTCAATAAACAGATCACAGGACAATCTTATGGTTGGGATATAATTCATGATTTGACTTTGCAACAGAAGGAATGGTACCACTTAAGTCAGCAAAATCAACCTTATTCATGTGCTTCATTTATTTCTCTTGCGAACCAATTTGTTTATAGGCATCTAAAAGACTAAAATAATAATGGGAATATTATTGACTTCATTTTGAATCCATGGAATTTCTTTGGAGAACCCACCATCAAAGCCTTGTTGGGGCCAGGCTAAAGTTGCGCAACATTGTACATGTGCCGATGATGCCAATGGTGTCGTGAGATCCATAAGAGCGGAGCAACCAAGGAAGAGTTGAAGAAATGGCCACTTGTGCAGACAAAGTGTTTTAAATTTCGACCTTTCGCCTTTTGTCTTTTATTTAAGAATCAGCTAGGTTCTGCTGAATTCAATTATCGAATCAACAATTATTTGAAATATTTCCTAATTTCAACACACAAGTAAATCATAATATGAATAAGATTCATGAAATGGACGGAAAATTTGGAGAGCTCGTGCCTTGTATCAGTAAGTCTAGTGGCCTACCGGTTGAAATATCATTATCCAAGCTCGTGGTGTGCTGCGGGTCTTTCAACCTCACTCATTTAGATCTTATTCTTCGGCTTTTTTTTCTTTCACTTTTATGTCAAGGCTCCTGACCCTCCTATTAAACTAATGTGTTTACTTGGACTAGACTGAAAAGGTCAGTAGAGAAAATTTTTCTTTCTTCTCTGCGAGCCCTGACCCTCAAAAATTATGATTTTGTACTGTTGTGCCGACATTGTTTCAGTGTGTAGGAGTTCTCAAGGTTAACGTTGGGACTTGGTTTCTATCCTCGAAATTTCACCCATGTAACAAGACAAATAAAATATTATTAGTGTGACCTTATATTAGAAATGGCAGCACCGAGAAATAGAGAGTTATAATGGTAAAAAAATTGAAGATCCCAATTCATGGAGCTTTCCAATTCAGTAACAATGATAGAAAGTTGATTAGGCCCATTACATGGAAGAAAACAAAGAAAAGCTGTTGGTTCTTTATGTAAACGGCCCATGTGGATGGTGGGGCCATGAAAACTAATAAACGGAGTCCACAATGAGCTGCTTTAATTTCTTAATCAAATGTACACCTTGCAAGTATCAATAACAATTGTGCATTATTGCATCTCCGCAAGAGAGAATTTGTTGTTTGGGCCCCAAACCAAAAAGGGAAGCACACTTACCCTTTTGTATTTGGTCACCCCCACCCAAAGGGTACCCTACCCCACATTAGGACAAGGAAACCCCTCCCAAAGAGTACTTTGTGAAAGAAAAAGATGAGTCGGGTATATTAGTTTTTTAAGGGCAATTAGGAGGCAAAGGGTGCCCTATGGGGAATGCCTTTTCTTCTCCTTGCACTTGAAGGAGGTGGAGGAGGCGTGGGCGGGTAAATGTCTTGTTGTAAGCCTTCACGCAATTCATCTTCATCCCTTGACGATTCTCTCCTTGATATCCCTTCTCCTCTTTCCATCGCCATCTCATTCTTCGCCTCTAAGCTAAAGCTTGCATCCCCATTTCTCTTTATTCCTACAAGCTAAGTTTTTCAATCAAAAACAAAATTATAATCCATCCAACCAACCAACCCACATTGTATCAATAATTCATCGAATCTTCCTTCTTCTAAACTCTCTTTGATACAAAATTTTCCTACCAAGAAATACATAGGTAGATAGGTAATAGCTATGGCATTGATAATGATGAGCATATGCATGATAGTGATGGATGTGTATTATTATGTATGGAGATGTGGGTCATGATGTATGCATGATGAGCATAACATGTGTTGGATGATAATGGTGGTCATTGTCGGGTTTGCAATGATGGGTGATGGTGGTGGTGGTGGGTTATGAATGTGGGTCATGATGTGTATGGATGGGCATATGATGATCAGCCGTGAATATTGATGATGATGATAATAATAATAATGAGATGAATATTACAAGAGAAGAGATAAACGAAATGCTAACCTTACATCCCAATGAACAGAAGCGGAATGGGTCCAAGAGGCTTCTTCCACAGGTTTCACATATATGAGAAACTCCTTTCCCAGTCTTCGGCTGAGGCCTCTCATTCAGAAACAGAACTCTCGCACTGTTTATCACATACGTCTGAACTCCACTTATGTCCAATACCTTCTGAATTTCTGCTACTCTCACTACATCATGGTACGAAGATCGCCTTATCTGATGCAATTTCACATTACAAAGCATATATACTGTTATTCACTTATTTATTTCCTCAAAAAAAATTAAAAAACAATCAACCACTCTCCCAAAAGTCATACAATAAGAATCCAATGAAGGGGATCGAGAAAACCGAACCGGCACTTGCCTGAATGACTTGATGATCCTTGTGTCTTGATGAGCGGCAATAAAAGCAAAAGGAGTCGCCACTGCAATCCAAGCAATACATGTTGCATTCGCTCCTGGCCGCATCTCCATGGGTGCGGCAGATGGAGAAGAAGGGTGTGGTGAGCAATGGTTCCAGCCACGGTGGAACCGGCATTGCCTCTTGTTTTGAACCCTTAAATGGAATTCAGGGAGAGAGTCAGGCACTGTTTGGTATCTGAGAAAGGTTTAAGGGGAATGCAATTAAAGAAAAATGCAACGGAATGAGTTGCTTTCTTGCAAGCATATTTGTTTTTCTATAGAGGGAAAGAGAAATGAATTTGGACAGACAAATGTTCTACATTACCATAAAGATTGCTGCTGAATATGAAGAAATGGGTACTGAAAATAATGTGATTGTTTCCAGGAATTCCGTTAGATTCTTCTGCTGCTGCTGATGATGGAGAATTTGCCGAGAACAACGAGAGAACCAGAGAGGCTTAGACGACTTGCGACTTAGAAATTCAACAACCTAGACTAAAGGACAAGTCTCATAAACAAATCAGCTAAACTCTCCCCCCACCTACGGCTTCGATCAAGCGTGGTGGCTCAAGTTCTTTCTCCACCCTTGGATTTAGGTGGGTTTGGCGCTTACGCCACTTTGGATCTTCTTTGCGTCTCTACGTAGGCACAGGGTCGGCCACCAGGCTACGTATGGGCGCAAAAAAGCTGTTCATAAAAACGACACCTCCCCATCTTCTGCCACGTGTCCATAGCCTCTTACGTGGCCTTAGTTAGGTGGTCTGTTCACAGAGGGGGCCCGATAATGACGTGTGACGTGAAATGGATGACGTGGAAGTAGAAAAGCCAATGACGGGCGCTCCACGGCGCAATTTCCCATCGTGTGCTCGCCCGCATCTGAGTCCCGCCCAACACATTTAAAATTATATTGCTTTCCATTTTGGACATGTTGCCATCCATTTTTCAATTACAAAGCGTTTCAATTCAAATTGAAAGGTCCTTGTGGCCTTATTATATTATTAATGAATTTTTTCTATCTTCTGAAAATTCCATTTCTTAAAATAGGTTAATAAAAGAGAAAATTCCTAATAAATACACGACCATTCTCCTCAATCATGTCGGACTAGAAACAAATTTTAATGGTCGAGATTTTCTTCAGACAGCATCTTTTTATTTGTGTTAGCCTGCTAGGCGGTGTGCCATGTGGGAGAGGTACAACAATTTTAAGGAGATAATCATGTACATTAATTAACAGAAATCAGATATTAAAATGTACATTAATAAAATCCTGCCGGCGGCACAGTGTTCAGGTGGGTTACAGCACTGCAAAGGACTGCTCATATGGAATGGAACATTTCAAGATGACAAATCAAATGAAGATTCTAAAAAATATGCATGACCATTACTACCATCAATTAGAATTCATGGGCATCTTGTTTTCAATTTGTACGGTTAAAAAAGTTTGATGCTGATAAGACTTACTCACTCACATGCCTCTCCTTTCCTTCTATAAGGCCTCTGCGGTGGGGGGTGGGAGTATTAACCACTTGAAATCCACCCCTTATTCAGTAGATTCCAAGAGAATAATTTTCAATGTCAAACATATCACATCTTGCTGCAACGCCTAATGTCAACAGAAAAACATAAACCTAGTGAACATCAAATACCCTGGTGTCAATAAAAAAAACGGCATCCAAGCCATGTGTTTATTACTCATACATCCCATCAAGTTAGTTATTAGTGAACTCTTGGGTTCTGTTCATATATTCCTATGCATAAGGGGGTTAACTTTATAGGAGTATTGTTTCTAAAGAAAGGCCTACTTTTTAAACAACCTGTAGAGCATCACTTTGGAGAGAGATGAGGAAGAAATGAGCTAAATCAAGGGTTTGTTTGTGGCGCTCCACAAAAAGCATTTCTTTTCCGTGATGGAAGGAAAAGGAGAAGGAAAGTTTGGCATGGGGATTGATGTGAATGGAGCGGTAGCTTTTTATGCCGTGATAAAAAGAAGGAGATTTTAGAATAACATTTCGAAGACTTGTTAATAAGGGATGCTTTGCTTCATGTGCTTAATTCGAGGGTTTTGGATGCAATGTGTACGCTATCATAACATTTTAGACTTCATTTTTTAATTTAAAAGGAACTGTAGATTAAATGGGAGTATACATCAAGGTTTCTGAGATGGGGGATCCTCGATGGGTTGCAGTGGTTTCCACAGAGTAGGTGGGGATGAAAGAGGCTTGAGGGACTTTTATGTATGAAACAATAAGAGCAAGGCTGGCAACACCCGCCTTTCATTAGCTGTAAATCCCCTAGAAAATGCGTTAGCTTTAGGGGATATAATCATAAAGTTCATGTTGGCTAATGATATAATCTCAAAAGCATATAATTCACATGGGTTGCCATATGGTACTTTTTGAAGTACCAGCTCAACAGCTTTTGATTATAAAATATGAAGAGGCAGCAACACAGATAGCTGACCTGGGAACCACCATTCATGCATACAGGCTTTGATTTGCTGATGTTGACACCAAAATTGCCACTACCATGCTTAGTCACTTGGTAATAAGCGTCCTGTTGACTTGATCAAAATGTTAATATTCTCGGATTAGGCAGGCTTTTTGGAGGATGAGAAATAATTGGGGATGCCATGATAGACCTAGCCCTTGGGCTCATGTTGTGCCCTCGACTCCCTGAGACCCCACCCAGAAGAAGGGCCGTGGAATGATCCTAGTAATTGAAGTGAAAGCAGAAGGCCAGCAGAAAGCCAGAGATGCCCTTTGAGAAGATGTTGAGTTGAGAGGGCGGGTAGTGATGTTGTTTTATTTATGACCCAGGAGAGGGGAATTGTCCTAATCACACCTCCAAAGGTCATCGTGCTAACCACCACAGCTTGTGTGAGATAAGAGTGAAAAATAAAAAATAAAAAATGGGGGGCACTTGTCGTAAAGGACCGTATTTCTTCCATAAAAGCAGGCTTTTAACTTACTTCTCTTGTTCGTTTGCATTCTCCCCTTTGTGTATCTTGTAAAAGACATGCGGAGGTGGAGCTATTGGCCTGTGGATAAGTAAACTGGCTTTCTGAACACACAGGAAAAGCTAGCACAAGGTCAGGAGGGGGGTTGGACCACCATCTGGTCCAAGTCCAACAACTTTATACATTCACCAGCCAATTTATTAATGGGCCTCGAAGCTAGATGCCTATTTAAATTTGTGGCACAATGCATTCCAATTATTGGTACTTTATTCGGAATTTGTGCTCTATTTTTATACTTGTTTTATTTGTTGAAGCGGAAAACAAATAGAGTCAGCCACGGGAATGGAAATGGGCAACTGCGCTGAAATCAGGCATCCGTTTCCCCCATCTCCTCGGCTTTGTTAGTGTCTATAAGATTACTTTATCTACGCAATAGAACAACAGGAGATCGGAAATAGAAATCCTATTTCTCATTTATGATTTCCACAATTGCCAACTTGATATATTTCTATTTTAGAAACGTAAAGTTATCATTCTTTTCCTCAATCTTGATGCCAAAGTAATTTTTTATTTATTTAATTTCAAATTTTAAAAATGTTAGAATTTTTTAATTATCTTTTATCCGACAATTACTTGTACTTCTCATACTACAAAAGTTTCACGCTTTCCAATTATAGCGTGATTTATATGATATCTAATAATTCTATTAAAAAATAATCAAATGGGGAGGTAAATCTATCATTATATTTATACTATACATGCACATTTGTACTATATTATAATTACTACAAATTTATCATATTATTATTTTGATAGTCGTCGGTGTATGGTGCATCAAGATTACAAATCAAGAAAATGAGATTGATGAATCATTTGCAACTTATAACTTAAAGGTTTATTTAGTTGCTGTTTTCAAGAATTATTTTTTGTTTTTGAGAACGAAAAATATTAAAATCATGTTTGGGGATGGGGTGTTGTTTGTGTTTTATGTTTTGTGTTTCCTGTGTTCTCAAAAGGTCACTATTTTTAAAATAATAAAAAAATATTTTTATTATTTTTTCACAAAGAACTTACAATACATTCAACTTATATTTGATTTTTAGAAAAATTTGAAGTAAAATGTGAAGGATGGAAATAAAGGGAAAAAAAATAGAGAGAAAAAAAAAATTAAAAGTTAACAATTATATATATTTAATTATATTTAATTTTGTTAGATATGTTTCATTGGACGGCTAAATATAAGAAATTCATTCTTAACATTTTTTTTTCTTAATGCTTTTTAAGAACTAAACATAACCTAAAAGATAATATTCGATAATGAAAAAATGAAACAAACATATACATGACTTATTTAAAATCACTAAGAAATTTCAATAAAAAAATTTAAAATTTAAAAACTAGAAACTCAAATTTATAAAATATAAATTTCAAACGACTATCTAAAAATAATAATTATTTCATACATTTTTTGGTTAAAAGTATTTAAGTATATGAATATTACCTTTAACCATCATAGGTATTATGTTTACCTGATGAATATATGAAATTTGAATTATTTTTAGAGAGTTCCTATTTTATAATTGTTTTTATACGAGTGTGTGGAGATATAATTTTTTTCAAATAATTTATTTAAAAATATTGAAAATATCAAAATATTATTTTTGAACAGTGTGGTTTCTGGGTTCTCGGTTGGGTGTTGATATTGGGTTTCACATACCACTAAATGGGCTGACTAGGCCCAACTTAATATCTTTTTATTACATTTTGTTGGGCCTACAGCCCAGTACTAAATATTATATAAAATAAGTAGATTGTTAATACAAGCACTAACAAAATGATTTAATTTATAGCATTAAGAAAATATTTTATGCATAACAAGTGTGTAACGTTTAAAAGGTTTTTATTTATTTATTTTTATTTAAAAGGGCATTTTGGTCATATAAAAAATGGAACTGGTATAGTACAAATAAATATTATACAGTATTATTAGACATACAAATTATATTATAGAACAAATATACGAAATTATTTTATATACACATAAAAATTAAATATTATATTAAATGGTGTCATGTAGCAATATTATCTTAAATTATGAGTGCATATATGCATATATGATTAAGAATTCATATATATGCATATATATGTATATATAAACATAGATTGCTCATATTGTGCATCTGGGTCCAATCACCCCATATGGCTACATCAGGGTATGCATTTGGGTATTGTCCTCCTCTACTCTATTATCACACCTAAAAAATGTCTAATTGTCACATAGCTAGATTGCGTTCGGATGATGAAGAGAAAGCACACCACTTTAATGTCCTACTTCCAAACTAGAAAAGCCAAAAGTTTCTAACTACCATTAGAGAATTGTTTGTGATCATGTGGAATAATAGAGTCGATGCACGCATGGTCAAGGACGTATCCCATCAACGACAAACATTCCTAATCAGTCAGTCGCTTAACACAAGCCTTAGCAATAAATGTCAAGCTAACTGTGGCATCCAAGGCGCCGCCCGCGTGATAGTAGAGCTATTTGCCCAATTGCCAAAAGGTTCCTTTCATGGGGGAGGGAATTGACTCTTATTGTAGTGATGGAAGTTACAATGAAAATATCTTAATGCAAAAACACTAAGGTAAAACCACTCATCCACAAAAATGCATGAGGTATTAATGTGGTTTAGCTAACTACACTTATATCCACGAATGAGAGAAATCATTCCACTATACATATATAAAGAATGTTATAAATGATACAAACTAGATACAACTATTTGGCCATGAAACATCTCATTCCAACTTTTCATTTTTATGCCTTGAACCAGGAGTTCTCCCGCTCAATTGGGTGTCGCTTACTCTTCCTTATATTTTTATCTATAACGTCTAATTTTCACAAACTCATATCCATTTTATAACCTTTTATCCTCATGATGTAAACTATTTATAAAATTTTTTCATTATTCTATAAGAAAATCTAATTTTACAGTGACATATGAATATATAATATATTTTAAATGGTATTCCTTAAATGAATTTATACTAATTACAAATTTAAAACACTTTCTAACAATCCTTCAATCAAATTCCATTAATTTCGTCTTTCTCTTTCTTGATATAGAAAACTTATCTAAACCAAATCTTTACACTACATCATAACTTTCTTGTGTGTCATGCTCTCTTCTTATTCCATGGTTCCTTTGTGCACCAAGGTCCTATCATACACCATGATCCCCTTGTATGCTACAATTTAAATTATTAAGGCGCTTTATAATTTTTACCTTTCAAGATGTAATAAATCTATAAGAGAAATTATAGTCATTATGGACAATGAAAACATGTTTCTTGTATCATATTTTGATTATAGAACAATTAACTCTACTTTTAATTAATATTCCTTTTGTAATCTTCTTCTATATTATGTTTTTTTTATCTCTTTTAGAAATCTTTAACCATGGCTCTGAAACTAGTTTGTTGTGCTAACAGAAGCTTCAATGCAAATATTTTAATGTAAAAACATAAAGATAAAATTATCCATACACAAACGTCCACGGAATTTTACCATAATGTAATTAATCATTCTTACATCCATATATGAAAGACAATTCCACTACTACACTACAGAGAATATTGCAAAGGATAGAAACTCAATACAATTGATAAGTTTTAAAATATCTCATATTTCCCCATTCCACCCTTCATCTCCCACTTTAGGCCATAGATCTATCCATTCTTCTTTTTGTTTGGCCTCGTCTTGCCCCTCTTGAATAGGGTAATCAGAGTTCCAGTTACGCAAGTGTCCAGCAGCTGAAGCAGCCGATTGGAAAACAGGTCAGTCACCACTTCAAGGAGGAAGTATTGTTGGATCTGATCATCCGACGACCTAACTTTAGGGTTCTAGCACCAACATGTAGCATGGTAAATCCTGCACCAAAAGTACAATTACGTTATTTTTTTTGTCCTTTAAAAGAGTTTACAACACTTCCAGTTACAAGTTTGTTGAAGCTTTGGCAGCTGGGGTGTGGGATCATGGCTTTATACTTATATGCCCGGTGTGAGCTGCGTGATTTATTAGTCACTTCAAAAAACATTATAAAACACAAAAAAAAAAAAGGAGTAGGAATTTCTTTCTTCTCTTTCATACGCGCCTTCACCTTTCTGGTAAGTCTGACTTCCACTCCTCATGTTCTCTTCCACATCGTCTGAAGTTGAACCCATTCATACCATAGGGCTTTGCACTTGCAATTTTATTTGAAAGGGAAGTGGATTTCTTGCAAGTTACAGAATTACCGATAAACTAAAGCAGCTTCTCCTGCAAGGGTTTTAGCTGTTCTCCTGAGTGGATTGTAGCTTCGTGATATCCTGGATCAAAATTGACATGTTAACGTGAGAAGATCCTCCGTCTTCCATGGCTCTTCTTGCTGACGCTGAAAGTTCTCTTGCCCTCTTTTTCCGCATTTCACCTTCTTCTCCTCCATCCATCAATGTCTCTACAGCCTTCTCCACTTCACATTTCTTCACCAAAACCCCAACTCTCTCTTCATCTCCCCATCTAACGGGGACCTCAACGCCCAAGCTAACTCCAATCCTCAAAACTTCGATAATAAGTTTCTCGTTCAAGAACTGCTCAGCAAATAACGGCCACGTTATCATTGGCACCCCAGAGCACACCCCTTCTACTGTTGAGTTCCAACCACAATGGGTTAAGAACCCTCCCATGGCTGGATGGGACAGAATCAAAACTTGAGGGGCCCAACCCTTGATCACAAGTCCTCTCCCTTTGATTCTATCTTCAAACCTCTCTTCCACTAGCCAATCCTCTAGCTCTGAAAATCTTTCTCCTGTCTTGATTACCCAAATAAACGGCTGTTTTGATGCTTCTAAACCCAGACCAAGTTCTATCAACTGCGCTGGAACCAAACGACATTGGCTACCAAGGCAGGCATAAACAACTGACCCTGGTTTCATTGAATCTAGCCATCCCAAGCACTGTTTCTCATCTATTGAAGCTTTGTTTCCTCTCTCAAACTTGTCCAAATTATGCTTGTTACTTAGAGAAACCGGTCCTATGCTCCAAACCTTTTTCTTTATAGCCTTTTCATACTCCTCCACGCAGCCGTGCTCCAGCTCGTTGAAAGTATTCACCACCACTCCATATGCTGTTGATTCAGCTTCCCGCATCTGGTTCCGAATATCGTCCAGGTCTGGCAAGGTAACAAAAGCTCCTGGCAGCTGGGCTTTTTTTATCTCAATCTTCTGAGGCATCCCGGGCACCACAAATGGCTGGGAATCCGAAAGCACAGAACGGTGGGCATTGTGAAGCCAAATATTATGGGAGCTTAAAAGCGAGAAGCAGCACATCCCATGGAAAACAAGCCTCGGTATCCCAAACTTTCGAGCTGTGCCAGATGTCCAAGAAAGGCATTTATCCGAAATTATGCAGCTGGGAGGGGGCTTCTGTTGTTGCAAGTAGTGTTCCAATGGTTTCTGTAGCTTATCCATAGCACTATAGAAGTTCCTGATAAGGTCCCTTGAAGGTACAATGTCAAGATTCTCACACTCCGGAGGGAGCCCAACCTCTCGACACGGAAATGGGATTGGAACTAGCCGAATGTGAAGCCCGGCATCAGCGGCTCGGTGGATGGTGTTCTCGAATCTGGAGGCATTAAAAGGGGTGGTGATCAAGCTTACCACAACATCCCGCTCAGCCAATAGCCTTGCCATGTCTATCATGGGGATCATGTGGCCTTGTGCCAGTAACGGGACCAAAATGAAGTGAAGCCGGTTGGATGTTGATGCCATTGCAGTCCGTAAAACTAGTTTTCGCCAAAATGGAATATGCACTTTGTGTTTAGAATTTGAAGGTGGATGCAGCAATGCTTTGCTTTTGCTATCAATTTCTCTGCGTTAGCTTGACCTTTGACAGAGTCTCCTTTGTTTCTAGATCAACGACTTGACTCAAATTTGCTGTGCGATTGACAAGTCAATAGATATGCGTATTAGACTATAGAGGGGGATGAATTTATAAATTATCTGTCTATTTACTGCTATCATCACATCAAGATAAAGCATGATTGATTATTACATAATCAGAAGAGAGCACAAAATTGGTCTCTGCTGGAACTTTCGCATGCATTTGCACGATAGAAATGCAATGCGGCTTTTGTTAATGTTGAAGGTGTTTGTTGTAAATTAGGAGTGATTGTTATTGCCTACTGACTTAGAAAGTCTTCTGGGCAGGCGATGCTAGTCTGCATGGAAATGAGGCATTTGGAAGAGGTCAGAATTCATTATTGGATTAGTACATACACGTAGGGTGAATCATCCACTTGCTGGTGTGGGACGGTTGACCCCCCGCCCATTTAGCCACTGACGTTTCCGTGCGGAACGGTGGATGGACTTGAACCGAGTGCCTGCGTTGATCAATTATTTGAACTTTGAAGTCTCAAGTCTCATTGGACGATTGCGTGCAAAACGGTGGATGGGCCTCCCCACCGCATTCTGAGGTAGACTTCGGCTTCCATGACTTGACTTCAATTTTTTTGGCTTGGTTGACTTGGTCAACACGCTTGGTGTTTTTTTTGGACTCCGCCTGTTCATATGTTTTCTTTCCATGTCTAAATTATTTTTTAGATGGACGTATGAAATTTGAATTTTATAAAGTCGGATTCCTATCTTATGATTTTTTTTTTACTTTTTTTTTATTTTTAAAAAATAAACATACTTTTACCTGTATTTACTTCATCACCATATCTAGTCGAGAAAGTTTTTAAATATCATTCCTGTAAAATAACTTTCACCAAATAGTTGTCACAACTTTTTATTTGAATTTGATAATATTGACTCAGTTGCTACACCTATTAATGTAATATTTGTATGAAGTATGTTTCACGCAAGTTTGATTTGTATAAAGAAAACACCAGTAGATGATTAAGAATATTATAGTAATTCCCTTACCTTTAACGTGATTCATTCTGATCTTGTACCCCCAGGAATTTGTTGGTTGATACGTCCATGAAGCACGAGCAGGGTGAGTAGGTAATTTAGGACGCCATCAACAAATCCAATACCACCTCCAATCAGATCTGTCCCACGTGATACATACTTTAGTGGCTGGACCCAACTTTCAAATTTAAGAAATATGGTTAAATGACCTGGCCTAGTGGCATTATACACATTGTCACCCAACCATGTTTTTTGGTCTCAGGTTATATAGAGACAGATAATAATAGTTTTTTTGAAATCTTTTACCAATTCTACTTGAATGACATATTTTCCATCCTCTTATCTAATCTTGCTAAGTTATTTGGAACTTAACCTTTGGATGGATATTGAATGAGTATCAATTTCGTGTCAGGAAGAAAGTTCAACCAAGAATAATAAGAATATGAAAGATCGATATCTTGAAAAATAATCTAAAGTTGAATCATTAATATTTTTATGAGGATTTTTTTTTATAAAAAAATGAACAATTAGAAGGAAGCAAACACACAATTTTCATATTTCTCTAAAAAATAACTTTCAAAAATATCTTAAAAATGTTATAGATTTAGAAATAATTTTTAAAATTATTTTACAAATAAAGTTTTGGACTCTATCTAATCTACCTAATTACACTACTCGGAATTTAATACTACTTGGAATTTAAGATATAGAATGAGTATATATCTCATGCATCGAAGAAAATTTAATAAAGAATGATAAGAATAACATGTCTAATTATACTACATAGAATTTAACCCTTAAATAGATATAGAATGAGTATACATCTCATGTCATCGAAGAAAGTTTAATCAAGAATGATAAGAATAACATGTCATCAAAGAAAGTTCAATCAAGAATGATAAGAATAACATGTCATCAAAGAAAGTTCAATCAAGAATGATAAGAATAAGAAAGATTTATAACTCGAAAAGTAGTTTAAAGTTGAACTAATACCATTTATACGGGAATTTAAAAGGAAAACAAACAATTAAAAGAACTTTAAAATAATTTTAAATTATCATATTTTGATAAATATTAAAAAACAATTAGTTTATTAGAATCTCCGTTCTTGCGTTGAACTTGGTTTAAAGCGAAGTCTCATAATTGAAAACATATTTGATTTCAATTTGGTTTCATAGCATGTGGCTAGGAGGAAAATTTTCTTGATAGATTAGAAAAAGGAGGACAAATTGAACGGTCAACATGTGTCGTGAATCTCCTGATTAACTCGTAAAAGGTTGCGTTATATTTGGTGAATGCGTGAGTCCATGTCCAAGAAGAATTGCATCAAGATGGAAGAAATGGAGGGCTAGTGGCCGGTAACCCCTTCTAGAAACCCAAAAATGTGAGGCTAGGATTCCTGATTCCACTCAAAGACAACACAAAAGGCCACGCCACCACCTCCTTTGATTTATTTTCAATCACCAATTCTCCGACCCGATGCCAGCAATGAATTGGTAAAGGCACCAAAATCCTATTTCTATTTGTCGTTCTCATGGCCTGCTATGCCTTCAATCTCATTAGTCATGACCACCAAAGCATAGGCCCACGGTGTCCAACACCGATCAGTATATTTTTAATTGAGTAGTCACTATCAAGCTTACAAGCGCATATAAAAGCATTAGGTTTTTTCTAGGGTGGATCAATCAATTGTACTCTAGCATTCACAAAAAGAAAATTCCAAGAAAGAAACTTAGGTTTAACTCAACATAATTTTTGGTTAAAAAAAAACGTATTTTGGTTTCAGAATCCTAAGATTTGCTAAATAAAAATAAATAAATTTGAAATTATGATAAATTATGTCATTTTGATATTCCATCATCATAAATTAATTGTTTGCCTTACACCTTGACTTCAAATAGTATACAAAAATTTTAAAATTAATTAAAAAAATTTAACAATCTTGTGAAAAAAAAAATTGATATTATCATGAGAAATATATAAATTCAAAGAATTTAGATATATCTTGTGATAATAATCTCAACTCCTTTCCTTCAAAAAGGATAGCATAAAATCTTTCAAGTTGTTTAAAGATTAATTTGATGAATCGTTGTAATCAATGAAATATTCAAACTAAATTTTGATCAATCAAATATAAAAAATAAAAATACTTCAAGATGAAATGATTAAAGACTACTAGAATTATAAAAATGTTTGCAATTAGGCATTTAAATAAAGCATACATTACTATTATAGAGTGCATGATTTTAAAAGATGACATGTTAGTTCTTAAGAACAACGGGATCCTTAACCCTATGAATTGAAAATGAATTAAAAATAATGATAGATTGTTATAATAAAAAGAGTAATATCCTAATTCTATTAAGTTATTGGTATAAAATATATGAAAATTAGCTCGGGATTTAAATACTTACATTTTACGCTATATTCATGTAGAATCAAATATAACAACATATTTGCAATTTTGTAAATATTTTATACTATACTATCTTTCTACAAATTTAAATTTAAAAAAAAAAAATTGTGGCAGAAAAGGACGAGCAAGGCACAGTTACATACCCAGTGTGAAGTTGTGATTATTTATTGTTTCGTTCTTGTTGCCTGAACTTCCCATTCACGGCGGCCTTGTATTTACACGCTGCAGAATTGTGATCCTTTTTCATTGAACCATGATCGACGCATCTCCAATCTCCATCACTTTGTTGCGAATCAATGACCAACTGCGGAACTGCCATTAATACTCCCACTTGGAGCCCATATTTGAAGATCAGCGAGAAGAGAATCCCTTTCCACTCCTGTTTCTCAGCTGGTGAGGGGCATGGGGTGGAAGGGAGAGAGATCATAGGGGTAGGGTGTTTGGCAAGAGCGACGTTTGGTTAGGGATTGAATGCTTCAGCCCTGTTCTATTAAAATTCGTAGGTGTGGGCATTCTATCTAGGGGCGGCAGCGTGGCTCACGATCCGACCGACCTTCTCCAATCATCCCCACTTAACGCGTATAAAATTTTGAATGAGTCGGACTGGGTGACCACCGTCCCGATCCCACCTGAATGATACATATTTTTTTCGCAGATATATATATATATATATATTCTTTTATTTATATTTTCTTAATACCTAAGCAAACTTCAAATCTAACTCCTCTTCTTGTCTTATCTGTACATACTTTTTGTGAACTCATTTTATTAGAGACGGAGTAATAAGAAACGTATTATAACAAAAAGTAGTTTCATTGTCATTTTTAATTCTACGATGAAGCCAAAGTCACCTAGTTGTCTTATACTTTGTATGCAAATGTAACGCCCTCGTATTCTATTTTGATGCGTTCAATTTATTATTGGGACCCCGAATATTCTCTACGCAACTTTCAAAATAATTTGTATCCTTATGAATCAATGTATTATTTTATAAAGTGTATTCTAAGAAGATGTTTGATTTGCACAAGAAAAATATCAATCAAGACAAAAAAAAGTATAAAATTGCAATAAAGAAGGCATAATTATTCACGTACTGGTTAATTTGTTCATTCGGCATGAATAGGCAATTAGGGACGTTACCAAAAATTCAAATTCTGAACTCCAGGGAAACCCAATTAAGTAACAACTGATTTGGGGAGATTGGACCATCCTACTAGACCTTCAGGGTTCAATCAGCATCATGCCTAATCACACAATCTGTTGTTACCAGATCAAGTTTCTAGGTGGAGTATATATAGATAAAAAAAAAAAAAAAAATATATATATATATATATTTTAACGTTATTACTTGAAACTTGACGTTGAATACTTAATGTAGCAACATGTCATTTCACCTACCATCATATTGCACAGTAATAGTAGTTGAGGTTAGGGATGGGGACGAGTTTCTCCAGGTATTGGTCCACCTTACCTTTAATGAGGACTTGGGAGTACAGGTTGACGTATAACCCCACCTCGCACGTTCCACCCCCACCTTATCATGATTATATATAATTTTAAATAAAAAATTATTTTAATTATTTTTTATTTTTTAAATATAAATAAAATATTATTTTTATAAAAATAAATTATAAATATTTATAATATTTCTTTATTTATAAATTATATTTAATTTTAATAAAATTTTAAATTTTAAAAATAAAAAATTGAAAAGAGTTGAAATTTTTTGTATAAGACAGAGAGAGAAGGGTATGGATTTCCTACTGTTGTCATCCTAATTGAAGTTCAATATTATTTACAATTATACCATAAATGATTTTTTTATGTAGAAGGAAAAAGTGAAAAAAGTAAAAAATTATATAAGGGATAAAAAGGAAAACGAAATATACATTAAAAAAAAGTGCACAATAAAAGGAATTAATTAATTATTTAGAAAAAAAAAGGTAAAAGATTAAGTAAGGGAAAAAAAGGAAATGAAAAAAATAAAAATAAAATTGAGAAGTAAAAAAAATAACCCTAATTTACTAGTCATGGACCTCATGGTCTTACAAATGTCCCATGTTTATAGCAACTTTAAAATCTGCCAGTGCCACACAAACCTAAAGATCGGTTTTCTGCCATGGCCACCCAATCCAACCACCCTCACTTCCTTCTGGTTCCTCTCATGTCCCAAAGCCATCTCATTCCTTTCACCGACATGGCTAAACTCCTCGCCCTTCGGGGCATAGCCATTACCATTATTATCACACCCCTCAATGCGATCAGATTCAAGACCATTATTGATCAGGCAATCCATTCCAATCTCAACATCCAATTTATCCCTCTCCAATTTCCCTGCCAACAAGCCGGCTTGCCTCAAGGACGTGAAAACATGGACAGTATCCCCTCTCCGGACTTGAACAAACAATTTATTTTAGCATCTAGTATGCTCCAACAAACTCTTGAAAATTTGCTTGGACATTTGGGGCCGCCGCCTAGCTGCATAATTGCTAGTGTTTGTCTTCCTTGGACTCGAGATGTTGCCGTCAAGTTCAAGATTCCATGGCTCGTCTTCCATGGGATTTCTTGCTTCACCCTCTTGTGCACTAAAAACATTGAGCGCTCCGACGTTCTCAAGAGTGTGGCAGCTGATTCAGAGCCGTTTGAGGTACCGGGCATGCCTGATAGAATTGAATTTACGAAGGCCCAGTTGCCCCCAGGATTTCAACCAAGTTCAGATGGCTCGGGATTTGCGGAGAAGATGAGGGCCACAGCCATTTTGGCGCAAGGGGAAGTGGTGAACAGTTTTGAGGAGTTGGAGCCAAACTACTTGCTGGAGTACAAGAAATTGGTGAACAAAGTTTGGTGCATAGGGCCTGTTTCTCTATGTAACAAAGAGATGTCAGATAAGTTTGGGAGAGGCAACAAGGCCTCCATTGATGAAAACCAGTGTTTGAAGTGGCTCGACTCCAGAAAGCCAGAGTCTGTGATTTATGCTTGCTTTGGCAGCCTATGTCACTTTTCAACTTCACAACTCATAGAGATTGGTTTGGGCTTAGAAGCATCAAACCGTCCATTCATTTGGATAATTAGACAAAGTGATTGCTCCTTTGAATTAGAGGAATGGTTGCTGGAAGAGAGGTACGAAGAGAGAATCAAGGGGAGAGGTCTCATAATCCGAGGATGGACACCTCAAGTATTGATATTGTCCCATCCAGCAGTAGGGGGCTTCTTAACACACTGTGGTTGGAATTCTACCGTTGAAGGAATCTGCAGTGGAGTTCCAATGATAACTTGGCGAATGTTTGCTGAGCAGTTCTATAATGAGAAGCAGGTTGTCCAAGTATTGAGGATTGGCGTGAGGATTGGAGTAGAAGTAACAGTACGGTGGGGAGAGGAAGAGAAGGCTGGAGCATTGGTGAAGAGGAATCAAGTAAAGGAGGCTGCAGACAAGTTGATGGATGAAGAAGAGGAAGGGGAAGAGAGAAGAGAAAGAGCTAGAAAGCTTGGGGAGCTGGCAAAGATGGCAGTAGAGGAAGGGGGTTCTTCCCAAATGAATATGACATTGTTGATCCAAGATATCATGAGCCAAGTCAATCAAAATGGACCAACTAAAGATGGACCAACTAAAGAAATAGTATAGTAGCTTCCAGAGATGGTCTCAGCAGTTAGCCAACATTACCGGAACCAAAAATTAATATTTGATCCATATAACTTCCATAATAAAAGGCCAATATATCCTTCAAATTTCTATATATTACCTTTTAAGGATATAAAATAGTTATGAACTAAAATACCCAATAACCTTTCATATAAGTTTTTTTTGTCTTTATTACACCATTATTCATGCAACGATAATAATTATATTTTAATAATTTAGACTTTTTATTGTTTTTAATTTTTTTATAAATAATTGAAAATTAGCATTATTTTCTATTTTAAATTAAAAATAAAAAAAATATGTTCAAAAACTATTTTAAAAAATACTTTCTAAAAAAATGGTAATATGATTTATATTTTTATATTTTATTTTTTTAAAATATTTATTAAAAAATGAAAACTATTTTTAAAAATAAAAATTGAAAACCTTAGTACTATTTTTTATATGAAAATAATAAAAATAATTAAATTTCATTCATTGATTATCCATTTCCTTTTTTTCATTAGTTATTTTAATAATAAAATAAAAAATATAGTATGTTTACAATTAAACAAAGAAATTGATCAATTATGTCTTTTTTGTGGGACTATCTTTTATATGAAAAATAATTAAATAACTAAATTATATATATTTATTACACTTTTTAATTTTATTTTCTTTATTTATTTTTTGTCTAATAGAAAATTTTAATATATCCATAATTAACAAAGTAATAAATCAATTGTGCATATTTTAATATATTAAAATAAATTAATTTCTAATTTAAATAAATAAAATGAAAAAAGTAAATAAATTTGGAGTTATTTCTATTTTTTAACATATCTTATATCAATATTTTTATGGTTAAATAAATTATTTATTTATTTTTTCTTTCATTCCAAAAATAAAATGAAATAAATAAATAAATTTGATATTTTCTAACTGATTTTATATTCATATTTTTTATGGTTAAATAAATTTTTATTCTTTTTTCTTTATTTCCAAAAATAAAAGGAAATAGATAAATAAACTTGGCTTAAATGATAGTTTTTAAGTAATTTCTTTGTCTTATTTTTAATTACATTTTGCATTGAAAATAAAATAAAATAAAATAAATTTTTATTTGTTTTAATTATTTTAAATGTCAAACTATTGGAAACATAGTTTACACACTCATATAGATATAATTTATACATATATATGAAATTTATATCATTATACAATGTTATTACACTAATTGTACAAGGGGTGTATAAAACTGTACATTTTGAACAACTTTTTTTTTTCTTGTCATCTAGGGATTATACGTTCTCCTACCAAAAATTCTTTTATTTCATGTACTTTATTTAACTCGCATATAACAATTCCAATACTTACCTTAATAATGATATTTGGAGAAAAATTTTGTTTTTACGTTTTATATTATTTTTTAAATCAAACCATTGGAAACATGATTCACACATCATATGTGGCACGTAATGTATAGTGGCACGTAATGTATACATATGGATGAAATTTGCACCATTGTACAAGGGTGTTATACTAATTGTACAAGGTAAATGTTCAATTAGACAAAACAAATGTTCTAATTATACAAAACAAATATTCTAACTATACAAGGGGTATACAAGGCTATCCTTTGTAAAAGATTTAATCAATTTTGGACAACTTTTTTTTTTTGTCTTGTCATCTAAGGATTGCACAATCTTAAAGTACACATTCCTCTATTACACACTCATCTTATGCACTTTATTTAACTCGCACATAATAATTCGAATAGTTATCCCACTAATGATGTTTGAGACAAAATTTTGTTTTTCCATCTTCCACTATTTTGTGAAATAAACCAATGAAAACATGGTTAACCTACCTATGGTTACACGTTGAGTAGGGGGTATATGGAATTTAAGTCACTGTATAAGGTATTTACACTAAGTGTACATGACAAATATACTAATTGTACAAAGGTGTACAAGACTATTATTTATGAAGGATTTTAAGTGATTCTGAAAAACTTGTTTATTTATTTCCCCTAACCGATGATAAATGACATTCCTTACACACATTGGTTAAGCATACATTCATCTCATGCACTTTATCTAACTTGTATATGGTTATTTGAATAGGTACCTCACTTATGATGATTGTAAAACAAAATTATACAATAATTTTTATTTTTTTTAAAACCAAACTAATGCAAACATGGTTAACCGACCTATTGTTAAATATTCATGAGATGATGTATGAAATTTGAGTTATTGTACAAGGGTATTACACTAACTTTACAAGACAAATTTACTAATTGTACAAGGATGTACAATACTACTTTTTATTAAGAATTTCAAGTGATTTTGAAAACTTTCCCATTTTTTTCCACTCAAAAATTTTTTTCCCAACTCAAATTCTCTCACTCAAGAATTGTTTCCAATTTTATTTTTAAATTTCATCATCAAAATTTTGTAATTGCATATTTTGTTTTTGTAGTTTTAACAATGTTCTTTCTTTCCACTTTTTTTTTTTTTTGTGAAATTTTATCCAAATGAATCTATATTTAAAATTATAATCATATTTATCAAATTTTTTACTAAGATTATCTTTAATTCTTTTAATATATTTATACTCATTCATTTAAAAAATGAAAAACTAATTTTTTTTTTTTATAAACATATTCTATTACATTTCAAGTAAAAAATTAGATAAGTTTGAAAATCAATAAAAAAAAATGAAATACCACTTTCAATAATTTTTAAATAAAATTTTATATAATATATTTTATTTGAAATTTAATTTCTAAAGTTTAACTAAAAAATTGTATTGACAATTTTCTTGTTGTGAGTCAAAATACTTTGCATTAGTCTATCTAGATAAGAAAAATTATTAATATAATATTACAACTTCATATCTTAGTTATTTTTTTCAATAAATTTATCTTTTTAAAACTTTTAAAATAAAAACATTAAAAATTAAAAAGCTAAAAGGATATATATGTAGTGAAGTGATAGCCAATTTTTAAAAAATTTAAAATATGGTTAATGTAGAAAATATAAAAAACAATTAAAAATAAGAGAAAATATATAAATGAAAGGGTAATATAAATTTAAAATAAAAAATGAAAATTAAACTAAAAGATAAATACAAAAAGACAAAAAATATTTAGATGAAAAATCTCAAAATTTTTATCATTGCTTATAATAAGAGCAAAAAGATTCAATATCTTTAAAAATGAAAAACAAAAAAACATTATTGCTTTTTATTTGACATAAAATAGAAATATAGATTGGAAGAAAAAAAAAAGTTAAAAATGAATAATACTTAATAGGGAATACAAAAAGAAAAAAAAAACACAAAAAAATTGAAATTCACACTCACTTGTGTCTATGTAAGGGTTAAGGGTATTTTAAGGATTAATGAAAGACAATATCCTTCATCTTAATTTTTATACTTTATTTGGGTCTTAAGCTTAAATATACATGGTATATGGATCAAATGTTAATTTTTGAACTCAGTTGAGTCCAAAACACAATTTTCCCGACATTTTACCTAGAGCCGGTGGACTCATCTCTGAATCCCATACATCAAGAGAGGTCAGTAGTCCTTGGTTACCATCAGACTTGATTAAGCAAACTGCCATATTCCCCATATGATATGTACACTGATGTCATGATATCTTGTACTTTAGTGTACATATATTTGCCTGTATTTGCTATCTAGTATTTATCTTGAATCCATTTTTAGTAAGCATATTTGCAGTTGTATTCTCTTGGCCCTGTAGACGTTTGATCCATTTAGGATTAGTAGCGTAAATAAGCAGTATTCTCATGGCCTGAGACTATGTTTTTTATTTTCTTCCCCATATTGTATGAAATTGAATTATCTATTGTGGTAGAGTACTCTCCCCTCCCCACTCCCTTGAAGGTAGCCGTTGCTGTTCTACAGAGAGGGTCTCTACTATTCTAGGACAAGAGGAATAGGATTTTGGTGCCTTCAAATAATTGATGGTATCGGTTGGAGACTCTGTGATTGAAAATCAGACAAAGCAAAGAGATGGAGTGGCTATTATTATATGCTGCCTTCAAACATACACATGGGAAGCAGCAATCCATAATTAAATCTCATATTTTGGGTTTCTAGAAGGGAATCAAGAGATAACAAAGCCGAGTTTTGAGCAAAATAACATTTTTATGGAAAAATAAATAAATAGATTTAACCATTTTATCAAATTTATATTTAAAATAGTCATATATTTAAAAAATATTAATTTAAATTAAAATCTGAGGTTAATTAAAAAATAAATTTTCAAAAATTTTTGTGGTGTAACCGACCATTTGGACCAAAAATTCTATCAGAGCCAAACAAGAAACCATGAACTGATGAAGTTTCTTGCAGCCATCCTTTCAGAATTGTCAATGAAGACAAATATGCCAACTCTAAATTGCTTGTAGTCCTCGTGCGTTCATATTATCTTTTCCCTTCTCTTCGAAGTGTCCATGAAATATTTTCTTCTTCCCAGCAATCACATGTTCAAGAAGGGAACTAAATGCTTTTAGCTATCAGAAGATGAAAAATAAAATTTCATTTCACTTCAAGCCAAGTCGTGATTCTTCGGAAGCAAACACCCACATGGGGTCCAAATGAAAACAAAGAGATTGCACATTATATTATGATTACCAATTTTTCACTGATCAGTGACGTGACGGCATTAATTTGATGTTCAATGTGTCGTCCGGCCTACTAAGGACCGTAAGGATGCTTCTGGCTTCTTGCTGCCTTCGGTATCATTCAACTACAAGCAACTTTCCACGTACGCCTGTTGAAGTTTCACACAATACTTCCAAACAAATTAAAAAATATATCTTTTATTCTCTTTCTATTGAAAATTTGAAACTGACTGCAAGCTAGTCTTCAAAAGCATGGAGCCAAACCTAGAAACCAAGCATGTGTATGTCACTATTGGCTACTAAAAAGTGGGTATTTTTGTCTTTGCCAACTCATTTTTTTGTGTTTTTTTAATTGATGGGCTATTTTTATAAATATGAGTATTATTTTGACCACTTCAAGCAAATAACCTAAAAGTACACATCATTTGTTGCTTTCAAGTGGACTGTTATTGTTTAGCTTTTAGGTAATTGTCACTTAAAAAGGTAATGGATTAATCTTTTTTATTATTCAATTTATTAATAAATATTCTTCCGTAATAGCCACAAAATATTATTTCTAAATTTCCAAATATATATATATATATATAATGAAATTTTATTTTATTTTTTCAAGAAAAAATTAAAATTGTAATTTATTTTAGTGATTACTTAATTTATTGTAAAAAAACGTTTATTTTTGTATTAAAATTTAATTTTGTAGATAAAGGGTAAGTTTTTTCTTTTCATTACAATGGCCTCTTCAATCTTAAAATTATGAATTCAATGAGTCTTTTTTTTTTCCTTTTTCTTTTTTTTTTTTTTTTTTTTGGGGAGATGGTGGTCATCTTTTAGAATTATACTTTTCAAAATATTTGTTTTTTAATTATTTTTCATATTTATATGATTATTTTTTAAAACAACCTTAAAAAGCAAATAAAACTGACTAAAAGATTTCTCTAATGTTGCGCCTCTTATCAATTTACATATTTGTTTCTATTCACAATTTGCATATTTCTTCTCTATTTACACATTTGTTTTCAATTATTCTCCATATTTATGTGACCATTTTCTTAAAACAAACTTAAAAAATAAATAAAAATAATTATATTTTTTAATTATTCTACCTGTTTATATAATTATTTTTTAAAACAAGTAAAAACAACTATATTTATCTTTCATTATTCTTCATATTTATATAATTATTTTTTAAAATAATCTTAAGAAAATAAATAAAAACAACTAAAAGATATTATCTCATGAACTATGCATCTACAATTTACATATTTGTTTCGCAATGACCTGAATATTTGTTTCCTTATTTGTATATTTGTTTTTAATTACTCTTTATATTTATATGATTATTTTTTTAAACAACTTTTAAAGAATAAGTAAAAATAGCTATATTTGTTTTTTTTATTCTTCATATTTATACTATTAGTTTTTAAAAAATAATTTAAATAAAAACACCTAAAAACTATTTTACCTATTTCTATAATTTGTATATTTGTTTCCTTATTTATTCAAACTTCAATCAACTAGACACACCATCGATTCCTATCCCTTTTCTCGAATCTCAATTTTTAATTCTAAATAAAGCTTTTCATAATCGAAGATGCTAAAAATTTTTCTTGAATAATGAAAATTTTGATTTCATCATTTCTGGATCTAAATAAGGTTTCTTGATACAGAAATTATTCAGGATTTAGAGAGAGTTTCTCAAGGGGAAGCTCCCCTTTCTTGACTGGGAAGGAGCTACTTACATCCTGCTCATGCTTGAAGCTTCGATCTCGAGGGTTTTTGCCCTTTTCCCTTCTATCCTTTCAGCTTTTTAGTATCCAGCTCACCTTTTGTGGTCATTATTGGGTTTGGCCACCAACCGCCAAAAAAGTGACTGCAGATTTAGCAGGTAGGAAAGTGGGTCGGTGCTGATTGAAGTTCTTCTTTTGAGGAAAACTTGAATGGTTGGTGTTTTTTTGGTAAACATATTTACATATTTTTTTATGGAAATTTTATTTATAAATTTCTTTCCATCTTTTATTAATCATTGGGCCAGTCTGGACCGGGGTGGCGTGCGGGCTTCCAGAGCATTGGGCATTTCCTACGCTTAGGGAGTTGTCTCTTTCTTTTCGGCTGGACTAAACATTCTGTTATTGGGATAGAAGTCTTCATGAGTAATAAGGAGCTACGTGTTATTTGGGTTGCAGAATGTGAATTTTGATGGTACTTCCGAGAGGAAAGTGATTTGTTTATGTCATTTGATTCTAAGAATGCAGATTTGATGGTTTTGGGAAAATATTATTTGGTAATTATGGAAGACAGTGTTTTAAATTAATGGGAGAAAATAGAACAAACTCATTATTCATTTCACTTTAATATTAATATTATTTTAATATTTAATTGGAGATTTTTTTTTTAACCTGGAGGATAAGGATATATTTGATTCCTAAAAGTATTAAAAAAATAAAAAATAAAATGATTTTTTTTTATATTTGATTTCATTATAAAAAAGAAGAAAAAAAATCAAATATTAAAAATTTATATATTTGTTGGCCTTTTATATCTGTCTTCATTATAATTTTATTGAGTTTTAATAAGATAAGATAAAAATGTGGTGTTAGATTGTTAGAATAATAAGTATCAAATAATTTCCCTTTCAACATCAACTTTTACCATTCTTATCATCATTTTGTAATTAAAAAAAAATATATATTTTTTATTTAAAACAACTGAATTATAAGGCATGTGGCCAAGTGTAGGGGGAAGCAGTCAAATTTTACCAGATATCTTTCAGTCTTGGGTAATCTGCTTCATTCCATCCACCACCACACACAGCTCAGGCTAGACTTTCTGCCATGGCCTCCCACACGCAGCATCCTCACTTCCTTCTGGTTCCTCTCATGTCCCAAAGCCATCTCATTCCTTTCACCGACATGGCTAAACTCCTCGCCCTTCGGGGCATAGCCGTCACCATTATTATTACACCCCTCAATGCCATCAGATTCCAAACCATCATTGATCAAGCAATCCATTCCAACCTCAACATCCAATTCATCCCTCTCCCCTTTCCCTGCCAACAAGCCGGCCTGCCTCAAGGATGTGAAAACATGGACACTATCCCCTCTCCGGACTTGAACAAACAATTTTTTTTAGCATCTAGTATGCTCCAACAACCTCTTGAAAATTTGCTTGGACATTTGGAGCCGCCGCCTAGCTGCATAATTGCTAGTGTTTGTCTTCCTTGGACTCGGGATGTTGCCGTCAAGTTCAAGATTCCATGGGATTTCTTGCTTCACCCTCTTGTGCGCTAAAAACATTGAGCGCTCCGACGTTCTCAAGAGTGTGGCAGCTGATTCAGAGCCGTTTGAGGTACCGGGCATGCCTGATAAAATTGAATTTACGAAGGCCCAGTTGCCCCCAGGATTTCAACCAAGTTCAGATGGCTCGGGATTTGTGGAGAAGATGAGAGCCACAGCCATTTTGGCGCAAGGGGAGGTGGTGAACAGTTTTGAGGATTTGGAGCCAAACTACTTGCTGGAGTACAAGAAATTGGTGAACAAAGTTTGGTGCATAGGGCCTGTTTCTCTATGTAACAAAGAGATGTCAGATAAGTTTGGGAGAGGCAACAAGGCCTCCATTGATGAAAACCAGTGTTTGAAGTGGCTCGACTCCAGAAAGCCAAAGTCTGTGATTTATGCTTGCTTTGGCAGCCTATGTCACTTTTCAACTTCACAACTCATAGAGATTGGTTTGGGCTTAGAAGCATCAAACCGTCCATTCGTTTGGATAATTAGACAAAGTGATTGTTCCTTTGAAATAGAGGAATGGCTGCTGGAAGAGAGGTACGAAGAGAGAATCAAGGGGAGAGGTCTCATAATCCGAGGATGGGCCCCTCAAGTATTGATATTGTCCCATCCAGCAGCAGGGGGCTTCTTAACACACAGTGGTTGGAATTCCACGATTGAAGCAATCTGCAGTGGTGTTCCAATGATAACTTGGCCAATGTTTGCGGAGCAGTTCTATAATGAGAAGCTGGTTGTCCAAGTCCTGAGGATTGGCGTGAGGATTGGAGTAGAAGTAACGGTACAGTGGGGAGAGGAAGAGAAGGCTGGGGCATTGGTGAAAAGGAATCAAATAAAGGAGGCTGTGGACAAGTTAATGGATGAAGGAAAGGAAGGAGAAGAGAGAAGAGAAAGAGCTAGAAAGCTTGGGGAGTTGGCAAAGATGGCAGTAGAGGAAGGGGGTTCTTCCCACTTAAATACGACATTATTGATCCAAGATATCATGGAACAAGTCAATCAAAATGGACCAACCAAAGAAATAGTATAGTAGCTTCCAGAGATGGTCTCTGCAATTAGCAAACATTTTACCTGGAGCTGGTGAACTCATCAGTCATCACTGAATCTCATACAGTGAAGAGAGATGAGTCGTCCTTGCCTTGGTCACCGACGAACAAGATGGCCACTGGAATCACCTTCAAATCAGCAAAAGCTGCAGTGGAGCTAGCATCAGACTTTAGAACACATAAATTTACTAGCTATTTATTTGAATTCAGATCCAGTAGAAGCTTGGACCATTGAGGTCATTTAGGATGGTCCGGGAGTTATATTTCTGTTGGACTAAGACTTGGCTTTATATTGTTTTTGTTTTATTTTAATCTATGAATGTGATTACGAGAGTTATGCTTTGTCTTTAAATTAAATAGAGATCGGTTGCTGTGCCCCAGAGTGAGCCCCTGCAATTGGACCGATGAGATTGGTGGTGAAATAGGATTGCTGTGCCTTGACCAAATAATCGGTGGGAGAGGCTGTGATTCAAGATAAAAGATGGGTGTTATCAAGGGTCTTTTAGCACTAATTTTTATTTTTATTTTTAGGTTATTAAAAATAATTTCAAAATTATCCCAATTTAGGGTTCCAAGATAAATTTATCTTCTCAAAAAACATAGATAGTATCAACAATATTTTTTGTATTTTAGGATAATTTTCTCCTATAATTTGATATTATTAGTAGGAAAAGAACAACAATCTATATTACACCAAGTAGATCCACCGGACAGAGAGGAAAATATCTAAGAAACTAGAGCAACAACATGACCAATTTAATCAAAAGCGACAACCCTTGATGTAGCATCCAACACTCTCCATCTCCCACCCTTCGAACTATGGCTCCTCCTCCCCCAGCATCTGAGTCTCAATGTGGAGACTTTTCCCTTCCCCATGGAAGGAGAAGTCATTTAAAAATGACACAACTCGGTTCCTTAAAGAAAAGGCATCTTGGAAATGCAACTATTGTCCTACAACTATGATTATTGTTCAAAAACTATGACCTGTACCAACTTGACAAATAATAATAAGGATCAACCTTGACATGGCAAGAAAGACAACAATACTATTTCTCAATATGGGCCCCATGTTACATAAAAAAGGGATGATATGTGAGATTTTTTTATAAGAGTACGACAGTTTTAAAAAATAATTCTTAAATTATTGTAACACGAAAAATACTTCCAAATTTATCATGTAGAAAAGAGGGAAATTTTTTCTTTTAAAATCGCATCTTCAAAAGACCATTTATAACATTTTTAAAAAATTATATAAAGAAAAATTATATTTCCAAGATACGATTTCTAAAATTCTATTTTTTATATGAAAAATTGTCTTTTGAAGATAAATAAATAAATAAAAATTGAGAAATCGTCTCTTCAAGAAACGATTTCAAAAAGAAAAAAAAATATGAGAAATTGTCTCTTGAAGAGACGATTTTCAACAAAAAAAAACTTCAAAAATCCAGTTTTTCATTCCCTATTATACTCATACAATAATACAATTATTATAAATATATATTATAAAATTAATTAATTTTATTTATTAAATTTAATATATAAATAATATACAAATTTTAATATAAGATAAATAATATTTATCTATTATTATTTTTTTACTTTGGAATTAAAAAAAAACTATTATCAAATTTATGTGAAAATTGAGTTTAAAAAAATGTTATTAATTTATTAAAAAAACAAAAAGTGAGAAATTGTCTCTTTAAGAGACGGTTTTAACAAAAAAAAAAAAAAAAATTCTCTTCAAGAGACAATTTCTCAATTTTATTTTATATTTTTTTGTCCAAATCGTATTTTCAAGAGACATTTTCTCATATAAAAAATGGAATTTTAGAAATCATTTCTTGGAAAGACGATTTTTTTTTTTTAAGAATATAATTAAACTTTGCTCACTTTTATCTAAATTTATATATATATATATATATATTATTGCTTTCCTTAGTATTTTTTTCTCACTTTTTTCTTAACATTCAAATGAAAAAAAAATTATATTTTTTAACTTTCTTTTTCCTGTTTAGTTGGTGTTTTCCAAAAAAATCAAATAAAATTTTACTATTTTTTTTCCTTAGCATATGTAAATGTTACAAAACCATTTTTGTAAAAAATCATAAATACATATATATTCTACTAACTTTCAAATATCCTCCATTAATAATATCCTCTCTATCATAAATATGATTTTTTTTTATAATTTTTTTAAAATGTCATAAATCATCTTTTGAAGAGACGATTTAAAAAAATATATATTTTTCCTATTTAACAAAAATTACGATAGATTTGGAATTATTTTTTTCACTATAATAATTTAAGAATTATTTTTTAAATTTATCGTACTCTTATAAAAAATTCTGATATGTATTTTGTATACAAAATATTTAGAAACAAAACTTATGTTCCAATGACTTGTATTATTGTTTACATTAGTTATAAAATACATTTCTAAATTTTTTATATTTCATTTTATTTATATTATGTTGGGAAAAATCACAACCCTCAATTACAACAAGAAAAATAAAATAAAACATAAAAAATAAAATATTTATGTGATTCAACTATGTCCACGGAAAAAGAGGAACAAAAATTTAATAATAAATTTAGAGAATACATATTTCAAACCCTCTCAATCTTTCTTTGTCAAAAAACCCAATACACTTTTTATCTATTTTTCTCCATTACTTTTTTCTTTTCTCTCTCTAAAACTAATATAAAACTACATAAGTCTCATGTGTTAATCCTAAAACAATAATTTCGTAATTTTAATCAAACTCAAAAAGATAATTTACTAAAACACAAATTTTATAAATATTGACTTTCCTAAAAATTAAAATGAATAATCTTCACATTGACTCAAATTCTCTCGATTCTATAAAATTAAAAAAAATAAACATGTGTTAAATTCAATATCTCGTAAAACTTGACTTCAAAAATGGTTTTTTTTTTTATTTTTTTTTCATGTGGATAGGCCGGGTGCATCACACTCAGTTTTATTTATTTATTTATTTTTCACATTTGGATTTTTAAAATTTTATTTTTAAATTTTTTATTTTAGTGTCAAATAAAAGTTTGAGAAATAAGATAGAGAATAGAAGAAAAAAAAGGAAAGGGAGTAGAAAATGAAGAAAAATGAGGTTAGGGTTTGGGATGTCTGTGTTTGGAGGTTGAAAAAGATGTAATTTAATTGATTCTTCTACATCTAAATTTTAATTTTATTTTCTTTAAAGAAAGAAGAAAAATAGTGCATTTACCTTTAAAGAAACAAGTATATCCATTTCACTCCGGTTGGTCACACAACTCACACGAGACGTTCAAAACAATGCAAGTATGCGGCAAGAACAGTACGATGGCCATAGCTACAGTCGAGGTGGGCTTGGGCTGGTCGGGGCTTCTTTACCAATCACATTACCAAGTCTCCTTTCCATGGCTGCAGAGAGTAACTAATAGCCAATAGGGTTGATTTTGCTGACGGATCCTTGGAAATCATGAATGTCTACCATCAACTTATTACTTATTACAGTTGTTTAAAATGGGCACCATCAATGTACTTATTTCATCCCTTTTAACCAAATATTTCTTTACAAAATATCTGACTTACCAGTTACCATTACTCTTCAGCAAGGTAACCCTCAGTTTGAAAAGTTACAGAATTTAGGGGCACAATGAGGTCACTCTCTTCAATCTTCATGTCTTGGTTTGATTGCATGTTACTTGTTGCATAATATCTTGGATCAACAATGTCATGTTGAGATAAGAAGAGCCCCCTTCTTCCATTGCTCTCTTTGCCATTTCCCCAAGCTCCCTAGCTCTTTTTCTTCTCTCCTGGCCTTCTACTCCTTCCTCCATCAGCTGCTCTATGGCTTTCTCCACCACTTCCCTCTTCAACACCACTCCAAATTTCTCTTCCTCTCCCCACTTCACCGCGAACTCAGCCCCCACCCTCACACCAATCCTCAATACTTGTACCACAAACTTCTCATTGTAAAACTGCTCTGCGAACAGCGGCCATGTTATCATTGGCACGCCCGCGCAGATCCCTTCAAGCGTAGAGTTCCAACCACAGTGTGTCAAGAACCCCCCTATTGCTGGGTGCGACAAGATCAGCACCTGCGGAGCCCAACCTCGGATCAAAAGCCCTCTCCCTCTTGTCCTCTCCATAAACCCATCTTCTAATAATATCTTCTCCAACTCCTGTGCATTCTTTCCCTCTTTTATAACCCAGATGAAAGGTCGGTTAGATGCTTCTAGGGCTAACCCAAGCTCCATCAGCTGCAGAGGAGTAAGCCTACTGAGGCTCCCTAAACACGCGTAAACCACAGAGCTGGGTTCCTTTGAATCAAGCCAATTGAAGCACTGTTTTTCATCGATAGAGGCCTTGTTGCCTCTCTCAGCCTTGTCCTTGTTTTCCTTGTGGCACAGTGACACCGGTCCTACGCACCAAACTTTATCTCCTCTGACCTTTCGGAATTCTTTGACATATGCTGGTTCCAGTTCCTCAAACGTGTTAACCACCACCCCATATGCAGCTAGTTCAGCCTCTCTTATTTGGTTCCTCATCTCTCTCAAGTCCGTTCCACCCGTATTTACAGCTCCAGGTAACTGGGCTCTAGTTAATTCGATACGATCAGGCAAACCTGGCACCACAAAGGGCTCCCCTTCCGAGACCTTCTCATGTACCTTGGAAACGTGTAAATTGTGCGTGCACAGCAGCGAAAAGCAACTTATTCCATCAAAAACAAGCCGCGGAATCTGAAACCTGCGAGCTGTATCATCAGTCCACACAAGATTTTTATCAGCAATTATGCAGCTAACACGCGGCTGTAACTCATCAAACAATTTTTCCACAGGTTGTTTTAGCATGCCAATGCCAATGAGGAGATTTCTGAACAAGTCTCGGGAGGGGAGACGATCCATGCTTTCACAACCCTCTGGCAATCCGGCTTCTACAGATGGGAACGGGACTTGGAGAAGTTGTATTCGGAGTCCAGAATCAACAGCTCGATCAATAATGGTAGTCAACCCAGCTGCATTGACAGGGGTGGTGATAACAGTGACGATGACACCATGCTGTGCCAATAGCTTGGCAATGTCTATCATGGGGATTAGGTGCCCAAGGGCCAAGTGGGGAAGCAAAACAAAGTGAAGCCGATCGCAATTCTGTAAAGCCATTACAGCTGAGGATTGAAGGTGATGGAGAATGGAATTGGATGCTGCTTTGGAGTTTCAAGTCTGGGTGTAGATCCAAGCTCTGTGTGTTCTTGACATCTTGTCCGCTAGCCGCTGCTGGTGGCGTAAGAGCTTACGTGAGCTGATGTGACATGTTAGGTGGGGTTAGTCCAAAATGCTATTAAAAATATATAAAATTCAAAAATTAATATTTAATATTAGAATAATGATCTCATTTAAATATATTCAAGAATATAAAAAGCATTATATATATTTTTAAATATTTATGAATTTATATTTTTATTATATTTAATTAGTATATAAAAGATATAAATAAAAACTTATTAAAAAAATTATCACAATGGTTTGTTTTTATATTTTTAACAATTAATTATATAAAATTTGAAAATAAGATATCTAAAATGAAAAAATTACATTATTTTCCGGAGCTATTTTGATAAAATAAAAAATAAAAAATAAAAATAAAGCCAAAAGATTCACCACCACTGGGAATGTAACGGAATGCAAGGAGTGATATCAGCTACGGGTGAAAGGAGGCTTTCCAGTATGAGGGAGTAGGAGAGATTCAAAGCATACAGGTAGCCTATTGGGAATCCATCTTTCGGTTTCCTGGTTGACTGGATCAACAAATCTGTTTGACTCTTAACTCGTATCTTTGCTTGAATGCACCATTGCAAGTTGCTTGATATTTTCTATTAATAGAGCAATATTGTGGTTGGAAGATCCTCCTTGTTCCATAGCCTTGTTTGCCATCACACCAAGCTTCCTTACTCTTTCTCTTCTCTTTCTACCTTCCGGTCCTTTATCCATTACCTTGTTTACAGCCTTCTGAACTTCCTCCCACTTAACCAACACGCCAAACTTCTCTTCCTGCCCCAGTTGCACAGAAACCTCAACTCCTACACTGACACCAATCTCCAGTATTTGTACAATTAACTTCTCATTATAAAATTGATCAGCAAAGAAAGGCCATGTTATCATGGGCAAACCAGCAGAAACCGCTTCCAGTGTCGAGTTCCAACCACAGTGTGTTAAGAACCCTCCAACTGCAGGATGAGACAAGATTAGTATTTGTGGGACCCAACCCCGAATCAGAAGGCCTCTTTCTTTTGTCCTCTCCTCAAATCCATCATCTGATATCCATTTCTCCATCTCTTCTGCTTTGTGTCCTCTTAAAACCAAAATGAACGGGCGGTTCGAAGCTTCTAAACCTAACCCAAGCTCTATTAACTGTGGCGGAGTAATGTTACTGAGGCTTCCCAGACAAGCATAAACTACAGAGCTCGGCTCCCATGAATCTAGCCACTTCAGACACTGGTTTTGATCGGTAGAAGCATTATTACCTCTTTGAGCCTTGTCTATATCCTCCTTGTGGCAGACTGACACTGGGCCAATGCACCAAATTTTATCTCCTTTCACCTTTCTATACTCTCTGACATATTCTGCTTCCAACTCCTCAAAACTATTAACTACTACATCAGCTACTAGTTCAGCTGCTCTTATTTCTCTGCGAGTATCATTCAAATCCGGGAAGTTTGAACTGAAGGCTCCTGGTAGTTGCGCTCTGGTTAATGTAATCCGATGAGGCAAACCAGGCACCACGAAGGGCTCCGATTCAGAGACCTGCTCATGAACCTTCGTAATATGTAAATTGTGTGAGCACAAAAGGCTGAAACAGTTTCTCCCATCAAAATAAAATCTTGGAACTTGAAACTTGCGAGCAGTATCAGCAGGCCATGCTAGATTTGCATCAGATATTATGCAGCTTGGACTGGGTTTCATCTCTTCAAATAATTTTTCTACTGGTTGTTGCAACATTCTAATAGCAACATAGAAATTCGTGAGTAATTCTCGAGAGGGGAGATTGTCCATGGTTTCACATCCCTCTGGTAACCCAGCCTCATGGGATGGAAACCGGAGTTGGATAACTCGAATCAGGAGCCCAGATTCTATTGCCCAGCTGATAGATGTATTGAACCGACTGGCATTGAGGGGTGTGGAGATTATAGTGACAATCAGACCTCGTTGTGCCAGTAGTATGGCCATGTCTATCATGGGAATGAGGTGGCCCTGGGTCATGAAGGGTATCAAAACAACATGAAGCTGGTGGGATAGCAAAGCCATTGCAATTTGGGGGGTTGAAGAGAATTGGTAAATCAAACCATAAGGGTTTCAATTTGTAGAAAATGGGTGCTTGTTTAGGTGTGTGTCTTGCGGGATTGGATGGCTTGCGTGGAACTTGCGTGTGTTTCTAGTGCTGGTGACGCAAGAGCATACATAAGCATGGAGATTTTCCGACAATTACTCCAGGGTCAAATGAGTTCATTCTGTCCCTAAAAAATATTGTTCAACTTGAACAATTAAATTAGCAAATAACGCCACCTTAACTAATAGGGCAAGTGAGTTCATTCTGTCTCTATACAACATTGTTCAACTTAAACTTTTAAAAAAAGTCGATAACGCCACCTTAACCTCTACATCCAGTCAACAATGCCAGCTAGAAACACCAATCTCTATAAAACGAGTTTCTGTCAGAAATTTAATAAAAAATCTCGAATCAACATCATAATTTTGCTTCCATTAGACTCGGAACACATAATAAGGTGTGGTAATAATGATATCATCCTTGCTAAGACAAAACCTTACTCGATGGGGACTCTCTATAGCACCTGCCCCATGTAGTGCAATACTCGATATGTTTGTGTGATGGAAGAATGGTTTTAACGAATGTAAGTGTACATTGCCAAGCACCACTCCATGATATGTTTTGAGTGGTAGAAGCATGGTTTAATGAATAAAAGCGTACTCTTCCAAGAACAAACCTGTCAACGGTCTAACCTGAAAAAACTTTCCAAATATTTGAGCCTCTCTGGTGGCTCAAATAAAAATGTTTTAGAAGATATTCTCATTGTCAGAAAATGGGGAAAAATCGGCATGATAAAGAACTAATAGGTTTTGGACACTTGCATATTAACATGAAAAACAATATTCTTAATATTGTTTCAAAAACAACCAATATAGGAAGCATCATTAAAAATAGTTTTAAGAGGCATAATAATGAACATATTTGTTGTGTCACTATCATTTTTTTCAATTTTAAGAAAAGAACAATTCCCAATTCCACTACCAAATATGTCCTCTGCTTTCATTTTAATTTTGCCAACATAAAATTTCTTATTTCCACCATCAAACTAAAATGCCTACAGATTTCTTTTTCTGTTTCTATAATTTCATAAAAATTAACCAAAACCTCCCCTGTCTCCAACCTAACTAGCACTTGAGCTAGATCTTAAGCACAGGTTCTTACAGTGGAATATTTTATAAATTCTTGCTATCAAGGCCTGTTTTGAAATTTCTGAATCTAAATAACAAGACTTTCTGGTGAGGCAAGTTACACTCTAAATCCGGACACATAAGGATCAAGAAAGAGATGGGGGCATACCAACTGAATGCGTCACATTCCAAACAGTGTCTACAGGCATTCAGATCAATGGATGAGTATTTTCTCCACTCATATGCAATCAGATCTTCAGATGGAATGCAGATAGCATTACCTTAGGCATGCACATTCAATTCCCATGGCAATCCTTAGGAAAGAACCAACAGTTACACATGTGCCACCTTTTTAACTAAATGAATCAAATAAGCTGAGAAACTAAAATTTCTTCTCGTTGAATCAAATCTGGCTGTCATTTACTTACTTTTGATTTACTCTGAACACTATATCCAACCAGCAAAAATAATAAGAATCACCCATATCATCCTCTAATTCATATGAGTTAGATGGCAAGTTCTTGTATTCTGATTGTTGAGAACTCTTGATCTGTCCAGTTCAGTTTAATTTGTTTCATCTTTCCCAATGAAAGAAAATGACTTCCAGTGATCTTTTGAGTTCTGCTTAATTTTTTGTTCCTAAGAAAAGAAAAGAGACCTCTCCCACCCTACAAAGGTGTATTGCTAGTAAGAAGAACTCTGGAGCAACTTTCAATAGAAGTTGAGACAATAATATTAAAAGGAGTTGAAAAACTAAAAGAGTAGTGATTCAAAAGGTGTATAGTGGATAAAGGTGATTTAGAGAGCCACCTGATGGTGGTGAATCTGGATTGAACAGTAGTATTAGAGAAAAAGAAGTTAATAGAAAAAGGAAGAGAACAAGATGCAGAAGAGCATTGACCTCAGCAATTTTCTGAATATCCTTGTACCGTCAATCATATAACTAGCAAAGTTCAATTCCAAATCATAATAAAGTACAAGCCTTTAAACAAAAGAAAAGGTAAGATAAAGTTCTAAATTTCTAATTAACTTAGTTGTGTACTAGGATTTCCAATAGTTTGTTGGAGGATATAATGGATTAGTTTTTTCATGTTAAGATAAGAAGAACCCCCCTCTTCTATTGCCTTCTGTGCCATCTCTCCAAGTTCTCTTGCTCTTTTTCTTCTCTTCTCTCCTCCTTCTCCTTTATCCATAACCTCGTCAATAGCCTTCATTACATCCTCTCTCTTCATTACTACCCCAAATTTCTCTTCCATTCCCCAAGTCACAGCCGACTCAACTCCCACACTCACACCGATCCCTAAGATTTGTACTACTAACTTCTCATTTATAAACTGTTCAGCAAACAGAGGACAGGTTAGTATAGGCACACCGGTGCATACCCCTTCAAGGGTTGAATTCCAACCACAATGGGTTAAAAATACCCCAATCGATGGATGAGACAAGATTAGCATTTGAGGGGCCCAACCACAGATCAAGAGGCCTCTCCCTTCTGTCCTCTCTTCAAATCCCTCCTCTAAAATCCATCTCTCCAACTCTTTTGATTTCTCTCCTCCTCTTATTACCCAAATGAATGGCCGGTTTGATGCTTCTAAGCCTAAACCAAGCTCTATAAGTTGCAAAGCAGTGAGGCCAGAGATACTTCCAAGACATGCATAAACTACTGAGTTAGGCTCCCATGAATCAAGCCACCTCAAACATTGGTTTTCATCCACTAAGGCCTTTTTACCTCTCTCTGCCTTATCTAAGTTCAACTTGTTGCAAGCTGACACAGGGCCAATACACCAAACTTTATCTCCTTTAATCCTTTTATATTCTTTCACATATCTTGGCTCCAGCTCTTCATAAGTATTAACCACAATCCCATCTGCTATAGATTCTGAAGCTCTCATCTGGTTAAGAATGCCTGTCAAGTCTGATGAATCCGGATTGAGGGATTCAGGTAGTTGGGCTTTAGTCAATTCAATCTGGTCAGGCAAGCCCGGCACCAGAAAGGTCTCCAACTTGGAGATGCTCTCATGGACCTTAGAAGCTTCCAAATTGTGTGAGCATGAGAAAGCAAAGCAACTCATAGCATCAAAATAAAGCCTTGGAATTTGAAACTTGCGAGCAGTATCAGCAGTCCATGCAAGATTCTTACCAGAAATTATGCAGCTTGGACGGGGCTGCAACTCCTGAAACAATTGTTCCAGTGGTTGCTGTAACATGCTAGCAGCAACAAAGAAATTCCTGATTAAGCTACGTGAAGGGAGTAAATCAACATTTTCACACCCCTCAGGCAAGCCAGCCTCAACTGCTGGAAACTGGAGTTCAAGAAGATGGATCTGGAGTCCAGACTCAACAGCACGGTCAATCATTGATTTGAATCTTGTAGCATTCAAAGGTGTGGTGACTACAGTGACAATGACACCATGCTGTGCCAATAGCCTGGCCATATCTACCATAGGTATAAGGTGGCCTGGGGCCATGAAGGGTATCAAAACAAAGTGGAGCTGAAGGAGTTGTGAAGCCATAGCATCAGGAGTTTTAACAGAGGAATTGAATGAGAAGAGTTGGAAATAAGGTGATGCTTTGGAGTCTTATTTCCAGGGTGGGTTCTAGCAGGGTTACCCTGTGGTCATTAAATACATAGAGACAGTGTTATATGTCTGCCTGCTTATCATGATAAGGGCTGATGTTGATTGTTGAGCGCCTTCTTTTAGGATGTCAACATACATGTAGGTGGACAAGTGAAGACAGACAGTGTCATGTCAACAAGCTTGTTTTTCGGTTCCTCTGTCATTGGTAATAACTAATTTCTACTTTTGCCCTTGAATTTTCAATCTTCTTCCTACCCAAATTTCCTCATGCACCATAGCTATGACAAATAGTATAACAACAGATAACAGATAGAGACAAACAATAAATATTGAATTACAGGGAATTAAAATAACAATGATGATCATCAGTTCTCGAACAATTGCTGAAAGGAAACCTTAAGAGTTCAAAACAGAACAGTACCTTTGGCCTGATTGATGAACTTACACGGTTACACCACAGTCCAAGTCTCCAATACAAAAAATGATAGCTAAGTGGGGATTCCGACCATCCAGGCACAAGAAAAACAAATTAAAAAAAAAATAAGTCAGATATTTGTTTATGAAAGAGAATGAGGAAACAAAAAAACAGAGTTTGTAAAAAACGATTAAACATATTAGAAGTCATTTTCAAGCATTTTCTCCGCTTAGATATTTCCGGAACCGAGTGGATCTGTGGATCTATAAAGATAAAAGAGATAAGTCCACCTCTTGACATGGAATGCACTGACTTGAACCATTAAGGCCGTGGGAGTCGGACACACGTGTCTAACATCCATGTACAATCCACATTTCCTAGAGTAATTTGCAGAGGATGCGAACCCTAATAATTACAGGAAGACCTATTTTCAAAAGAATCTAGTTAAATGCCCTTCATTTGAAGCACTGTCCGAAAACACTCCTGTTCAATTCTAAAAACCACTCGAGTACAAATTGAAGAGGAACTCTAAGAAAATATGAGAAAATGTAGGAAAATCATCAATTTTTTCACTCAACTATCTTTTTGGAATATTCTTAGGGTTTGTGCTTTAAATTCCTAAAATTTGTAGAAGGTTCCAATGAGATGGAAATCGGAGGAGCTAAACAAAATAAATAAAATAAAATAACATTTTTAAATAAATAGAGATGGTGAGAAATTCCTCAAGATAAGAAAATAGACTAGAAATCTCGAACCAAAATTTTGAATTTTTCTTTTTTCATAAGCCAGACATGATTGGTAATAGCAATAAAAAGATGAGAAAAGAGAAGGATAAGGCCAGAGAATTGAAGTTACATGAGCAACGAATGAGTATGCGAGGATGATATTTTGGCGAAGGTCGTGGCTGAATTTGGCGGGTGGTTGCGTTGATTTCCTTGCTAGAATCGCCGCGAATTCAACTCGTCAGGCGTAGTGTCTCTGTCTGAACCATGAGATAACGCACCATCTACAGTTAGAGAGTTGATCACCAAGGCAGAATAAAATCACTAAAGTCACTAAAAATCAGAATAAAATCTGTCTGTGTCTGAACTATGAGATAACGCACCATCTACAGTTAGAGAGTGTAGAGAGTTGGTAAAGTCACTAAAAATCAGAATAATTAAATCATAAGTCATAACTCGCTAGCGGTCCCTTATTTGCCGGAGTTACAAACCTCTCAAATTGAGGGAAAAGGAAAACCAATCTTGGCACAAGCTTGTTTTAATTAAATCATTATGTCACATCCTGAAGATGGCATCAAACTTAAAACAACACAAACCTCCATAATTTTATTACTGAAACCAGAGTGAGCTCTGGTTCTTTCTGGGTACTGTTCTCAAGTCTGGCGCAACTGTAGTTTACAACACAGCCTAAATAATAATACAATTCTTGTGGGTTTGAGATATCATTACAAATAGATGCCTCTCAAATAACTTACCCATTCCCCACTACATACACAGGCAACTGTACATGTTGCAGAAGAAACGAAAAACAAAAAACAAAAATAAAATAAAATAAAGAAAAAACATATACAGAATATCATATCCAACTTTGACGCACCCATCAAAAAGTGACTCACTTCAGTCCACAAACCAACATGATCATCTTGTTCCCTGGGTGGCCTAACCAGATCCTACTCAATCCCAAGTGTGATCCAATTCAAACCTCAAAAGGCAGCAGTAACTTTTTGCATTTATCATTGTGCACTACTACTGGTTTCCAGTAGACTCTGAATCATGGCCTTTCCCTTGCTGAGTCTGCACGATCAAGTCCGGAAGCCCTCCACTGGAGCAAATTCGTTGATTTTAATAACAAACCAAGGGCAGAGGAACATGTGGCTCTAACGATTTCATCTGCTGAGTGACTCATTTTGCTTATCAACATTCCAAACACCTAGAGAGAGAGAGAGAGAGAGATTTATTATTACATATAAATATAATTATTTTAACCATAAGTGGCAACTGCATCCCAGGCATTACCCGCGTGTAATATAGAGCCAAAATATGTTGATCATCCGATACAGATAGCATGCTGCTTGAGAAGTAAACGGCATTAGCTTGAATTGTCGGCCAAGGAGCATCAAAAGCCTGCATCATGAAAAAGGAGATCTATTCAATGTTGCTAAATTATATTATTAGCTTGTGGTCGCTAGGAGGTACAAGCACAATTTGCAGAGTATTGCACTGTTCTCCCATTTCAACTCCCAGAGTTTGCATGGAGAATTTAAGAGAGGATAATTAAATAAAATTGTGAATAAATAGGGGCCAAATTCAACAGTACGGAAAATGCTTGCCAAAAAAGAGGACCATAACCCCACGTGTTATTCCTGGACATAGCACCATCATAAAAGGTAATACCCATCCCTACTATTTGGGGTTTGCTACATGAAGGCCTAGGATTCAATAGAAGATAAGAGAGTAGAGAGAAATCATGTTACCAGCTCCATTTGGTTGTGACATTGTATGCGGTTATCACATAACTAAAGCCCAGTGACTCAAAGAGAGAGAGAGAGGCAAGGGAGATGCTTCAGCAGGGAGCAAACCTGTATAGTCGATGCCATATAAGTATCAACCCTGGAGGATAGACGTAGAGAGAATTGCTTTGAAAGGTCTCTGAGAAAGTCCTCATAATCACCTCTGAAAGACACAGGGACTCCAGTCCATCAGAATGAAGCACTTGGAATGAAATAGACACTAGTTTCAGAACCTTTGTTTCAGATTCAAAGTGCGTACCGGTGGTCGGAATTAAAAGAATGAGTATTGAATAGGGCAAACATTCCTTCTAACTCCATTAATGGAGCGATCCGTTTGAGGGTGCTCTATTGATGAGATCATAAGAAATCGTGAGGGGTTTGTCAGGAAGAACTTCCACTAAAGAAGAGAGTAAAGGAAACTAATCATTTACCCGGCAAGCTAGTCGGACGCTAAGATCATCATCATGAATATGCAGAACCAAGCGTGGGAAGGCAGCATGTACCTGAGAAAAGTAACAACATCAGATTAGCATCCTCAAATAATTAGACAGAAAAAAAAAAAAAAAAAGATGAGTAATTAACCTTATACTTGCCTGCAAGGTGAAGAAAGGAAACCATAAATCTCTAAGACAACTAAAAGTTAAAAGCCTTTGACATTGAGAAGAAGGTTGAAAACCAAACGACTAACTCATTCACCAACCAAGAAAGAACTTACAAATCTCTAAGGAACTCATTCATCAACAAAGAAAGAACTCACAGGTTTTGGTTTTCAGAAAGCTAAAACTATGAACAACAAGATACGAAAAATCAAATCTCCAGTTTATCTCCTTTACGTAAGAGATGAAGCAAACCAATGTACACACCAAAAACATGCTGATATACAAATTCCATGTTAATATGCCAGGTAAGATACCAAAAGAAGAAAATTATTATTATTATTATTATTATATTTTTATTTTTATTTTTTAAAAAGGCTCTTGCACAAGCTTGCAGAATGACATCCTGACAGAGACAACAATAAAAAGTAGCACCAAACAAGCATCTATTTCTATATGCAGGGCCTTGTGGTCATCAAAATTAATCTTCTTGAATGAAAGAGGTCAATTAGATTCACCCTCTACCTAAAATATCTCATGTACTTCTTCAACGTAATAGTTAGCATTCTTGGAACCTTACATCGAGCAATTGTCGACAAGCAAGTTTGCAAACACAAAAAAGCAAGCACCCACCCATGCTCATTGAACACACTAACACTCTTTATGGAGATACATCCACACCCGCCTACACACATTCTTTACAAACGTGCACAATACACTCTCTCTCTCTAGCCACACACATATGTGCATGCATATCCGCAAAAAAAAAAAAAAAAAAAAAAAAAACAAACAGAAAAGAAGAAGATGGGTGCAACAAAAAAACAATACCTGATTTCTATTATACATATTATGGAAATAGAGAAAAAATCAGAAAATACTTTTCTGTCTGAAATGCTTCTTCAAGTTCCTTTTCCAACAGACTTAATGGCAAAGTAGAACATTTTGCAAATTTAGAGACATTTATGCTTGTATTTGTTTAGAGACTCAAACCAAATTGAGTTTGGAAAATGTAGCACCATATGTCATTTTTTCTTATTTTGATCAATCATATTATAATTTAATTCCTCAAGATAAAAGGAAGCCACCAATCATTATCTGCTAAAAGAGAAACAACAATATTGTTATAAATTCCTAAATTCCAAAATTCAAACTCTTAACACAGATCATGTTCAATAAAAGAACCTGCTCAAGAAAAGCCTCACGTTGTGCCCCAACTCCATAGTTGCTTAGTGATCCTAATGCTGCGAAGGCATTGGCTCGCATCTTCACATTCGTGCATATCTGTTTCCAAACAATAAGAAAAATAATCCATGTCAAGCTTTGTTCTTAAAGTGTTGCAACACATGTCCAAATTAAGAAATGGATCCCAAATACCGAGACAAAAGAGGCCAAAATATATTCCAAACAATATTCACAAATTTGCAACCCTAGTGCAGATCTGGTACCGATGTTCTTGGCTGGATGCTTTTATTCCTCTTTTTGGGCTTCAACAACCACAGCTTTCAACGGTACTCCTCTAAATATTATTCAGCTCAATTGGAATTTGGTGTGTAATTAAAGGGTTAAAAGAGCAAATATTGGAACAAAGATTCTGTCTTTTCTGTAGATGTATTGTTCCTTAAAGAAAGGAGAACCACATTTCCTTTGTATAGTTCTGGGGAGTATGTAGTTTATATATCTGATTTCTCATCCTTCACATGAATTTCAAATTCTTATTCAATGTGTTTTCATTTCTGATAATAAAAAATGTTCTTAGATGGATGCATCGCAAAAGATGAGAAACCAATAAAGCAACAATAGGCTCTACAAAACAGATGCTGTTTTTTTAATCTATATCTGAGTCCTACTTGATAGTGAAAATAAAAATAGCTTTTTCAGAAATGTTCTCATTCTTTTCAAAAATCGAAACAATAAATATGTCTGATTTTAGATCACTTTCAATTGGTAGAGTACAAAAAATTTCTCCAACTGTGTTCTAAAATGATCTTTTCTGAAATTATTTTGGAAAACAGTTTTCCAAAACCTGTAAGAACATTTTTTTTTCTGACATTTTTGTCTTTTATGTTCTGAAAACAGAAATTAATTTCCATTTTCATTACTGAACAGAGTCTATAAATTTGCAGATTCTGAAGTCTTTTTTCTATAGGCAATGAAATGATGTCCAACCACCTTGCACCAAAGGGCAAAATCCTAAAGCCTTAATATCCTATCTCCACTCTACTTTGCACATTTCTATATCTATATATTACCAACTGATTGGCATTGGAAGTATATCAAAAAAAAATATATGATTCGCATTGGAAAGGGTTATCATAGTTGAACACCAACTCTATATCTGTTAATTTCAACTGGCAAACACAAGCAAGACTATTACCAGTTACCTTTCATGTAAGTTTCTATTTGTAAAGATACTCCTAGTTATGCACAGAGAAGGTGGGTGTTTAATGGCCTTAGGGGCTCATATAAAGTTATTGCCTTTTTATTGTTTTGTTTTTGATAGACAATAATAAAAAATAAAAAAAATAAAAAAGGCTATTGTTGTTATGCAAAATTCTTAAAACTTTCAAACAATGGTCTTAAAGATACTATTACAGCACTGATTTTGCAACATCCCAAGATAGTAGCCTGTGGGCTAAAATTTTAAATATAAAGACTGAAAACTATGCGTTTTTTTTTCATGGCATACAGTATGAAAGCTAGGAGATTACACCTCCTTGGAGGTTCTTGGGGTTAGCACCTTTGTGATCGCACTAAGCTCATTTCATTTCATTTTCAAATAATGAAAATGGTGTATCTGATTAGCATTCCAGATTGTTGTTTCTCCAGATATAAAAATAGGTTTTTAAATAACTCTTGAGTAAAAATCATTATCTTTTAACTTAAATATATGTTAAGTCCCCATTGAGGACTAGTGTTGGCCTCTAGTGAAGAGTGATATAAAAAGAGGACAACATGTGCATAAAAGTGAGTGCATGACAACCCGCAGATCCAAGGATTATGGAAGTAAGGTGGAGAAGCTGAATGTACAACAAAAGATGAAAAAAGCAAGAAAGAGAGGAATTTTGATACATAAGATTGGATTCTTGTGCCAATTTGACATAAGAAAGCGAGCCCAGAACAAATTTGATACATCAAGCTTCAATATTGAAATATCAGATACATCCATTCAACAAGGGAATCAAAGTTACATTGGATACAGAGTTTTACCTTTTATCGAATTCAATTTTGACACTGGAGGGTCATTTCAACACTAGTTTGATACAAGGGAGTAGAGTCAATCCAAATACAATGAGTTTTGGGTGTTATCAAAATGAATTTCAATACAGTGGGGTATCAAAATTACTCGGCAAAAGTATTCTGAAGATACAAAAAGTTTGGAAGACTTTTCAAGACCACTTTGATACAATTGTAAAGTGGAAGTTCTCAATCCCATATATCAAAGTGCAATTCAATACAAAATATGCATTTTGATACCACATTAGAAGTATATCATAGGTCTAGAAGGTTTGGGTATTTGTTGAAATCCATTTTGATACCATTGTGGAGTGTTGAAATATTCAATTTGTGAACTCCTAGAATTTCACTCTGAGACTTACCTCATTCTGCTCTTTTGCATATTTTTTAATATTTTAGGAATTTTAATTATGTTTTTAGGTTAGTTTTCGATAATGGTATAAATACCATAGATGATACAAAGAAGAAAAGGAAGAGAGGAGATATATTCACAATTTTTGTAATCGTGTGAGTTTGAATAAAATCTCATATAGTTTAGTTTAATTCAATGCATGGTGTTAATCTGAGCATTAGTGGCTAAATCCTCTTATAGAGATGTAAAAATGAAGTTAGATGATCCCGGAGAGAGAGATGATAAGAAAAGTGAAATCTTTTCATGGTAGTAAGTTTCTAATCTTTAAATTTCATGAGCAAGTTAAATTCTTTGTTAGTTTGTCCCTGTTAAAGATACATAGAATGCATGTTATAAGTCTATTGATGCATAAAGGATTATGATCAATGACTGACTTGGTGTGATCCTATGTAATTGATAACTAAAAAGAATATACCAAATGAATATCGAGTTTAAAATGTCTTAAAGGTTAAAACTTTTTATCAAATTATCTGTTGGATGACCGTTAAAGAACAAGCTTCAAGTTTTAAAACATAGTTCCTAATGTGAATGATCTATATCGATGTTTCAATCTTGAAAAGACCAAAAATTCTTTAATCATTACCTATTATCTCTCAATTCTAGGTCTGAAATCGGATTTGTAAAAATATCTAGATTTAATTATCATTGTTTTCTCAATTAATAACTCAGTTTACCAATCAAATCACATCTTTGATCCAATCCATTTTTCATAAAAATCACTACTTGATTTGGTTTAGGCAAAATTAGTTAAATTTTCTGATTCCTTGAGAATGATAACTTGGAATGCTACAAGCTGTGATGATCTTTTCACTGGTTTTTCTTGACTAAGATCACTACGTAATTAGGCTTTAGTAAACTAGCATTACATAACAGAGAAGTGAAACTTTTTCAGCTGGTCAGTATCCCCTTTATAAAAAATGAGTATCCAAATTAACCATCATGATTTACTAGCTAATGTAGGGTAGAATGGAAAGATGCAATGATGAAATCTCTTCTACAAGAGATGTAGTTTTCGAGTGATGCAACCATGAGAATATCTTGTAATGAGCAGGCTGCCACATGTGATATAGTAGACTAAGTTCAATGAGACTAGCAAGCACAATAAAATTGCATTTATTTTGCAAAATGGGAAATCAGTCCATCTTCCAGTTAAGAGATTGGTAGCTATACAGACTGAGTTGGTTCCTCCACCTTTTGGCACTCTAAAGTACAAACTCAACAATGTTCCTCAGGCCACCCAAGTTAAATGGGCATTGTGGACTCATTTGGGATCACAGGAGTACTTGCATTTCGATAGGAAATGTTCTTAGAACCAAATTTTGGGATGATATTTGGTATAACTCTAAAAATGTGGTTCCCAAAATTGTTTAATAGAGTTGTGTTCAGATATACTTAGGTAGTGAATATTTTGGTTGAAGAAGCAGTGCATTATGGTAGCCAGAATCTCATTTTTAGGATTAGGAGCTAAAGCCTGTCAAGTCTTTGTCAAGCTTTCAGATGCCATGCCCCTTTCAGAGATGTAGACAGCACATTCTGTTTTTCCAACTAGGGGATTTGGGATTCTAACGTTCCATCAACTTATTTGCAAGGTACGTAGTGTAAGAGAAAATGCTGAAGTTGATGCTAAGTGCAAACAGAGAAAAGAAAAGGAAAAACATATCCTCATTCATTGTGGTTGGTCTTTTACTTTGTGGTTTTTGGTCTTCTTCCCCCTTTGGATTGTCATTGGCTCTTCCTAAGGAAGCTACAGATGTTCTTTTGGTTGGCATAGAAGTTTCAAGGAAAAGAGACACGAGATGGTTTAAAAAATGGCTCTTTTATGTTTGTTTTGGATAATATGGAAAGAAAAGGATAAGAGATCTTTTAACTAGCTGGAGCAGTCAATTTTAGCTGTAAAAAAGGATCCCCTAATGCTCCATTTTAGTGGTCTAAAGGTTCTATGATGGATAATGACATCTCCTTTGTCAATTTGTAGTTTTGGGGTTTTGTCAAAGTAACTAGCTTGTGCCGCTCTTTTTCTTCAGTTGACCTTTAGACATGTTTACTTGGGACACACCTCCTATTAGGAGCTTTAGATGCTTTCTCTTGTCTATTTAAGAAAAAAAAAAAGGAAAAATTATCTCATAGGATGGGGATAAGGAATGGATCTTCCCAACTTGCAAGATTTTACAAAATAAGAGTCCCTTATCTCAAGAAGATATGATCTTATGCATCATTTCCTTACCTTTCTTGTTTTTAAATCTTTATGGTCAATTTAGAAGGAAGAAACTGGTGAACCATTTCCATATTTGTTTAACTACTTTCTTGACCTCCTTTCTTATGTTGGTGTGGTGCTACTGATGTGGGTGGGTTGTTCATTGGAAGAGAAGCATCATAACAGCAATTTTGAAATTACCAGCCTGCTAACCTCCAAATTAAAGGTTTTTGTGTAAAGGCCAAAGATCTGCCTATTTGCTAACAATGGTTCCAAGAAATTTTAGTTGAGTGGCCTTCTTATATTTTTATGGAATCTTTTATTTTCCTTTGGGTGAGCATTCTCACTCTGTAAGAAACTATACCTGATTTCTGCATGTACCCTTTTTTTTCTAAATCCTTTTCCGTTTTCCATTTTAAAGTAGCATCTTTTTTAATAAAAGGACATACATAATAACTAAAGCATGAACTTAACAACCAATCAAAAGAAAATTAATTAGGCATCAAAGGTGGAGAGAGAAAGAGAGAGAGAGAACAAACATAGGGTCATGCAACAAAATATGGTATCTCATCCACTTGTGTCCAAAAGAAACTTATCAGCCAACTATAGTTGCTTCATTGCATGCATAGAATAACAGTCTAGGATGCAGAAAAATTTAATAAATAAGGAACGTACTTGAAGATTGCGTATCCGCACAGAAAGGTTAATCAAAATGGGTTCCACCGCATCATTAGGTGAAGACTCAAGAACCTACAGCAGATGGGATGTTGTACAGGACTAAGAACAATAAGTCTTTCAAGAAATAAAAACAAGAATCATAGCAATAGGGCAAGCAGAATCACCTTCAGTAAGCATGAAACAGCAGTTAGTTGAACTGATTCATCTGAATCTTCGAGCAAAGCCATTATCACCCCAAGAACTTGATTAGTGTACTGAAGAATATGAATAGATGGTATCTGCACGCCGAAGATCTAAATTGACATCCTTTCAAAAAAAAAAAAAAAAAAACTAAGGTGGAAAAGAGGGACAAAGAACACAAGCATATACATAAGAAAGAATGATTCCAGATTCTTGATTCAAATTCTGAATTGAACTTCAAAGATTTCCTAGACGGTGTGTGCATGTCTTGGTGATTGTCTAATATTTCTGAGGAGAATGACTTTGCATGCATGTAATAGACATGGCTGATCCTTTTTAAGTAAAAACTAATATTGAAACATAGATGCAAGACTTTGAGAAGCATGCATAAAAGATGTCTACATTGTTATTGCTCAAATATGGAATTCACTATAAACAGACTTCTTTTTTTATAGACAACAAAAGCATGTAATAAGAAACGCCAAAAAGAGGGGGTGCACCCCACGTATACAGGCAGTATACACAAAACATCCCAAAGCAAACACCAAACAAAGACAAAGTTAGCCTACAAAAAAAGGGCAGAACTAACCATAATAAGGAGCATCTAAGAAATTCAAAATAGAGGGGTTCTCCAAATTCAATGAATCCAATGAATTCAAAACAGCCATTTAAAATCTATAAAATCTCAAACCTGCACTAATCCTCTTAGACAAAGACATCTAACAGTTGGAGAGTCATCTGATGCATGTCGACACAATGCCTCAACCATCTGCTCTAATAATGAATCAAGCCCATCACTGCACCATGAGAACCCTTAACCAATGAGAAGTTGCTGGTAAGAGTAAGCTTAAAACTAATTTAGACCAATATAATCAAATTAAGAACAAGAGAATTGAACATCATCACTCACCACAAGCTAAATGCGTCATTTCAGTTGAAAATAACAAAATTTCATTAAGAAAATTGATAATTAAATATTCATATTCAGAGCAATTTGCCACTAGCAGTGGGAAAGTGACTGTCAATACAACAGAATCAGTAAAGAGGTAATTCTTGTACGATATGTGCTTCCCCTGATTGGGTTACCTGAAAAAACCTTATATACAACCCTTGCACATCATATGTACTTTCCCTGGTGAGTGAGATACCTCAGAACATCTTATAACCATAGGCACACAAAATTGGGCAAGCCTCAACAGCCCAACCCAACAAAAACTCATACACAGAATTAAAGAGTAAAATAGTTATAATATACCAATTATCCTGACAAAACTTCAAAAAACAAAGTAAAAAGAAAAACAAAACATCTTTCCTAAGGTACATCAGTTAACCATACCTGTACCGAACAAACTCTGACAATGCCGCAGCAGCAGCTTCCCTTTGAAATCCTTGGTGCCGATCTAGTGATTTAGTCAGAATTAAACATATAGTTGGTACCTGAAAAAAAAATACCATAAGAGGACAAAATTAGTTAAAATCCAATTTTTTACATTTAATGCAAGACCACAATAAAGGAATTAGGTAATTATCAAAAACACCATTTTGGAACTAATATCTGAATAAACTTGTCCATAATTTATGCTTAAACTATAGAGATAGTCCAACCTGTGTAGAAGGGATCTCATCAATGATCCATGAAATTCATCATTCAATTAAGCAACTTCTACACAAGTACATAAGTTTTATCAGTTTGGAACTACTATAGAGATATAGATTGATCTTTGGTTGGGAATGCTACTTTAAATGTTTGATTCCCAAACCTTATAATGCTTTCTTTGTGTAGAATTTAACAATTGCAGATTTATGTGCTTCACTGGTCCTTGCATGGAAACGCTAGAATTACAAGTTTTAGCATATAAATGATTTAGTAGGAAGTACGAAGTTTCCCCTTTTTCTTTTTGGTTCTGTCTGGTCCTTTAGAAATGAATCCATACTTACCCACAGGCTAAGATCAACTCAGTACAACCACTAACATAATTTACCATTTTAACTAGCCAACATTGTCAGGTCCAATTTCTCTTCTTCAAATTATTAATAAAGTTTATGTATCTAAATTTGACACCTACTAGGATCTCTATCTTGCATGGAGATACTGGACTCTTCAATTTTTTACAGAGTACCTGACACTTGCACGTCACACCCATACCCAAGCCCATGTAAAATAGCTCTCACAAGTCCTTTTGTATGTCACAAGAAAACTGAACATGTAAGAAAATTATGTTCACTGCAGACAACACAGGATCTTCTCTAAGTGCTGAGAACCTACCTTTGACAAAGGAGCAACTTGATCTTTTGTATAAGATCATGAGAAAATCAGAGGTTTCCCCCATCTTCCAATTCTTATGCATTTGCACAATCAAGTACAATTGGTGAAGCCCTTAGTACCTTTTCAGTCTCTAATCCTAAGCTCCGGGATCATTGATTCGAGTGTCAGTGATCATAGGGCCAAAGAATTTGATTTTTTTCTCATCTTTTATACCATGTTCAGGAAAACAAGAGGGTGCATCTTGCAAATGGATTTGTCACCCCTGTAAGTGATAAAGGAAACGTGTCTGTTTCACAGAAATTACTCACTCCTCTGTATTACATGTTTATAACATGTTTTGCAATTTATTGTCCATCAGTAAACTGACAAAAACTTGCAATTGCTCTGTAACCTTTTTCTCAATTCAAGTATTTTTCAGAACCTCACTTCAGGAAAGATGACCTTTACTACCTACCAAGGAATGAATACAAGGTTATCAAATAAAGGGCAATGTAGTGAAGGAACCAACAGGAAAATATTGGATAATGCATGAGAGATCAGGACACTCAAATGTCTTTGACTTACAATGGTTGTATCCTAAATTGTTCATCAATTTAGATCATTCTAAACTCAAATGTGAAGTATATGAGTTGGTAAAAAGTCATTGTATTCTCTATCCTTTAAGTAACAAAAGAAGTGAAAGTGCTTTCTCCATTATCCATATTGATGTTTAGGAACCCTCACAAGTAGCTTGTCTCTCTAGGGCTAGGTGGTTATCAATTTTATTGATGACAACAACAAGACTACATGGGTGTCTTAAGCAAAAATTTGAAACTACTCCCACTCTCAAATATTTTTACACCATGATCCATAATCAACTTTCTGCACAGTGACACTAATTAGGTCTGATAATGGAAGGGAGTATTTCAATGAGAGTCTTGGTGTTTTCTTTACACATAAAGATATTATTTATCAATCTACTTGTGTTGATATTCCCTAAGGCTACATTTGGTTGGTGGGATAGGATAGGATATGTATATCTTTGTATCTCATTGGATAGGAAATGCACATCCTAGGATATCATTTCCAATAGGATATGATATCCTTGGATATTATATCCAATAGGCATGATATCCTAAGGTAACATATCCAATGATATGTTATATTTATATTTAGTTTGTAAAATGAATAAAAAAAATATAATGGAATATAGAAATGCATATCTTAGGATATGATATCCATGAATATTATGTCCAACAGGCATGATATCCTAAGGTAGCATATCCAATGGGATACATGTAATGTTTATATTTAGTTTATAAAATGAATAAAAATAAATAAAATGGAATGTATATATTATTTTTCAATGTTTAAAATAAAAATTATATTGCATTCCAATATTTTCTAATTAAAAAAAATATATGAAATTTATCTTGTGTTTAACAATATTTATGATTAAAATATTTAAAATTTATAAATATTTTTTTATATTATGTTATTCAATATTTAGAAATAATACATACATTAATATTATTTTATAATATATTTTACAAACATTTTTTTAGTTCTTCTTTTTCAACCACAAATTTAATTTTATCATAAAAAAAATTTATTCTGCAAAATAAGTAATATAAAAAATAAAAATTGATTAAAAAAACTAAATTTATGATACATGGAATATGTATATCGTACATCTTAACTTAAGAATAACTTTTAAAATTGATGAAATTTCAACCATTTTATAAATGTAACATGTTTTAATTTTAACTATTGAAACATAACATGTTTTCAATGAAATAAAATTTTTATCCATGTATTATTTTGTTTGACTATACATATATTATTTTATTAAAAAATTAATTAAATTTTTTTTACCTTCATGTTAATATTGAGTATATGCTTTCAAAATTTATAGTTCTTATTAGCGCACATTATGTCATTTCCTAACATTACAAATTTTATCATACAACTTCAATATATGTTATTAAATGTTTTATCATTTGTTGAAGTTTTTTTAAAAATATTTCTATGAGGTTTAATTAATTTCCATCCAACATTTGCCAAATTTTCCATAAAATTGAACCACCAATATTTTGATAGTTTGGGATATTTTAATCCTTGCTCAATAGTTGTCAATCCATAAACTACATCTTTGTATAAAATTTTAAATAGATAGATTATTTGGTGTTTTTTATGAATGAATAGTTTTTAATCCTTCATCAACTTGAGGTTGGCAAGCATTAATGACATGGAGGGAATATACTCCAAGATAGAGCTTTGAGAGACATAAGTCCCACAAAACCTCATTAAAGCATAGAAGAACAGTAGGTATATGGCATGCATAATTGAAACCCACACGGAAACTCTATAATAGAGTAAAAAAGATCCTTTGGCTTCTGAATCAAGTCTGAACCCATTACTAGGGATAAAAGTTAATTAAGGACGAATAAAAAATTAATTCAAGTATAATGAAATTACTAATCTGTTTAGAGATCTGTAATGTTGTTATAGCAAAATTATTATATTGTCTACTCAAGATCAATAATGCAGCAAAGGCCCTTGATCAGTAATGGGCCGGGGAAGCATATTCTCCCCCCCCCCCCCCCCAAATTAAAAATGATGTATTATCCCTCATCAAATTCCAAAACATATATATATATATATATATATATATTTTACATATAGTTAGAGATTTAAAAAAATTAAAATGAACCCCTATATATATAAATTTAGTTTTAAATTTTTAGAATATAAAAATTAACTATATTTCAAATACCACAAAAAAATTTAAATAAAAATAATGTTATAAATTTTAAATAAAATTAAAAAGTAAATTTATTTAGTAGAGTTAATTCCACTTGCCTCCTTCGAGTTTGGGTTGAATATACTTAACCACTATTAATTTAAAATTTCATCAAAAACCCTCCCTTATTCTATTCATTTGTTAATTTCACTCGTTTTCCTTTCAATTCAAAATAAAGTAGCTATTTAACGAAATTTCAAGTCAATAATGATCAAGTATATTTAATCCAAATCTCAGGGAGCCTAGTATATTTAATCCGAATGAGTGAAATTAACTTTTACTTTAGTAAGTTGAATAAAATTAAAAAGAAAATAAAATATTTTCTAAAATTTACTTAATAGCCTTACTTATTGTTTCCTTTTATTCTATTTTTATTTCTCTTTTTTTTATCATCTTATATTTTATATTTTATTAAATAAATTTTTCATGGTATATTCTCTTCCATCATTTGAAATTTTTAAATTTATTCACATTAATTGGATTTATATTTAGTCTTACTCATTCAAGATAATATAACTAAGAAAATGCTTTCAACGTTAGACAATAATAAATTAATAAGTATCAAATTCTTAGTGACTACTTATACTTTATTTAAGTTGATATATGAATTCATTAAAAGTCTAAATATCAAGACACTTAATACATTAAGGATATTACCATATAATAGATAATTTCTAAGTCAAAGATTTCATCACTTTCAATTGACTTTATACTTATTTGGAAAAAAAAAATCTCAAATTTTATTTGAAAAATTATAAAATTAATCGAAAAAGTTTTAAAAGATTTTTAATGAAAAAATATTGAAAATTTTCTAATCAAATTTAACAATATATATTTCAAAATCAAATTTTTTTTTTCCCAATTTTTTTATTTTTGGAATGATAAGGAGGATATTATATTTGTTTTCTATTTTATTGCAAAGATTTTTTATTTTTTAAAATTTATGAACAATTTTGCCTTGCCCGCCCCCCACCCACCAAACTTTCTGGTTCTGCCACTATTTGGTTTGTTGATAACACTCTTTAAGTTTTTTTATTGGTTTGTGAAGGTCTAACAGAAGCTTCAAGGAGTTTAGCCAGTATAATATGATATGTCGGGCAACTTCATTTGAACTTTTGGAGCAACCAAAAGAAAGAAGGAAAGAAAACAAAAACAACCAACCAGGAAACAAGACATCCCTAATTCTATTTAAAGTGTGTTCTTTCTAGACAAGAAGGCTAGCAAAGGAGCAGCATCATGTGGGGTTGAGTAGAATTGTATCCAAACCAACTAAAAAAATTTGAATCAAAAGCTTACTCATTTCTATCCGATTAAAGAAAAAGGAAAGTTGAACTAACCCATTAGAAGGTTCAAACTCTCAAACCAAAGGACAAAAATAATTTTGATAGACAAATAAAATAAAATTAAATAAACACATAACAATTAAAGAATACTAAGAAAAAATTCCTAGAAATCATAGAAACAATTAAATAATTCTAACTTTTCCTTTGGCCCCTAAGTCCAGGCTCAAGTGGAAAAAGGTTAGGGTAGAGATATGGCAGGTTCCAGATTAAAATCCTAGCAGGGAGAAAACGAAAAAGAAAAAGAAAAAAATTAAAATGTTTTCTAAAAAAAAAATTCCAACTTTTCCTTGTTTTTATCTAATTTGTTTCTCAATATCTCCTTCGCCTAAAAATCTTTTATGAATTTTAGTAATGATTGGGTAAAAAGAAAAAAAGAAACAAATATATACCAGAATGAAAAGAACATGTTACCTCTTTTGGACGTTTTATAGAAATGCAGCCAGCTAAATCTCCAATAAGATTGATCCACTTCTCATTCTCATTTTGCTCTCCATCTCTAGCCAAAATCTAAAAATGAAAAATACCTTATATTTTCTATACCCCATGATGAAGAACTTAAAATTCAAGTCACCATCATTAAAAGGATACATAATGTGTCTATAGATTCAAGTACCTTGCCCATTTCAAGATCTCCAACACATTCACAGAATGCCTGAAATGCAATCAGGAGAGCCCTGAAGCAGGGAACAAGGATGAGCTCAGAAATAAATCTCCTAAGAATTTAACCAAAAAAAAAGGAGACAAATTATGGGCAATTACCGTAAGGGTTCCTGCTCACCAGAAGTAGCTAGACCATGACAACTTCCCAATTGGAGTGTAAGTGCCGCAAGAACAGAAGCATAACTTTGTTCAACAGCTTTCTTTCCAATTTTACCACCACCTCTACAATAATCATGAAATGATGTAAATTTCTGAGACCCGCACACATAAGCAGACATCTAATGTAGGCAGTTAAAAATACAAACCTGAAGAAGGCAGTGAGAGCAAAAATAGCAGCTTGCAGGATGTTATCCTCTATATGACTATCAACCCGATGACTAGAACTGTCTCCTTTCTCGGGATCATCTTTAACGATAGGTGATTGATTAAGGACAGATATCACATGCTCCAGGAACAAATAAGAAAGTACTATATGCTGGGAAAATGCCTATAAAAAAAATAAGTAGGTAATAAATCAAATAACTTAACTAATTAATGTAAGAGCACACAATCAAAAAGGAAAAATAGCTTTAATCAAACATGACATCTAGAACAGGAATATGCACAACAGGACATAGGTAAGAGTTCTAGGAATATGCCCAAATGTAACAGGGATATAAGGGCTCACTTTTCTGAGATGGTATGTTGGGGACAATTTCAACGTTACTAGAAAGACCACAGAAAAGTCAGGAAATACTAGAATTTCTCAAGTATGAGAGATTTTGATGGCATAATCAGAGAGTATGAGTTAGTTGATCCCCTTATTAGAAAAAATGCATCCTTCACTTGATCAAATTTGCAACAGTCACATGTTTACAAAGTTCACATAGGTTTTTATACTCTTTAGATTAGGATGTTAGTTTTCCTTTGTAGTCTTCAAGAGACCCTATCCCATCTTGTCTTTGATCACTACTACCATCAATTAGATATCAATCAATTCAAGTGGGAAGCACTCACCTTAGATTTGAAACTCTGTGGCATGACATCTTGAGTTGTAAGTGTGTAAGTTTATAGTTGAACTCATAGTGGGAAGGTTATGCAAAAGTTGCAAAGCATCAGAGCAAAGAGGAATAAGATCGTTTTTAGGTATACAAGGGAGAGAACGGAAATCATGATTAGGGATATTACCATGGTAGACTCTCTTCGGGGGGGGGTGCCTTTTAACAAATGAATGAGTTGCCTTAAAGGATACCACAAAAGTAGGGCCAAAAGAATTATTGTTAAGCAAAAAGGTTCACAAGGAGGATGATTGAAATTCCCAATACTTCATATTATAGCCAATGGAAGAAGGAAAAAGAAGTGGTTTATACAAGTTGTTTGCTTAGGTTTTGCCAAGGGGGTACAAATCTTAGATTTAGTGCTTACTACTAAAGAAGCAATTAACTCTAGGTTGAAGAATGGTTTGAATGGTATGATAAGCAAGGTTAACACAAAAAAGGCTTATAACCATGTTAGTTGGGATTATTTGCTAGAAATTCTAAACAAAATGGACTTTTGTCAACATGCATCAGTGTTTAAATCAATGTTTTCAGAACCGGACCGGTCATTGAACCGGAAAAGTTACCGGTTCACGGTTCACCGGTCGAACCGGTGGTCGAACCGCTATCGAACCGGTGACGTCATAAATATGTAATTTATATATTATTAAAATTAAAAATAATTATAAAAATTTTAAAATATATATGAATAAATTAAAAATCAATAATATTATTTTATATATTTGATATTATCAAATTAAATCATATTAAATGAAATGTATACAATATTTAAATGTGAATATATTAAAAATGAAAATTTTAACTAATTTTATAATTTTTAAAAATATTATATTATTTTTATTTAATATTATATAAAAACTGAAATGTAATATATATTGTTTTGTTTTGGCATATCCAATAACAAAACACGAGTAGCCAAGTGGTGTCCCAGGTTACTTACAAAACTTGAGGTCCTAGCATCAAATCCTCCTGTTGCACTTGTTAAACTTTTTTCATTGATATTATTGGTTTGCAATCCCACATCGGCTGGGGAGAGAAGTAAGGGTGCAAAGGATGCCTATAAAAGGTATCCTCAGTGTTAGCTACAGCATGCCCATCTTGTGGGCTCAAGACTGAGCCTGCTTAAATGATTTGGGTGTGGGCTTGTCATGCTAAGACTTGGCCCAGCATGGTTTTTGGCCTGCAGCTTTTTATTTTTTATACAATGGGCTTGCAAAATGATGGGCCAATATGGACTGTTCGGTTCGTTTAGAACCGTCCGGTTCGTCCGGTTCACCGGTTCGACCGCTGGTTCAGGCGGTTTGTAACCGGTCCAATAGTTAAACGGTTTAATAGGGTGGACCGGACCGGAAATGCGACCGGTCGACGGTTGAACCGGTTGGACCGGCCGGTCCGGTCCGGTTTTTAAAACATTGGTTTAAATGGTATGATTTGCAAACTTGACATAGAAAAAGGCTTATAACCATATTAGTTGGGATTATATGTTAGAAATTCTTAACAAAATGAACTTTTGTCAAAATGGATAGGTGTTTAAATGGTATGATATGCGAACTTGACATAGAAAAAGGCTTATAACCATGTTAGTTGGGATTATTTGCTAGAAATTCTTAACAAAATGAACTTTTGTCAAAATAGATCAATTAGATCCAACCGTGCATCTTGACAACTAGATTTTATTTTTTTTTTTTTGATCAGAAACAAAGAAGATTATATTAATAAAAGAACAAATACATGAGAGAAAAAGAGACAAAAGAAAGAAAAAAACCAAGGGAAGGATGAGAGGTCCTTCCTACACAAATACCAAAGAAAACACCCAACAATAGAACTCTAAAAACAAAAGAAACCCCAACAATCTTCAAACTCTTGAAACGCAAACCCCAATCCAATTGAGTTGTAGAATGCTTAGAGGAACTCCTCTAAAAGCTTCAGTACAAGAAGCCCAAAGAGAAGAATAAAACCGGATCAAATCCCAAACCGTCTCTTCCGTTCTCCCTTTATCCTCAAAGATCCTGTTGTTTCTTTCTTGCCACACCATCCAAATCAAAGTAAGGCAAGCAATTTGTCAAAGTGTCTTGCCTCTTAATGATTTCCCCAAGCCTTTAAAAGAAATAACCAACATGTCTTCAAGGCTCCTTGGAGGGACCCAAATCATACCTACTAGATTGAACAACCTGTGCCAAAGTCCAATGGTAACGGGACAATGAAGGAAAAGGTGATCAACCGACTCTCCATTTCCTTTGCAAAGAATGCACCATTGAGGACAAAGGGCTTTGTAGGGTCTTCTCAATTGCAACTTGTCATTAGTGTTTACCTTCCCATGAGCTACTAACCAAGCGAGAGCCTTAACCTTTGAAGGGACTTTTGAGCTCCATAAAAACTTGGCCGGAAGGAACATTAAAGGACTTGAAACTCTTGACAAGGCATAGAAAAAAGATTTCACTGAAAACGAGCCTGACGAAGACAAAGACCACGCTCTTGAGTCTGATGAAGAAGGGGAAAGAAGCACAGAATTTAGGGAGGACATTAATCTCTGAAGGAGATCAATTTCTGAATCCGTTAGATTGCGGCGAAAGTTAAAATTCCAAGACAATGGTAAGGAATTACCAAGAACATTTGAAATAGTGAGGTTTTTCACAGAAATAACTCTGTAGAGATCAACAAATTGAGAACACAAAGTTTGGTTTCCCCACCAAAGATCTTCCCAAAACCGAATTCTCTCCCCATTGCCCACCACTAGGCGGACAAAAGGGGAGAACTCCTGGAAAACTTGAGCAATAGCCTTCCAAAGACATCTGTGAGACCATCTAACCACCATGTTGGCGTCCCATCCATTAGGATGTGTCCCATATATACTCGCAATAACCTTATGCCAAAGACCGCTCCTTTCTCTAGGGAACCTCCAAAGCCATTTCCCTAAGAGGGCAATATTTCTCATAGAAGTCTTCCCAAAGCCCAAACCTCCCATCTCCTTTGGTCTACTAACAACCTCCCATCTGATTAGGTGATCTTTCTTCCCTTCCCCGGCACCAGACCAAAGAAAATCCCTTTGCATCTTCTCAATCTTTGAAGCTATAGATACAGGGATTTTAAAAAGGGAGAGGAAGTAGCTAGGGATGTGAGACAGACAAGACTGAATTAAAGTAATCCTCCCTCCCAAAGACAAATAGGCCTTTTTCCACCCATCCAGCCTCCTCGAAATTCTCTCAATCACTGGATCCCAAAAGCTTATTGTCTTTGGGTTCCCTCCCAAAGGGAGGCCTAAATAAGACAAAGGCCACTCTGATACTCTGCACTCCAAAACCAAAGCCAAACTAGACAACCCCTCCTGCCTAGTGTTAATACCTGAAATGGAGCTTTTCTCTAAGTTGATTTTTAAACCAGATACTTGCCCAAAAACCAAAAGGATAATCTTAAGGTTTTGAAGAAGGTCCAAAGAGGCTTTAGAGAAAAATATGGTATCATCAGCAAACTGTAACAAGGACACTCTAGTCCTATCCCTCCCCACTAAGAACCCCTCAGTTAACCCAGTTTCCTCAGCTCTAATCATCAACCTACTTAGAACATCTGCTACTAGAGTAAAAAGGAAAGGAGAAAGAGGATCTCCCTGTCTCAAACCTCTAGAGGCCTTAACCCAACCCTTTGCATTCCCATTAACTAGGATAGCAAAACTAGAAGAAGATAAACAGCCCCTCATCCAAAATCTCCATTTCTGGCTGAACCCCTTCCTTTGAAGCACATGATCTAAAAAGCCCCAATCCACATGATCATAGGCCTTCTCAAAATCAATTTTGAAGACAACCCCTTCCTCCCCTGACCTTCTTTTCTCATCCACCACTTGATTGGCTATCAATACAGCATCCAAAATTTGTCTCCTTTCCACAAAGGCTCCTTGAGAGCCAAAGATTGTTTCATGAAGAACTTTGCGTAAACGCCCTGATAAGACCTTAGCAATTATCTTATATAAACTTGTAACCAAACTAATAGGTCTATAATCTGAGATTTTAAAAGTTTGGCTTCTCTTTGGCACCATAGCAATGAATGTCGCATTTGTACTTTGATTTATTACCCCCTTAGTGTGGAACTCAAAAAACACCCTCATAAGATCCTCTTTTATCACATCCCAACACTCTTGATAAACTGCTATAGTAAAGCCATCAGGGCCAGGGGCCTTTTCCTTATTCAATTGGAAAACTGTCATTCGAACCTCCTCTTCAGAAAACGGTCTATCCAACCAAATTGCACTCTCTTCAGAAATAGGGGCCCAATCAATCCCTTCAATCTTCCAAGATTCACCTTCGAGTTTGGAGTAGAGATTCCCAAAGAAATTTACAATCTCCTCATAAATAATCTCAATGTTATTTAAAGTCTCCCCCCTCTCAGAAATCAGAGACTTTATGAACTTCCTGCTTCTTCTTCCAGTGGCCACTCTGTGAAAAAACTTAGAGTTGCAGTCCCCTTCTTTAATCCACTTAACCCTAGATTTTTGTCTCCATTGTACCTCTTCCTTCAATAACAAATCCTCTAACTCCTTCCTTCTTAAGGTCCTTTCCGAAACCAGATCAAGATTTAAATTCCCTTCTTGTTCGATTCGATCAATTCTGCCTAAGTCCGTAAGAATGAGTTTTTTCCTCTCTCTTAAATCTCCAAAGACCACTACATTCCACTCTTTCAACTTTGATTTAATAAACTTTAATTTCCTCATAAACTTGTAACCTTCCCAACCTTCAACCGTACACTCTTGCCACCAATCTCTAAACTTCTCTTTAAACTCAGGATGGAGCAACCACATTTTCGATGTTGGTAAATGGAACCCCAACCAGCTTCTCTCAAAGATCTAAAGAATTAAGGCATGGAGATCCTTCTTCCCCATATTTGTTTGTTCTAGCTAAAGGTAAGGAAAATAAGATATATTTGAGGTTTTAGGGAAGTGGAAGAGGAGGCAAAAGAGTAGAGGTGTCTCATCTTTTATTCATTGATGACACTCTCATTTTTTATGAGGGTGGTTAGCAAGTTCTTTATCTAAGTTGAATCTTCATGTGGTTTGAAATCATCTCAAGTTTGAAGATCAATTTGGAGAAAATAGAGTTAATTCCGTGGGCGATGTTTTTATGGAGAAATTGGTGGCTAAGATAGGGTGTAGGAAGGAGGAACTCTATATCATGTATTTGGGTTTTACCTCTAAGTGCCTACCATAAATCAAGGGCTTGTTAGCATAGAATAGAAGAGGGAGTTCAGAAAAGGCTAACTATATGGAAAAGGCAGTGTCTTCCTAGGGGCAAGAGGCTTACTCTTATCAAGAACACTCTATTAAACTAGCACAGTTACCATGTCTCTATTTGTCTTACCTAAGAAGGTGAATTAAAGGATTGAAAAAATCCAAAGAAACTTTTTATTAGTTGCAGGTTCATTACAAAAAAAAAACAAAAAAACAAAAAAAACAAAAACCATACTTGATGAAATGGAAATCACTTGCAACGAGAAATGTAATGGAGGCATGGGTATTAGAAAGCTATCAACCCTCAACAAGGCACTACTAGGCAAGTGGATTTAGTGGTTCACCTAATGGAATGAGTCCCATTTGGAAGCAAGTTATTACTAAGAAGTATGAGGAGGAGCAAAAGGATTGATATTCTCAAGAAAGTAAGAGTAGTTGGTTGAGGAAATTTTAATGGCAAAACCTCACTTAGCATGCACAATGGTCGAAAGGTGAAATCCTTGAAAGATTAATGGTGTGGAGATTCTACTCTAAAAATCTTTCCCCTTTTGTATTCTATAGCTTTGAAAAAGATGGTTAAGGCCTTCCTCTTAAGGCTTCAAGGTAAGAGTGTCAAATGGGATGAGAGGAAGACAAAATGAAATTGAGAAATGTAAGGAAAAAGCAAAAGCATTCTTTACAAAATCTATTTGGAAGTCGACGGTTCAGACTAAAGTAGGTTTCTTTGTATGAGATAGGGAAAGGTTTTGACTTTAGATCAGTTAAAAAAGAGATGATAGTCTCTAGTGAATCTATAAGGAAAATAAAAAGTCAATAGATCACGTCCTTTTGTATTGTGTCAAAGCTAGAGTGTTATAGAATTTGGTGTTTTCCTTAGGGTTTGCATAAGTAATGTCGAGTTTGATAAGATAAACCTTTTTAGGGCAGCATGGTTCTTTTATGGATAAAAAATGGAAGGTCTGAAGGGTTATCCCACTATGTGTTTTTAGGATATTATGGAGAGAGGAATCGACAATTGTTTGAAAGTAAAGAAATGTCTAATTAAGCACAACTCACATTTCTTTGTAACTTTTTACTATGGCTTAGGATTTACATAAATGGGCATTCTCTTACCATGTTAGATTTTATAGATTCGTTAGGGTCTTCATGAAAAGATTTTTGTTGTTGTTGCCCTTTCTTTTGTGTTTTGCCTTTTGGTGTCCTTTACGACCTTTGAACTTTTGGTGAGTTTGTTCTAAGCATTGGTAATATATTTATTTTATTTCTCTATCAAAAAGAAAATTATCTAATTACTAAACACTTTTAGGCCAAAATTGATAGCCAAACATGCTCAAATTTTTTCCTTAATTATACAGTATTGAGGTCACAAATAAGAGTATTACCAATGTCATTGTTTTAGTTCCTAAGAGGAGTCAAACCAATGAATCAAGTTATTTCATAACCATTAAGTTGGTAACTAGACTTTATAAGACATAGCCAAGGTGATTTCTCAACGATTACATGAGATGTCGCATAAGACCATCCATCTTTCTTAGATTGGCTATTGTTTAGAGTAGACAAGTTTAGGATATAATTCTAAAGGCAAATGAAGCAACAAATGAGAAAAGACGATTAAAATATTAAGAGGCTATTTTTAAGATTGATTTTGAAAAAGTTTATAAGTACATGGGTTTAGAGCACATTTCAAGATTGAATACAAATCTAGAAAAGGGCATTCTCTTGGGTATCAATGTGAGTCAGGACCTATTTCTTCAACTAGCAACCTATTAGAATATTGGTTTTCTAAATGACTATCTTATTTGGGTCTTCCTTTAGAGGGGGAAAAATGGAGCTGCCTCTTTTCAGGATGCACTTTTGATAAGATTTTGCATGGTTAGCTGATTGGGAAAAGACTTTCCTGTTCCCAAGTAATAGAATAACTCATGTAGTCATGGTAGTCCTATGTTTCCTCACAGTTTCTCTCCATTTTAAGATTCCTATCAAAGTTCTACAATAGTACAAAGAGAATTCTTGGATTGAGTATTGGGAAAATGAAGAAAGATCATCTCCTAGCATAGGATCAGGTTCGTAAGCCAAAGAGCAGAAGGGGGCTTAGATGTAAGGAGGATATTTTGCGGAATAGGCCCTAGTAGGAAAATGGTTGTAAAGGTTCCTAGGGAAAAATGACTTATTTATGCTATGTGAGTGAGACTATAATAGATGGGATGCCAATGCTATCGCTAAGTGGTCCTACTAGTACTTCCTTGGAAGGCCATCGCACAAGCATTCGTTGACTTCTCTTGTTTCACAAATTATTTGTGAGTCAGCACATACTCATTTTTGAGAAGATACTTGGCGGCGTGATCAACAATTAATATTCAACTCCCAAATCCCTTTAGATTGTTAACTCCTATGTCTCTTCAGTTTTGTTTTCATCCCCTCCTCTGTCATGGAATTTCAATTTCTATCTCAACTTTTCTGACCAGGAAATTGACCAACTTATTCTACTTATGTTAACTGTAGTCCTCATGCATTTATCACGCATTTTCCCCAACACAGGGTTTTCCATTTGACTTCCTAGGTTCTATCCTAGGTTAATTTATCTTTAAAGCTCCCTTTGCTCCTATGCACCAAAATCCTTCTACTATTGCAATGTTGATTGGAAATCTAAAACACAACCAAAAGTTAAGATCCTCACAAGGATTGTGGCAAGCAAAGACAATTGCAACTAAGAACAAAGCCATTAAGTGAAATGTTGTGCCATATGTAAGAGTGGAAAACTGGTGGATCCTTTTTTTTTCAGGTGGGGTGGAGGTTCGGATTGCGGGATAGGTTGTTCAGATTTACTAAAATTGACATATTTCACCTAGTTGTGGCAAAAATATTGACCCTTCAGGGGACTTCCTAAAGAAAAGACTTAATTTGGACTATTTGACAACAGGGAAATTTGATTATCTTCTAGGATCAATGGAAGCTTTAGAAGCACTTAGGGATTTGTTTTATTTCTCCTCTTCCCACTCAGCTCAGGCTTGTACAGCTTTTGAGAATATCCCTTTAGGTATTACATCACTAGATTAGAACCTAATAAGCAAAACTACTAGGTTGGCTTGAGGAGACACCCTATGTGCACTACAAATTCAGTGGGCTGATTCAAATTAAATTTGGACAGGTACATTTGAGCTAAGCTCAAGGCAACAAGGTACTAGAGGAGTACTTATATATCATTCTAATATACTAGTGAGGGCATTCTCTAAGCATTGAGGAAGGTCCAGTCATTGAGGCCAAGATTCAAGACTTGTTAGAAGGCCCAAAGCTAGCCAAAGCAGTAGGTATAGGTTTTCCTTCTTTTGATCGGATTTTATGTATCAGACTATATAATTGGGGAAGGCTTCTCATCCTTCTTACTACTTACTAATTTCATGAGAAAATGTTTGTTCCTCATCAATCAAAATAGGAAAAAACAAAACAAAGGAAATAAGATTGGAAGTAGGTGAGAAACATATATCATCATCATAATCAATATCACCTGATATATGGAAAACAATTTATAGCACATAATTAGAACAATCCCACTACTGAGTATCAAATGGGACTTACATAGAATGCATCCTGCATTGGCCAGCCACCACGTAGTCTAGATATATCCTTTGTGACAATATCCCTTGCTGCAGTAGCCAATACTTCATTGAAAACAATTTTTGAACTGGTGTTCTCAGCCAGAGAAGATATCTTCCCATGGCTAAGGAAAATAGTCAACAAATATACACAACAAAAATCATGCAATGGTGAAATTACTTCAGTTCAGGTGAAACAGTCAAATAACTAGAAAACAGTAGGTAGCAACATTTAAAATTTATAGGTGAAAGACTATAAACAAAAAGATACAGCAGCTAGAGTTTCCTGGCGTAAATATTTCTCAGTCACATGAGCTGCAGCCGAGAGCAAGGATTGGGTCGTCCTGTTGGGCAAAGACACATAAATGATTATTTTTACCATGTAAACAGTTGAAAATTTATTTTACTTATAAGAAGAATAAACATTTTTCAAAATTGAAATATTTATTCAAAATATGTGACTAGTTCATAGTTCCTTTTATATGTCAGACACCTCGAAACATCCATTTCATTCAACTCATGCCCCCTCTTCATAACGAAGTCAGTGACAGCTTGAATGGCACCTTCTGCTGATTGCTTGATCTTATCACATATAGCTCCAGTGCAATAATGCAGTGCAGCCACTAGCTGCAACAACAACACAAAAAAATCAGCAGCAGCATGAATACCTGCAGTATAAATTTCAATTTCAGACTGTGTCCATAAAAACATAATAAATTCCATTCACCTCATCTTTCGTCAATAAAACACAAACAGAGGAAACAACCCTGTTAAAAACCTCTGATGGATCAATGGAAGCATCCTGAAGATGGAAATAGAACAGAAAAAAAGGAAATCAGCTAATTTCATAACTTACCTCAATGCTCCAAACATAACCAGAAGAAAACAAAAGTAATGATAAACGGATAACTAAGGCGCCATTTGGATACATTTCTTGTTTTTTCTTTTTTAAAAACAGAAAATGATGTTAACTTCTATCTAAAATATAGTAACTTTGGTATAAAAAGTATGGATTTATTTCAAGTCCTTAAAAATTACTTTTAAAATTTGAGGTAGTAAAAATTATTTTTTTGATAGATCAAGTAGTAAAATTTTTATACCACAATCCTACCAAAAAAAAATTATCGTTTTAAGGTAAGTTTCAAAGAGTTTTTGAATTTTATATAGGATTTACAATCATTTTTTGTTTTTAAAAACAGAAAATAAAAGAGTATCCAAACAACACCTAAATAAATAAAGTGAATAAAATAGAGGCAGAAAAAAATGCACTTACACTTCTCAAGATAGCTATAACATCCTCAAGAGAAGACAAAGCACTATAGGACAGTTCTATATCAACACCAAAACTAGAACCCACAGGTCTCGGGAGTGAAAGAGATATACTGAAGAATAGATCAAGAATCTATCAAAAGGAAAATGTAGAAGCCAAAATTAGGGGGGGAGTATTTCATTACAGGCGATCAACTTCACCAAGATCACAAACAATTGTCTGCTATTTACTGACCTGAGCAGAAATTTTTCTAACTTCAGAATTAGTATCTGCACAACGTGGAAGATACATTATGACTCTGTCCCCTAAGCACAAGGAGTCACGACTTGGCAATACAAATGCAGCTGAAATCAAACACATGAACAACACAGGTTACTAAAAGACAATTGATATACAAAGATGTCTCAAGAAAAAGAATTTACATGGTAAATTGGAGAAATTCCCATGCAGAGTACGGTCAATATGCTTGCTATGTGTGCAACTTCCATGGCAGCCAAGTGCGCAATATCCACTAACACAAACTGATTTAAACTTGAGAAGCATCTCATACACTGCAAGACAACTTCTTTTCCTTTGGTACTCCAAAGGTGAGGAAACATATTGATCAATTTGTCTCAAAATATGCAACAGCTGCTCTGCCCTACTTCTTCCATCCTCTCCACTGATTATCCACAGATTGCTTGTCAGATGAGGTTCAAAAGAAGTTCTATTAAATGAAAATATACAGCTACAACAAATATATGTGAATAGATTTATACCAATGTGGAATGAATGCAAAAGGGAAATGAGTTTTATGCTGAGGCGAATAAAATAACAATTTTGGAACACCAGGAGTATTACTTGTATGGATTCAGCATGTGTATGAACTAGTAGAAATCAATTTATGTTCTCTTTTAAGAAGGATTTGTTCATGTTTTTATTAATTTATTTTAGATTGCTGTTATGTAGATTATGAAGCAGAGAACCCTGTAGATATCAATAACTAAATAGAAATTTTCATATATTACAACAAACAGCAAGACACTCCTAATTCACTCAAGTTTTCAACCAATGGACAATAATTAATGAGATCTAACAGGCTCTGTATGAGGGCTTCAAGAATAAAATTTCAGAACTTTTTTTGATAAGTTAGAGAAGTATTGTATTATGGGGAGGCGTTAAAATAGTGACTCAAAATGTACAGAAAAGAAAAGGAAATACTCACCCCCTAACATGAGAAACAAAAAACTGTCCACAATGATATATAAAAAAAAAAAAAAAAAACAACAACCCCTCCCGTAATGGGAACCCACCCAATCAAAAAACTTCAAAAAGGTTGATGGACCATCTTTTATAAACAGTTTAGTCTCCGACCAAAGTGAGTTAAGAGAAGAAGGTTTCAGCCTTTGGATGGACAACACCTCATCTTCAAAGGCAATTTTATTCCTTGTCTTCCAAACTGTCCAAAAAATGCAAAGGGGACCCGCTCTCCAAACTATCTTGAGTCTTTTTCCCACAGAATTCATTCCAACCCAATAGGGTTTCCCTAACTGAAGACGACAGCACCTAAGACACTCCAAAAAGAGTGAAAAGCATCTCCCACACTGCCCTTGTTTTCTCACAATGAAGAAGTAGATGGTCAATGGATTCCTCTTCCGCTTGACAAAAATAACATTTATTTGCTAAGGCCTGGCCTCTCTTTTTAACTTAGTCCGAGGTTAAAATTTTACCCCAAGATGCCTCCCAAGCGAAGAAGCTTACTTTTGGCTACACACATGATTTCCAAATGTTCTTCATTGGAAATAAAACTAAAGAGCCCGGCTCTAGAGCTTTGTAAAGTGACTTCATCGAGAAAAAACCATCCTTTGATTCCATCCACTGCACCCTATCCTCCTCTTCCAAGATCAGATTCTGACCACACAGGCATAACAGAAGGCCCTCCACCTCATCCATCTCTCAATCATTAAAAGACCTAGTGAAGCAAGGACTCCAACCCCCCACACTGTCCCGTTCCAAACATCCTTCACCCAAGCTTTTTTAAGGTCAACTAAGGCAAAAAAAGGAAGGAAATGAAGCACATAAAGGTGTATCCCCACACCAAGTATCCTTCCAAAAGCTCACCCTTTGGCTGTTCCCCACCACAAAAGATATTCTACTACTCACAATGTGCCCAAACTTCCTAATTGCTATCCACAACCCTACACCATACCCCTCTCTTACATCCCGAGAATACCACCCTCCTCGTTCTTCCCTATATTTCCCCTAATTACTTGGTTCCATAAAACCCCTCTCTCATTCGCAAAGCGCCAACTCCATTTGCAAGGGGGGGGGGGGGCTATTAAGCATAGAAAGGCTCTTAGCCCCCAAGCCCCATTTTCTCAAGACACACTGTTGCCCATCTTACTAAGTGAGGTCTCTGGTCTAGGGCCCCACATCCCCACAAAAAATCTCTCCGAATCTTCTCCAACCTTAATTTGATCCCCCTTGGCATTTGTATAATAAACATGAAGTAAATAGGCAAGTTGGACAGTGTGCTTCTAATCAAAGTAATTATCCCTCCCTTGGAGATATATTAGTATTTCCACATAATCAATCTCTTATGGGATCTCTCCTCTACTCCATCCCAAGCTGCCACAGACATGAAAGGAGCACCCAAAGGCATCCCCAAGTAGGTGGAGGGCAGATTACCCACCTTACAACCAAGCTCAGAAGCCAACTCCTCCACATTCTCAACATTGCCCATTGGGATCAGCTCACTTTTATCCAAATTAACTTTCAGCCCTAATATTGCCTCAAACCACATAAGGAACCAGCTCAAAAAGGTCACTTGGTCCTCGTTGGACTTGCAGAAAATCAGGGTATCATCAACGAACAGCAAATGGTAGATTTTTACCCCTTCACTCCTTCTACCCTTGACTTGGCAAGGTGACAAAAAGCCTATCCTAACAGCTCTTTTTATGAGGCAGCTAAGAGCTTTCATCACTACCGCAAACAGGTAAGGTGAAAAAGAATCTCCCTGCCTAAGACCCCTAGAACTTTGAAAGAAGCCCGTAGGAGTGCCATTAACCAGAACCGAAGAACTAGCAATAGACACACACCATTTTATCCATCTTATCCACTTCTCTCCAAAACCCATTTTTTCTAGAACCGAAAACAAGAAGTACCACTCCACATGATCATACGCCTTCTCAATATCCAATTTGCAGAGAATTGCTCCACCCTTACTCTTTAAAATCGAGTCAATGGCTTCATTGGCAATAAGCACTGCATCCATAATTTGCCTACCTCCCACAAATGCATTTTGGGCGTTGGAAATCATCTTGGCTAGCACCAGTTTTAACCTATTAGCCAGCACCTTCGCCAACCACTTATACAACCCCCCACCAGACTAATAAGCCTAAAATCCCTCAAGTCCTCTGCATCCCTTTTCTTTGCAATCAACATTGAGAAGGTCATGTTCACACTCCGAACAAAACGCCCACCATTTTCATGAAAATCCTTAAAAAAATTTTATCACCTCATCCTTAACGAACTCCTAAGAAAACTGCCAAAAAGCCATGGAAAAACCGTCCGGGCTGGAGCTTTATCTTCGTTAAAATCCGACAGAGCACCAAAAATCTCCTCCTCTGTAAAAGGTTTCTCCAACCCTTCTGCCTCCATAGAGCCCAACATCTCAAAGGACAGACCACTTAAGTTGGGTCTCCACTCATCAATGGCTAAGAGTTGTTTCTGGAAAGCTCTAATCACTTCTTCTTTAATTTCAATGTCCTCAGTGATCCACATTCCATTAATTTTGATTCTAGCCATTTGGTTCCTTCTTCTGTGCACACTTGCCATTCAATGAAAAAAACTCGAGTTTCTATCCCCCTCCTTCAACCAAATTTCCCTTGATTTCTGTCTCCAAGACATCTCTTCTAATAGGACCCACTTCTTGTAATTTTCCTTAGCTTCCCTCCTAGAATCCTCCTTTACCAAAGACGGTGAACGACACCTCTCCACCTTATCCCAAAAATTCACACAGATCAATGCCAAAGCCTTATGAACTTCAATCTTCCCAAACACTTCCTTATTCCAATTCCTCATAATAGGTTTCAAAGCTTTCATCTTTTTAGCTAGTATAAAGCTAGCAGACCTGCTAAAATTTAGCCCATCCCACCACAATCTCAACAAATCTTTAAAACCCTCCTCTTAACCTCCCAGTCATCAAGAATCAGGAACTGATCAATTCTAGACTTAGATTGATTACTTAAACTGTCGCTCCAAGTAAACCAACCTCCCTAAAGGGGCAAATCCCTCAACTCTAGTCCTCAATTACCTCTGAGAATCTCCTCATGTCAAGGGATAAATCACCACCTCTACTACGTTCCGAGGGATATCTAATCATGTTAAATCACCTGTCACACACCAAGAATCTCTCCATAATCCTCTGAGAGCTCCTTACAACATTCCTTCTCTTTCCTCCCTACAACATTCTCCTACTCCATCCAGTAACCTCCTTAGGCTTAAGTCTCCAAATTGAATCCAAGAGGAAAAGCCTCTACTTCTTTCCACGATGATACCTCTCAACTTCCCACGAACTTCCCCCACCAAGACCTCAAACGACTTTGAATCCACCACAAACCAGCAACTACCCCCTCTCAACGCAGGACAGCACATAAAATTTCATAACTGATCACTGGTTTGCATCAGTTACCCCCAAAGCATAATAATTTCAGTCACTTGCATAGAAATATTATAGTACGAAAAATGTCATTTACTATCTTCAACAAAAATATTTCCAACTTGTAATTTTATTTTTTTTTTTTTATTGGAAACGACACAGAGATATTGATAGAAATAATTACAAGTTTCCAACTTGTAATTATTAGACAAGGACAAAACAAAATATTATATACATGTATTGAAAGAAATGAACTTGCTAAATAAATAAACAAAGAACAAATTATGGAAACCACACATAACAATTATCATGGATTTTGTTTTTCTTGTTAGGTTAACACAAAACTGAAAAAAGTTACAAGAAGCCTTTTAATTTTAAGAAGGGCAACCTTCATAATTTAAATGTTGTAATTCTAGGAAAAATGATCACATATGGCTAAATCATCACAAGAGTCCAGTTCTACTCTCCTGTTCTATTTCCTTTTCTTTCTCTCCTGCGGAAAAATGATCACAAATGGCTAAATCATCACAGAGTCCAGTTCTATTCTCCTGCTCTGTTTCCTTTTCTTTCCCTCCTGCATGTCTCTGATATTGAGAATTGTAAAAGGGTGGGAGGACAAAGGAAAGTGGTAAGTCTTCCCAACTACTTACATTTCTAACTTCTCCCATTTCCTAAGCAAATCACTTTAATTGCTTCCATTATCTAGGAACGTTCATGAAAAAGGAAAATCAAAATTTTCCATGAGACATAAATAAAAATCAAAGAATTAATCCAGAAAGGTAAGCTGATGAAAAGAGTGAGCAATTCAAAAAAGCGCACACCAAATATTTTAACATCATAAAGCTATTACCTTGTTAGAAGTATTGCACATAGGAGAGTGATAAGGTTATCAATAAGGGGATCAACAACATCAGACGGCTCATTTGGTAAAGCAAAGAATCCTAAGGTAGCCTGTCAAATTCAAAGAAGGATATTCACAACAGTGACTAAGCATAGAACAGAAGTTCCAATGTTACTGACATATAATCACAATAAACAGTGCAGTTCACCTTCATAACATGGTTTCTAGTTTCAATTGTTAATTTTGGCTCCACAGACACTAAAGTAGTGCAGGCACTTAAAGCAAGAGCCTGCATGGACATTAATACACCAAAAAGTGAAAAAGATCTCCACCAAAAAAGGTTGATCCAATGGCTAACATTGTTAGTGCAGTATAAAACAACATACAAACCAATAAACAAACCTGAGTATGCAGAAGTTCAAGACTAGACTCAGCAAAGCCATCATCATCATCACAGCCCATCAGAGTTAATATATAGTCAAGTAGCTGGTCTCTTCTTTTCAATGGGAATGATGCACCACTTTCTGCTGCATTAATGACAGCACGACCTGGATTCACAAAAACAGTGCTGTCATATTCACAAGATCGTAGTGTTATTTGGAAATAAAATGTTCACAGCTATCTATATCATAGACCTGTCTCAGACAAGCAAAATGACACACGGAACATCAAATTTTGAATCAATTATAGATTGCAAGAAATATACAACACACCCAATTTCAGAACAGGACAATACTTCTTGATTTTTTGAATTCCCAGAAAAGATTAATTGCCAATGGCGCCAATCAAGAATTAAGTTCAATGCTTCACGACATGCTATTTTCTCAAGAAATGCAGATTTTGCAAAGAATAGAATGGCCCCAAGCTTCTATATAGTGAAAAATAAAAGAAGAAAAAAGAAAGGAAAAAAAAAGCCCCCCAAAATTCAAACTAGATGGGAAACAATCAGCAAAAGTGCCCTGTATAACAATTTAGGAATGACCAAATACAGCATTTTGATTTTTCCTGAACATCATACTACTGCATTTTAAATATAGCTTTATGAAGACAAACATCATGAATTCTAGAAAACCAAAACTGCTCATATATTCCTGATCATCAAGGCTTATCAAAGAAATATGTGTGATAACTGCAGCAGAAAAGATAAAACTAATTTTGAACCTTTAAAATGCTTTACCAACCTAGCAAATCGATGGCAGTGATAACAGCTTGCTTTGCTGTAGGGTGCCGTACATGAAGAAGCCGTGAGAGCATGTTAGTCCCCTATAAGCAAGAGAAATATGTGATTAATGCAAACAAGAATACAAAAATATGCACCCAAGATATCATCACAATGAAAGCCACACTTAAAATCCAGAAAGATTGAGCATGTTAAAATAAGCATAGCTCTATATTTAGCTTACAAAAAATAATATCAAAAATAAAGCTGACAGCAATCAAGAAAGGGGCAATACAAATAACCACAAAGATTTAGAAAAAGATAATTAGATGATATATTATACCACAAGTGCATCTATTCTGGCTTCAATAACAGTTGATGGAGCATATCTTGCTGCATACCCATACATTAGTGCCAAAGCAGCATGTATATCATCAGATTCTTCCATTCTGCCTCGATCAGAGAAGAAAGACAAAATTCTGCAATAGGCAAATCCCAACTGTTCAAATCAATGGCAAAATTTGCATATATCGACAAAAACTAAATGAATAAATAAATCAAAAGGATTAAAAAGGAAACAACTAGCTTTAGATGCTCCATGTATACCCTCTGTGTACAAGGATTGTGCTCCTTCTGTCAAGTGCCACACATGCATAAATTATGTATATATTTTCATTGTGATGTTGTGTATATTGCCTGTTATGCATAGGGTGCACCCCCTTTTTGTTGGTGCTTTTTATACAGGCTCTTGTTGTCTATCAATATATGCATACATACATACATATATATATATATATATGTGTGTGTGTGTGTGTGTGTGTGTATCTTCTCCTATGAGAAAACAAAACAACAAGAACTAACCCAGACTAAGACCCTACCGCTTTTCAGAAGCCAACAGCGCTTTTTCAACTCCAACAAGGCCTTCTAGATCTATTTCACTAACTTAAACAAAGAGCTTCTAAGTTGAAAAGGCGTCATATGGAACAAGGAGGATGTTGCTTTCTGTGAAAGCATCTTTTTAGCCTATGCCAGAGGTTATTTCAATATTTTAATTTTAATGAAATTTTCATGGTACCAAGATTGCCCCTTTAAATTATGTCTTTACCTTCAGCTTCAACTTCTATCCAAAAACAAAAAGAAAATCTTATCTCAAAAGCAGTCTAAATCTTCTTCAAATTAATAGATAACTGTTTTAAAAAGCAAACAAGAAAAGATAATGTCATTTTGAAGTAAACTGAAAAGTAAATTGTTGCTTAAAATTTTAAATTTTAATCATAAAAATCAGGGAACAACACTCCTTAAAAAAAATCCTCAAACCAAAAAAGTAAAAATAGTTACTCTTCCTTGAAAACCATAAGACCTAGTTGTAACCAAAGTTTGTCACTTCCACCTAATTGAGGGGGGAACATCCAAATTAAGCAAATCTACAATAATTACCAATTCACAATGAAGGGCTGGATCTTTTGAATATCATATATTGGGGGTAGGTTGAAACCATGCCTATGAGGTCAGGAAAGAATTTTTACCTCAAAGGGGATTCTAAGATTACAATTTTGTATTTTTTTAATGTTTGAAATCAATGTTATTAAATCACATATGTTGAAACTGTTCAATAGAAAAATTGAGAACTGGAAAACTAGATATGTTTATAGGTAAGCAAATCATGCTACAAACTGGCTTTTGAAATTGGGTCTAATAGGAAACAGCAACGTCCTTTGTTGAGACCACTTACTTTTGACTCCAGCAAACATATTAATAGAAGATTTCATAGGTAAAATGGTGCCTCGGATTATCAAGTAGATGGATCAAGTTGGTTTTTTCTTTAATCAAAGTTTTTTTCCATTTTATAATCCTGAGATGCACCTTTGAAAGATACTTTGCCCAACATTGTCCAAAATGTCTTTCAGCTTTTCCAATACCGTATCCAAATGGGATGCTGCAACCTGGCACAAAAGTAACAATAATGAATCAAAAACATGCAAGGAATAAAAGAGTAAACAACAAAATTTTACTTCCACTATACCAATCCCATGGCTTTTGCCAAACCCAGCCTATTTGATGGAAATGCGATATTAGCTTGCGTATACATCCAATTAATCTTTTCAAGGACATAAAGCCTATCATCAACTTTCTGAAGAAGGATACCCAAGCACCTACAATGGAAAAGAAACGATCAAATACAGATACACACAACAAAAGTATACCCAAGCCCTATGAATGAAGATCCATCTTTGGAATAGAAGTACCTTAACAAAAGAAATGCAAAAGGTAGGAGGTATCTTTGAAACAACAACATCCAAAATCAATGCTAATAAAGTGCAAAAGATGAGAACACACAACCATAGGAATAAGAAACAATCTAAAAGCATAGTTATATTCTTTGAATGAGATTGTCCATAGAAACTTGAGTTGGACAAGGTTAAACAGCTACTAATTGGATATTCCCCAATGTTTGTCAGGGCAATGCGGTTCATATCCTACAACTAAAAGTAACTTTTTGAAAAAATCAGTAACATCTATCTATTTTTTGTTGACCTTTGGCTCTTGCACTGTTTTTCTTGTAATTTTCTCTACTTCGTTACTGGCCAGTTCATATTTTGTAAAAGATAGCTCATCCTTTCTTTAGCATCCTTCTACAATTCAATGAAACAAATTGTTCGTTTCTGACAATAATAATTTTTTATTATAAAAAAATAAAAATAAAAAAAAAACTAGATTCCTGATACATGTAGAACACACCCTATACATTTAGGATACAATGTTCCTCACAAGATATTCTTTTAGGAGGCAGAGAAAGAGACAGGGAGAGAGATAGAGAAAGGAGAGGAGGAGGGGAGAGAGAGAAAAGAGAGAGGGGAGGGGGAAAGAGAGAGGAGAGAGAGGAGAAGGAGATAGGGAGGAAGAGACTCGCCAAATTTGATTTTCACATATGTTTTTGTCAGACAACTGCATTTCTTTCTTAATTTTTTACAATTTGCAAGGTCAGAGTTTCATTACTATCATGCGTCCAATATACAAGTTCTACTACAAGGAAAAATAAATAACAAAGGTAAATTGCATACATGATTGGCATCAAACCTAATCAAATACAAGTGTTGACTAAAATCAAATTATCAAAGATCAAAGATCTCTTAATCCTAGTCTCATAGCAAGAAGATACCTTAATTCATGATGAAACACATTTGCAACTGTCATACAACAAAGACTTAGAGAGATGAAACAACATAGAATAATAACAACCAGAACCTTTTTTTTCCATAAGTAAAGATGAGAAAATATAAATAACCAGAACTATTAAAGACATCATTTCAATCAAACTTTTGAATGTTAAAAGATGGGCAGTTAAGAATGAAAAAAATCCACATATAATGATTTTCTATCAAAATTAGTAAATTCATATGATAAGGTAAGAGAACAAAATGAATCTAATGCATTAATACCGGTGAAGCAGTGCAGAATGCTCATCATCAGATGTATATAGTTCATATTGTCTGGAAAATGCATTTCCCAATGAAATCACCCACTCAGTGTCTTGAATTACATCCAAAGATTCTGCAAGAAACTGTCACCCAAAAACAGAAACATACCAATCATAAGGATTTACTTAGGAATGCTTGAAATGATTCCTTTTTTTTCCTTAGGTATTTTTGTCCTGCAGGACTTGAATGTGGAACTTCCCACATCCCCAACCAAACACTTGTTGAAATGATTCCCTTTTTAAAAGCACTTAAAATGAGTTTTTCAATTGTTTAGAGTATACAAAACAAGTAAACTTGATTTCTTTCATGGGCTTATGTAAAATAAACCAGCTATACAACTTCTGTAAATTATTTTTGCAAAAGAAAAATGATAATTAAACTCTATGTTGCCTTTAAGTGACTTCATTCAGAACAATAAATCTGTACACTCAAACCCAATGGAAACGAAAATATAAAATAAAAAATCCATGATCTTCCAACATTGCGAGAGTAACATTTGATGAAATTTTAGGCCATACACTCTACTATGTAGTCAAGCAAAATTAATGATGAAAAGAAAAGTTTTGAAGAGTTGAACAAACTTTTTCTGAAAGGTATCAAAATTCAGTGAAACTTACATTGATTATCATATCATCCCAAGTCTCTTGATATGAAGGATCCTGCTTTAAGTCATCTGTATCACTGACATATGCCTTCATTTTCGGAATCTAGAACTTACCAAGTAGGGGAACAAGTTAGATTCTAGTTTCAAAGGTATAACCTTTTTTTATTATTTTATAAATTATATGGTAAGCTAAAATTATAATTATGAAAGCATCATGACTAGATGAGATTCTGCTATCCACTAAGCACCCTGCTTCCTTTCTTATCTTTTTCTTTTCTTTTTTTTTATTTATTTCTTTTTGTTTTTGGTAGAAAGCATTCTGCTAAATCATTAACAGTACTTGTGAATGGCACCATGATGTACCTGATTATATATGCAAAATTAAGCGGTGTTGTAAAAGTTAAATGAAATAGTGTTGTATAACTGGGACTCTTCAAAATTCAGAAAATCTTATTAGAATGACATGGACTTCCATAACCATATGTCAATGTTCAAAACTTTGCTAACATTTGCTAGCTAATAAAGTCAGCCCTAATATAATTTTTTAAATTTTACCAACAATTTCTCATCATTATATTGAGAACTTTATCTAGAATGTTCCAGTTATTTATATGAAGATATTCCATTCATCACCAATGAGGTCTCAAAGTGCAACCTCTAAAGCTAACAATTGCTGAGTAAGACTTATGTAATGAAACATCATGCCAAATTCAAAAACTGTGTTTGCTATCAAAAAAACAGCCAGCTATTAATATTATCAAAATTTTCCTAGCATTTTATATTATTTTATGTGATAGCTACTTTACCCAGAATTCTCTAATTATTTCCCTGATAGCAAACTTAAGAAAGATTGAACCCTCAACCCAAACAATAACCATTGTTCTCTAATCAACTTTGACAAGAAACTTATGTACCTCATCTTGCCAAAACAAATTGATATTCTTCGGAAATAAAGGTGCAAGATAGTATAGGACCTGCATGTACAAAAGAGAACAAGTGAAGCACAGGTTTCTTCATTTAAGAACATCAAAGTGGAGCTACTGAATAATTCTTAATAATGAAACCATTTGCTTTAAGAAACTAGAATCATTCCTTATGTTTAGTTCTTGTTCATAGGAGGATTCTTCATCCTTCTATTGTACTTCTTAATTCCTAATTCAATATATCATGTCGTTGTTTATCATCAAAAAAATAAAAAAGAAACTAGAATCATTGAAAATCTTAAAACATCACAATATCATGATGGTCCAACCATACACTCTATGTTTGCCTATAAAAAAAATGATGGTTCCATCATATGGTGCATATTGTACTATCTTAAACGAAATCATTGATTAGTATTAGAGTAACTGCTGCTTATTTTAATTTATGCTTATGTTCTGCATATGAAACCTGGCTCAATATCATGCACCATCTCTTAGTATCTAACATGGTACCAAATCTCCATTAATTCAGAGAACTAGCCCTCATCAGATTCATTCATTTGTAACATGAATATTCTTAGCATTCCTATTTTCTTTTCTTAAATAAATTTTTTAAACAAGGATGAAAATATCAATAAATACAAATATATCAGTACTTGGACTTTACAGATATATTAGAAATATCGACATAACGGAATTTATTCAAAATTCATGAAAATGCTTAAAAGAAAACTTCAAAAAATAATAAAATAACCAAGAATACACCCACTAAAGTTATTTTATAAGTGTAATTAACATAGATATGGTCAAGGATAATATTTATCAATTTTTTTTGAAAAAAAATATCTTAAATTCCTTTAATATACTTATATTCATTTATTTTAAAAATTAAAAACAAATTTTATTAAGACATGCTTTATTACATTTTAAATGAAAAATTAAATCATCTCTAAGATTTATATATAAATATTTTATTTGAGATTTAATTTCTAAAATTTTATTACAAATTTGTGGCGACAACTTTTTGCTATTGACATTAATTTATTTAAATAATCAAAACTATTAAAAATTATATTAACAATTTATCTTATCAAATTAATCTTAATTTATAAAATATTAGAACTTCATTAATTTTTTTATATTTTAGCAATTTTTGAATAAATTTATATTTTTAATATTTTAAAATAAAAACATTCAAAATTAAATAAAATCAAAAGGATAAATATAAAAAAAATATTAAAAATAAAGTGACAGTAAGTTTTTAAAATTGGATTAATGAGATAAATAATGATACATTTAAAATTAAAACTATAATTTATTTAATTCAAATGTATTCAATAATATAAAATAAATAATGATACATGTATGATTTTTTTTAAATATTTATATTTTTATATTTAATTATCATATAAATCATATAAAAAGAGACTTGTTAAGAAAATCATAGCATTATAGTTTTTGTACTTTTAGTAATCAATTAAATGAATTAAAATAAAATAATTAGAATTAATTCATTTATTAAAATATTTGTTTTAGTATTTTGGTTTTATGGTGGCTTTAATATATTAATGTTCTATATATATATAAAAAAGAGTCGAGTTGCCTTGGTGGCTTTAATATATTAATGTTCTGCATATATATAAACAAGAGCCGAGTTGCCCTGGTGGTTGCCCAAGTTCAATTCCATCCTTTTAACGTAGGTTTGAATCCCTTGTCTATCACAATTTTCGGTTTAACCGTATTGACCAGCAGATGGAGCGCCCTTCGACCACGTGGGATTGCACCCTTTCACCACATTGAGTGGTAAAAAATATCAGGAAATTCCCAAAAAATTGGTAAAAAAAACCAATAAATGTCGAAATTAGGAAATTTTCGCTCGTTCAAAATTTCGATGGTAATATCATATCGACCCATGCCGATACACGAAATATCAACTATGTTTTGCCAATAATTTCCAAAATTTCAAACCTTGCTTTTAGAGGGGCCATTGTCCAATGAAATAGTAAAAGTTTCAAAATGCCTAGCACAAATGCAAAGGTTCAAGAATTGCAAGTGACCAGTTCATACTAATGTCAAAAATTAGGACCAAATCTAACCACAAAAGTTCATAATAAAAATTATAAAGTTCTCTCATACATAAAAAATCTCCACAAGTCATTATAGTTTAAAGGCAAAAAATTCTGACTCCAAGCATAAACCCATATTTCAAGTCTTAAGAAAGGTGCCAAATAATTTTTTAATAAAAAAACAAAAGATGTATATACTAATGTTAAAGAAAACATGAGAAGGATGAGGAGTCCTTCCCAAAATTACAAAAAACCTGATCAAAATATGATTGAACTCCTCCACTATACAAGGAGTTTATACAAAAGGTTTACACTACAACATCGACTAAGCTCCTCTCAATAATGTCCAAACCTCTTTTATGTATCAAAAAATGTCAATTGAACTGAATAATACTAAGAGAAATGCCTTTAAAAACCTTAGTGCATGAGGCCCAAAAAGAGAAATAGAAATGAAGTAAATCCCACAACCCCTCCGTCGTCCTCCACTTATCCTCAAAAATTCTAACATTTTTCTCTTATCATACAATCCAAAACAAAGTGAGACAAGCAATTTGTCAAATGATCTTGTCTCTAATACAGCTCTCATAACCTTTATATGAAATGATCATCATATCTCATATACTCCTAAGTAAAGCTCAATCAATATGACTAGTCTAGATAGACAATGTCCTAGCTCTAAAGTTATCAGATAATGCAAAAAGAGAAAAGATAGTTAATAGTCTTTTCACTCCCCCTACATAAAACACACCAATCAAGCCTAAGGGATTTGAAAAGTCTTCTCAACTATAGCATGTTGCTATAGCATGTTGCTAGTATTTACCTTTTTATGTGTCACTAGCCAAACAAAGGCTTTGACTTTACATAAGACTTTAGATTTCCATATAAATTTCGTTAGGGAAAAAAGAACAATATCTATTGTATTAGACAAAAACATGAAGAATGATTTAATTGAGACTGTCCTGAATGGGTCACTAACTATGCTCTCACATCTAGGGCAAATAGATACAAGCGCACAAGAGTGAGATTATATTAGACAAAAACATGAAGAATGATTTAATTGAGAATAATCCTGAATGGGTCACTAACTATGCTCTCACATCTAGAGCAAATAGATACAAGTGCACAAGAGTGAGGGATGACATAAGACTTTCAAGGTCCTCAATCTCCGAATTCATAAGGTGGTGACAGAAATTAAAATTCCATGAAAAAAAAAATGGCCAAGAATAGCTAAAATTGTGAGATTTTTAACTGTGACAATTCTATAGACTTGAAAACTGTGAACACAAAGGTTGATCCCCTCACCACAAATCCTCCCAAAAATGAATTTTCACCTCATCCACCACAAAACAAGTGTAACTTAAAAAAGCCTAGAACACCTATGCAATGGCCGTCTTCCAAAGACACTGATGCGACTATCTGACTATAATGTTGGTGTCACATCCATCAAATGTGTCCCATAAATGCTTAAAATAACCTAATGTCAAAGGTAAGAACTTTCCCTAGGGAACCTCTAAAGTCACTTTCTTAAAAGAGCATGATTCCTCAAAGAGATCAACCCAAATCTCAGACCTTCACACTCCTTAGGTTTACACACACTAGGTCTCAACAATTGAGATGATCTTTTTCACACCCCCTCCCCTCCTTCAAACAAAAAAAAAAAAAAAAACCGAGAATACCCCTTGCAATTTCTCATTCTTAGATGTCATTGACATTAGAATATTGAAATGAGACGAGAAATAAGGATGTAAGATAAGCATGATTGAATTATAGTTATTCTACCCCCTAGAAACAGAAAACACCTTTTTCCATCCATCCAGTCTCCCCAAGACCATGTCAATCACAATATCCCAAAACATAAAGGCCTTTAGATTCCCCCATAATGGAAAACCCAAGCAAGTTAATTGAGAGAGGTGCCAAATATTAGAAACATATCTAGCTCACCCCTCCAATGAGTAAGGACCCACCTAGTGGGACTTCCATTGAACAACGACCTTCATATCAACATAACATTTTTCAACGTGATCCCTCACTTTCAGTTTAGACTAGTAGCTAAGCATGTTTTCCATATCATCAGTTCTTCACTACGTAAGTGAAAATCCTTCTAAAATCTGTCATTGCAGCCATAATACTTTCCAAACTTCACAGTTTGATCAATTATGGTTCTCAGGCTCCTTGTAGTTTATCACAACTAATGGTTTTAGTCCATAAATTAGTGGGAATATTGAAGCTATCATAATATTTTCATTGCTTGTATTATATCATGGTGATACACCATAATGACAAAGCATCCACATCTAGCCCCTTGAGGCTTATCTTATATCTTAGATGTTTGTCTCATATACTTACCAAATTAGGGGCTTCTTGTAAGCTATGATAGAATTCCAAGTAAAAATTACTTTACCATTAATTTTTCTAATTTTTTAAACTAAGGTTTTACTTATAACTGTTAACAAATTTTAAAACCCTTTCATCCTTTTATTTAACATTAAGGATTGCCTGATGTGTATTTAATCAAGTTAAAGCCATTGACCAACTTTATTAATTTTTTTCCACAATCCAACTCTAATAAATGTAATGGTACCTCACAATATTCAGGAGTTATAGCAACAAACTGTTTAACTAGGTTATGATAAGAGGGTCAACAAAGTGCACTCAAGTTACCAAGTTCTTTGTTTAAATTTTAGTACTTGTACACTTATTTTGAAGATTTATGCCACCACTTCATTTTTTATATTTGTCCAGACATATCAATATGAAGTAAAGTTATGCACATTAATTAAGGGTAACAGCTGCTTACAGTCAAAACTTGAGTAGCCAGCTGCTCCCTTGCCAGGGGATTGTGCAATAGGACCACCAAGCGAGCAAAGAGCTCCTGAGTATATATGCAATGGTTGACAATATGTCATTCTGGATAGGAAGTGAAAAAGAACATTGGAGACATCAGATAGATTAGATCAGATTCTACCTCAGGATTAGGAATGTCAATACGAGCTTTACATTCACTAAGCATTGTATTAGCATAAGAAGATCCATGTCTGCACAATTCTGAGATGCATCTGCAAACCTGCAAAACGATATTCAAAAACAAGTTATTGCAATGGAATTTCAAGTTCAGACAAGCACCAATCCCCAAACAAAATGAGCTAGGATCACATTAGAGCAGACACACATGCACACCAGAGACGTACTACAAGAAACTTTGTGGAATAAGCCCCAGAATTAATTTCAATCCTTGAAGAGGGAACTCAAAGAAAGACATGCAGAAAGTCCTACCGTGGCAGCTGCACCAGTATAAGCCCGTGGAATAATCATCTTCAACAGAAAAGGCCAAAGAATGTGCTGCAAAACAGCAGACATCAAATACAAGATGTTATTTGCAGTTCACTGAATATACACAATCAAGGAGCTCTTTTTTTTGTTTTTTTTTTTTTTATAGGTATCAAGGAACTCTAAAGGTGAAAAGAAAAAAAAAATGCAATACCACCAAGGAATCAAGACAAGGTCAGAAATATGATATAGAACCAGGAATCTAGCATACCTCCATTTCAGGAATGGTAATGGTTAGCAAAAGCAAACCTTTCTCACAGATAGATCTCAACTCTGTCAGACAAACAGCTCCAGACTTCACCTGAGAAGAACATCACCTAATATTAAATGGCAAGAATGTGTCAGAGAAGACTAGATTTTACGCAACAATTGTGATATTTCATGGCAACATATGGAATGTGAGCCTCAGACAGTGCTTGGGTTCTAAAACACTCTAACCAGACAATAAGAATAGCACATATTCAATGTGTGGGATCCACCCTCTGGCCAACTATAAGATTGTCAATGGAAAACATCATGGTAGGTTCATTTTTTCATAAACAAAATCACATTATTTTTACCATCTAAGCTGAAGATCTTCCTTGCAATGGACTACGAAAAATTTTGTGCAGTTTACAACAATCTGGTAAACTAGATAATCAAGTTCATGATTACAGGTTAAAAAAAAATATTTGTGAACTATCCATATTTGTTAAGTAAGATAAAAACCTCCAATCTCTTGTACTGGCAACCATAGTTATTGCTGTTTGACCTAATCACTTCCTTGGAGTTCTCAAGTGCATAGCTTTCTTGATCTGACAGAGCACAATTGCGTACAAGATACTCAACAAACAACTCCCCAGATGGACCAACCAAGTAACAATGCGAAGCCATAATCACAACCAACTATCACAATACCAACAGAATCACATATGAGCAAGTTTTTTTTTAAAAAAAAAAAAAAAAAAAAAAAAAAAAAAAAAAAGGAACAAAAAAAAATCCCTTAAAAGTTACAGGAACAGCTAGGGCAATCATTTCATCACATGTACCTCTGAAAGTGCCTTACGAACACCTAAAATTTGTTCATCTAGCAACAACTTTACAGCTTCAACAAGTAAAGGCCTTTTACTATGCCAAGCTTCAGACAATCTCCATATGGGAATGGTAAGAAAGTTAGGAAATACAAGAAAAACATAGATAACAATTACAAATCATGGAAGTGAAAGAAACCTGGGCAAGAGATGCTTGAGGACACAGAGAGCACCAAAAGTCAAAGGTTCTTCATTCAACCTGCACTTCTGGTAGCAGTCATTTCAAATCAATGTTAATATCCATCTCTCAAACCAAACCTACCCCCCCTCCAACTCTCTTTCCCTCTTTTTTGCCAAAACTATAAAACCAGGTTGAAAAAATAAAGCAAAACAATTAAGATACTGGGAAAGAAGGTTGAAAACAGATCTAAAAGGATTTAGAAAAGGTTTGACAATTTAAGAAATAATGAGCTAATTAAATTAATGATAGAGCAAAAGTGAGCTTAAAAGAATTAAAAAAAAATACAATTAGGAAAGAATGAATGTTATGATATGGATTGTCACTTCTTCTAAGAAAAAGGAAATAACAAAGAAAATTAAAATATTTTGCAAAAATGGAAAATTCTAGAGAAAGAAAGGGATTAAAGAAAAAAAGATATTTGTCAGATAATTTTGTTTAATTGGTTACATGTTGAATAATTAGAAAAATCTTTTTATCGGTTTTAAACTTGAGGAGAGTTTGCTGTAACTTATTTTTTAACAGTACAAGCAAAAAATTAATACAACACTTCATTTTTTCTAGGTTTATAACAACCACAACAAAATACATAAGTAGGGCCTTAAACTTAAAAATCCATAAAGCTTAGAAAACTATCAAGCCCGGATATGGTACTCACATTCAAAAGGAACATAAATAGATCTTCAGGGTATACCAAGCCAACAGTCAGAAAGCAATGTTGAACCTCATTATATGTCTGCCAGAGAAATATATAAAGACATGAAAATAAAATTACCATAGAAAAACCATCATCAGTCAAACATAAGAATAGGGAGTTGGATGTAATCATAAAGAAGAACATTCTTTTGATGTATCACTCAGGCAACAAGAAATGTCGGCTACAAGAAATGAACAAAGGATATCCAAAAAAATCTTAAGGCAATAGAACATAATGAACTCAATGGCAAGCAAAACCAGCTAAGTCGAAAGAATGAACATTTGTATACAAATAGATAGGTAAACGCTATTATATAAGAACACCTTCAATCCCACAGAGAAATCTGACTGCTCTTTGCTGTCATTATTAATGCAAACCACTGGCAGAAGTGTTGATAGAATAACCATAAGTTCCTGCAATATAAAACAGAGTCTCTAGATGTAAAGTAACCCAGAACCAAAAAAAAAATGCGTATGTTACAGGGATGAACAGTACTTATGGCCACCAGGAATTAGCAATAATATGTTAAAAAAAGAGACAGAAAAAGTAACAAATGGGATTTTCTAATCTTCAAATGTCAAGTACAATTGCTTATTTGCAACCAAATTATCAAGCTCAATCTCTCGTTTTGGAATAAATAGAAAACAATCATCAAGAACTTCAAGGATCCACAACACATCAGACCCCACATCTATTGAGCAACCACATACATGTACTGGTGCAGTCAAAGCGTTCAGCTCCACTAGTCCTTGCAAATGGACAAACAAGACAAAATTCACAAGGAACAAACCATCACCTCCTCAAAAAATAAGATAGTGAATAAAGTGTCCAGCCTTACTCTTATTACCTAGAGTAACAAAAAATATAAATGTTTACATAACAAAATGGTGATCATAGATCTCCCACCGTTCTTGTTAAGAAAGAGGTAAAACTAAAAACAGATTACTCAGCTTTATTTGTATCCACCTTCTCCAAGGCCTTTTCTTAGAATAATTTCACAATTTTAAAGAGATTATTCAATGTAATTTCCTGATAATTGCAATTAATATATTGAGCCAATATCGCAATGACACCAAAAAAAAAGGAAAAAAAAAAAAAAGCCTCTTATTTGGCCATTGCAACATAGGAAAGTGAACTTGTGCTCAGATATGGTCGATAGAGCTGGCCACATTCCTTCCTAGGAGCTTATATTGCAGTAACAAAGTATCCATGTTGCGCAAACCCACCCCTTCATCCCACAATGTCAATATGAGAACACTGAATTGGAGCCTAAACATCTATGGAGATCCAGTTATAAATCAATTCATAACCCAAATAACAGTTTACAAACATGGTAGCATTACTTTCATTCTCTATGAGAAGAGAAGCCATGTTTTGCTTAGGAGTAAGAATTCACAAATTTTGTGAACCTGCAAATCCAATAGATTAGCTGATATCCCACATTTAGCTTCTCTTTACCTACCATCAAATTTAGAGAGAACGCCAATATAAACTCAAGTTTACAAACATTAGGGGGGGGGAAATCAAATCAAAGAGTGACAAAACATTAATAACAGAAATTCCATCAGAGAATCAACTCAAATTCACCCGACCTAACCAGAAAGGAAATTGAGATAACCGAAAGTATATCAACACATATGACAAATGTAACCAACAAATTTCCTGTGGAAGTGACATTTGGAACCAAGTAACTCAATTTTAACTACAGATATACATGAAGAGAAACAAAAAGGATTACCTCAAAATCAAGCAAAGGAGGCCCATTTTCAGATAGTAAAGAGGCATTAAGGAGATTGTGGAGACTACATGTTGCCAGAAAAGCAATATCTAGGTCCTTCTTATACCTGATTAATAAGGAAAAAATAAATTAGGAAAAGGCAGAGTACAATCTTCATTAATGTTCATATAGAAGCTAATGCGTTACTACCTTACCAAATATTTAAAAAACCTGTTAACTATGGTAAAGATCAAGACACAAAAGACATCCATTCTTGTCCAGTCATTGAAAAGACTACCAGTTCAATTGCTTCAGCTTTCTAGGACCCTAGATCCCAGTCACATGAACTAGCCCAATCAGGTCGTGCTATGTTAGTGCAAAACAGTGAAAGCCAGGTTCTCTGGCCGTCCAAAGTAGGAAGAAATTAATAGCAATATCATCAAGAAAGCTACTTTAGCTCCACAGAACAGCCAGAAGGCATGTGAACCTGTTCTACTCGTGCAAATGTCTCTTTAAACATGTTGTAGGACCAAAGAGATGATAAAGAATGTATTGACATCTGTTCTCTCCAGCTATGTTTCTCCTGTCTCATCAAAGCCAAGCAACATTTTACTATCTGACCACTTGGAAAAAGAAAAAAAAACTGGAAACTCTATTTCTTGCCAATAGTCTAATCAGTCTGACAAACAACCGTAAGGCTGCCACTCCTCAAGGGATGGAATGTCCAAACATTGTGTGCACCATTCAAGCTATTGCTTCTGAAGCTGTTCAGCACAGAACTTGATATTTTGAAGTTCTCAACAATGAGAAGAACCAAGTTATACCATAGGTATCTCCTAAGGAGACACATTGCAACTAGGGCCGCACCTACATCCTCAAGGACCCATACTAAGATGCAAATTTGAATGCAAGGGTAGCTGTTGGTTGTTGAGCTCACTGTTTAAGAAGCACGTGATGAGACTGGAGAAAATGTTAGGGATCAAAGAAAAGCTTCATCCTATAAATAATTGGGAAATTATTTTTGCTTATAATTGTGGATGGGTGATCCATGGCATACATCCAAGTAAGTCAAGAAGACAAATCTGAGATGCAAGCTTTCTGCATGATCTTTAGAGCCAGGTAAGCTTGGTCAGAAATACGAACTGAAACTTGGATGTTCAACCCCCTTTTTGTGCCTTTTTCCTTTTAGGCCTTTCAATAGTTGCCTTTTTCCCCTTTTCTTTGGTTGGGAATATATGATGTGAATTTGACATGGGGCATCCAGATGGGGTCATTGGTGTTTGCCCAACACTTCAAAGTTCATTCATGTCAATAGTAAATAGATATGAGCTGCTAAGGCAAGGGTAGACCTTTTACGTAACATTAAAAGGCATCTAGTCAAGGTCGGAAATGGTACCCTGTTTCAATGAACCTGTAATACATATGTGTGTTTGTGTGTGTATGGGGGCTCCCATGAGTTTTATTCTGAAAAGGGAAAAATCGGGGCACAATATGACAGTACAAAGCTGCCAGTTTCAAATATCACAACTCAGAATACATCTTACAATTCCAATATGGTAGGAACAAGCCTTGGTAAAGCTGCCTTTAATTGTGCACGAGTTATAAGACCAACCATCTGACCCAATGCTTCAACAGAAGAGACTCGTACCTATTGCAAACAAGAATTATGTCCAAATAATATATAATACAATTCAATAAAATGTGTAAAAATCTCAGCAAGAAATTTGAATGTCTATAATGTATAACTACAAACAAAACCAATATTTAGAAACAAATTCTTAAGCAGTCCAAATGCAGAAAAAAAATGAAAAAAAAAAAAATATGTGCCATGCAATATGGATAACAAATCACCTAAGCGTGCAAGTAGAGACAAGCATGAAATCCTAACTCAGCTTTTATGCCTTTGTTCCTATAAGATGGATAGAATATGCAACAAATAGGAAAACAATGAAACAGTTTAAATCCAAAATACAACAAAATGTAAATAAATAAATAAATAAAATTCTTTTTTTGATCAGAAACAAACATTTTCATTCATCAATCAATTTATAAATACAAGAAGAACCAAAATGCAAAATAATTTGGATGAATCTTGTTTTAAAATGCAAGGGAACAAGAAAATTTTACTTTTAACAGAACAATAACACAAATTGAAATAATAACCAATAGGATAGTATGTCTGTAGTCAAAAATTAGAACAACAGCTTATTTGAAAGAGAGAGGACAAGGAGAAAAGAACAATGAAATTTATCTAAATAATTTAGCATGAATCTTATTTTAAAAAGCAAGGGAACAACAAAAATTTACTTTTAACAGAACAATAACACAAATTGAAATAATAACCAATGGAATAGTATGTCTGTAGTTAAAAATTAGAACAACGGATTATCTGAAAGGAAGAGGACAATGAGAAAAGAACAATGAAATTTATTTAAATAACCTTTAGATCCCTTGAAGTTGCCCAAACTCTCAACAAAAGTTCAAAAGCAGAATTTAGAAATGACCTGTGTAAATGAGAATTAATTTCAGACAAGATGGAACATACAGATCCAAATATAAAACAAGAGAACATGTAAAAGCATAAAACTGGTCTCACATCACATCAGCATCAAGAGGTGAAGTCGATGGAAAATCCATACTATATTGCCAAGAAGCCTGACACCAACACTTAAATGCTGGAAAAGAATTAACCATATGTCATAGGTTCAATTCCTTATTGAATAAAAAAGAAAGAATTGTGAATATAAAGCATATCTACAACATAGTCAACATGAGAAAAGATTTGCAAGCTCAAATCATTTTATTTTTTTTTTAAATGAATGCAACATTAGTTAAAAACAAGCCTTGAACTTAGACCCAAAAAGTGAGCAGTTTATCAACTCATCATCTTCTTTTAGTAGCTAAAATCCTCTTCAGCTCCAACAAAAATATGGGATGCAATGATGCCAAAACAACAAACTCTAGCTAAGAAAAGAATTGTTTCATAGCTAACCTCTAAAAATGCACAACTACAATTTGGACTGTCAAGTCAAGCTTTTCAATTTGAACAGCCATAACGAAATGCAAGCTATATATATACAATTAAAGTTACACCGTAAGGTCATCTAGTCCTATCTAGATCCAGATATCATGGTAAGATGATTTACAATAAATCAAGAGCTGGGACAGTTTTATAAGTGTGACATGCTTATAACAATAATATAAAAGAATCAACCGCACCATTTGCAAAAATTGGCCGATGGGCATCTCTGACATTTCCAAGAATAGGCAAGACTCGAGAAAGTACACCTTTTAGTCGTGGAGTAAACTGCAAGGCTTCAACAGATTTAAGAGTGCAGGAGATGCTTTAGTTTTAAGAAGAAAACTTTCATGCAACCAAAACACCATCATCTGATAATATTTCATCAAGGAAAAAGAAAACCAAAAAAAAAAATAGAGTTTGATGATTAACCATCAGCAGAAGCAAAATCTGCAAGAATTTGAACCATGGCAGGCAAAGCTGAATTTGGCCCTGACAAATGAAGAAATATTTCTTCCATCATCTGCCAAAAAGATAATAAAAGAAGCAAAAATCATTAAATAGAGAACAGAAATGTTGAATAACACATTCATCGAAAGAGAAGGATAGAGAGTAGGAAGTCAAATATCACACAATGTAAAAAACATAATATACATTATAACAAGGACGACCATATAAAAATGAAATGTTAGAAGAAGAACCCAAGGTCTCCACCTTGTACTTCCTTCCAGGATTTATTCTCTAGTACACGAAGAAAGTCCTCCGTGCTATGCAATAGTGTGGAAAATCCAGACTGTGGGGCGGCACGATGCTCAACTCAATACAAGAACTTACATATTTGGAAGTTGGACTCCATGGCCCAATTATTCTCTACTATACAGTGCCCCTTTTGCATGATTCATTCAAAAAATAAAGGCTTTGTTTTAAACTAAAAAACTATCTAAAATATGTAAAGAACAATTATAATTAAAGGAAAGACTGCTCTTCCAAGAAAATAACTTAGCTCGGTGATATATTGTTATACCACTGAGCTTAGCTTTAAAGGAAGTCTCTTCAACCAATTTGGATTGGAAAGGAAAGGTTTAACCTTTGATAGTTGGGTGGCATCCTGATAAATTTGGTAGCCAATTGACCGCCTACAGTCAATGCTTTTGGGCTGGGCTGGTCTCACCTCCTTACCCTTTTCATTGGAGTATTGGACTCCTTTCTTCTATGCATGGTGATTTCAAGTTTATCAAGTTTTAAATCAGAATTACCTAGACAAAGGAGAGCGAGGAGGGAGAATGCCAAAAAAAGAGAAGAGCCGGTCACAACTAAAACACCTTATCCATGATATTGCAAACAAAAACGAAATATGAGGCCACCTCCACTGATTGTTCAACAGTGATTCCCCATTATCTTGGACAAATGAAAGGGTTCCAACTAAAAGAACAGCTTTCAGTTTCTAGTAAGCAACCAAATCAACAGAACTTACTAAGTCCGGCAAATGAGAGCCAATGGAAACAAGTAGTCCTGCTGCAGCCCTTTGCCAGTCCGCACTGAGTTCCTACATCAAAGATGAAAAGCAAAAAATAAAATAATGACTAGAGGTGATCCATGAAAGGTCAATTTACAGTAAAGAGGGAATCATGATGAAGGTGTACTCCACATGATGAGAATATACGGCTGTCATTGCATTGAATGGTATCAATATTTTCTAATCAAATAAAAATTAAAAAAGTTCAGATCAGCGGCATTGCTTTGAAAAAAAAAAAAAAAAGTTTGCCCCAGATGGCGCAATCAGTTACACCATTTCAAGTATTGATAAAACCCGAAATCTTATGGTCAACCCCACAAGAATTTACGATGATGTGTTTCCATATTAATTCACCTGAAAGAGTTTTTTCAACTGTTCAAAATGATAGCGATGTAACTTAGGGTTTTGATGCACCTTGGACGAGATCATCTCGGCAGTGGCGATCTTGGCCAGCTTCGCCATGAAAGGAGGATCCACGTCTCGCTTCTCCAAAGCGCGGACTGCAGATGCCATTACTTGGAATAGCCCCGACATGTTCCCAAATCGCTGAAACATTTTCAATTCAAAAGCATAATCAAGAAACATTCTTTGAGAAAGTGAAACCCTGGCTTAGATTCCAAATAAACAGAAAAGGGAATGAGAACAAGTACCCGACGACCTCCTCGAGAAACGGCACAGCAACATTCAAGTACCAAAAGAGGGTTTCTGCAATCAAGAAAACGTTAGATCCGCAAATCGTAATTCACATTTTCAAGTGTGTATGAACGGAGATAAAAATGAGGACAGAATGGCACATGGCAGCGATGTCTCTGAGAGCAGCCATGGAGGCTGCTTTGACCACGTGAGCTTCATCTCCGAGCGACGAAACTAAAACCTGCACCGCCTCTGAAACAAGCAAAAGCAAATAACTGTAATACACTGATCAAATTGGAGAAATCATCGTAATTGGACGAAGCAATTCGAGAGACCTGGCGCGGGAATTGAGTTTCCAGAACTGGAAGAAGCCATCCTAGCTCCAACCAGACCCTCTATGATTCTTGCCCGTTGCGAGGCGGTGGGGGGACGGATATATAGGCATAGCCTTTTTAACTGCCGTGGCTCTCTCCAGCTGGCCACTTCAATCCATCTCAATTTGGAAACTTTCCTTTTTGCATTATTTGGATTCTTTGAATATTTTATTTGAATTTTTTATGTTTATTTCGAAATTAAAAATATTTCTATTATTCCACGTAATTATGCTGTAGCTTTCTGAAAATGTAATTAATTTATTTAAACCAATTTTCTGAAATTAAAAATAAGTATTTTAAAAGTTCGGCACCATCAAATGGAATGCATTTTGTTGGATTTTATTCTATTCACTTGTGTAAAGCCCCATTAATTAAAATTATATTTTCTCATAGTACATAGCACCCTCTTAATAGCTTTATTATTGCATTTAATTAGAATATGATAATTATTACATGTGAATATTGGATGATAGCTTTATCAAATAAATTTTCTAACTTTTTTCCTTTCCTATAATTCATTTCCAAAATTTCCAACCATATAATCCCATGAAATATATTAAGTGGGTATTTACTAAACCAATATAATATTTTAATGACTTAAATTAAATTATTAATTAAATTAAATATAATTGATAAAATAATTTAATAAATTTTATACTTAAATAAGATAATTAGAGGCTCTTAACTACCAAAAAAAAAATAACTTTTTTCCGCACCATATCGAAAAGCCTCATAAAGTCAAAAGTAGGCACTTGAGTAAATAAATCTCCCTTTATTGTGCCTTTTATTTAAGTAGAAGATGTCTCTAACAGAAATGTTCTCCCACTTGGTTTTATCCCCCAACGTTTTGCTTCCTGTCCTCCTTCCTTCTTATCACAAATAATTAATTTTCTTCTACTAATATGAATTAATTTGATTGAAAAATTAAAATATTATAAATAACCTATCATGTGAGATATAAATTATAGAGTTAATTTTTTTATTCATATATTTTATTATGGAAATATTATTTATAAATAAAAATATTTATGTTTTATTATGAATAATTAGAAAATTAATTGTTTATTATAAAATATAAACGTATGATAATATTTTCATGATAAAACTAAACGGTCTCAAATTGATGATTAGAATAGTAAGTGAGAAATGGAGAGATTTTCAAGATATGATTTTGAATTATATATTTTCAAATATTATAGTACAATTATAAAAAATCATTGATGACGTGCCTGATGGGACACGCACATAGGCATCAAAGCTTGCACTTTTAACCCTCGTGGCTCTAATCAAGGTTTAACCACACTTCACATTTAACAACGGTTAAGATGATTAATTTCAATCACACAATCCAATAGCAATTTAAATTATTTAATTTTTTTTTTTATGGCATCACATAATTTGGATGCTATTTGGATTCTTCAATTCAATACTGTTTTTTTATTTCCTTTTAATAAAAATATTCTGTATATGACGCGATTGAAACAACTTTTTGAATCATAAAACAAGATAAATAGCATCTACATAATTGAAAAGAATTGCATAATCTAATCTACTATCATCCATCATAGGGATAATTGAGAGGTCGGGACTGGTCAAAAAACTATGTTTTATATACACTCCCGTACATCCCAAATGGTAACATTGGAGACACTTATTATTGATTTGACAGTGACCTTTTTACAGGCAAAATAACTGAGGGAAAATTCACTATCATAAATAAGACATATTCTACAGCTGCAAAAAAGAAGGAAATCAGATTGAAAGCTCCACATTACTTGGAAGCGATTCTTGCATGAGCTAGTGAAAAAGGTGAACCAACTGGAGCTATGAGGCCAAGGTACCGCATTATCCTGAACCGGCGAACCTTTCTTGCTGGTTTCAATGGAAGTGCCACCGCCTACAAAAGTAGGTATGTGAAACTGTAAATATGGCAAATGACTCAAAGAATACCTTCAATTAGCTGGGAAATAAAACGACAACAACTCACATCAAAGTGAACTTTAGGCTTTCGTTTCCTCTTCCCCCTCCCCCTTTCAATGGAATCATCTTCCGTTCTGCTTGAACATGATGAAATGCATTTTTCTGTTCAAACCAAATGGAGAAATTAGAATGGCAAAGGGAGATAGGAAGTTGGCACACCTTAGTTCCACATGTAACAACCTTTAGGCAGGCACATTATAGAGCTAGCAGTAACACTCAGAATTCAAAAAGACAGTTTATGCTCTTCTTACATAGCAAACAGGATATAGAGTGACACAAGGAAACAAAGTATCACATTGCATGTGATTTGATTCTTGTATTCACAAACTATCAACTTCAAGGTTAAGTGTTAAGATACTTTACCTATGATAAATAAATAAATAATCAAGATATATAATTTTCAAGACTAACAAACAGGACCAACTCCGTAGTTGCATGCATAGAAGTCCAAATTTTAGCGAAATAGCATTTTCCAGGTCTATCCATTCTGATCAGTTAGCTAAATAATCAAAGATATTTACTTACACTCTTAGCAAATATTGGTTTATTATATTTAATCAATTCCATTTGCGCATTCAATTTTTGTTATGCAATTGCTTTGTGTAATCCATTCTGCTTGCGTTCCTCTTCTATGATATTTTTACCCTTCCTCCCATCCTTCACACCTTGGAACTGATTTGCAGGCAAATAGAGCCATCTGTGTTTACCAACGACAGACTCAACTGTCAGGATGATCACTATCATTTTCAATCCCCCAGATATTACCAAAGATCTGTTTGCAACCCAGGCAAAAAGACACAACCATGAAGTCCCAAGAAGTAACCTTTACGCGTATCTTAGTCATACTTGAAGACGAAAAGCATGATAAGGTGTGCAAACCACAGTACGTACCAGATGACTGGTCTTGCTGATGTAAGTTATCTGGTCCATCAGGGCTTCCAACCAATTGTCTACATGAATTGAGATGTCTCTTTCTGTGCAGTGCCTGCAATTAGGTGAGAATACAAGAGTGTGTAAATCCAAATTTGGGCATGTGCAAATTGTCAAAATGATGAGAACCATCAAAATTAGTTGCATTTTTTTGCCAAAGGTCAGCTATGTACTTGTTTCAAAGCATCTTGGAAATCTTCCATAGGGTTACAGCTTCTCTCTTCAAAGCACTGAAAAGAGTGAAAGCACAAGCAGAGTATTAGGCATGGGTAAGGAAAGTGGGTGGTAAATGAACTGTCTATCAACAACACAATATAAACTATGTTAATGATGCTACAGGCTCTTCTACCATCATTTTCGGCACAGTTGCAGCAATCACCAGCCTGTCACACAGCACAAAATCATGGTATGGAGGGCATTGACACCATTCGTCCCAAAGAAAATTAAACAGGTAACTCTCAAAATAACTTCTAGTTTATTTGCAAAATAATGCCAATGATGACCCTCCACACCTATATCAAATTTGAAATTCCATGCCAGGCGTCCAGTTGATTAATACAGTGATTGTTCTAAGAGGAAAAGAGAATTTAGAAGAGCCAAATCAATACAGAGTTGTCTTTACTCTAAAGCCTGTTATTTGTAATATACCATCACAACGAAGGGTCTTATGAAGCAATATTAATAAGCTTATAAGTAGGAAATATCCTACACTTACATCCTCAAACAGTGACAGATCTCTATCTGGATCAACCCAAGCACTGAAAAAAAAATTACGTCAAAATTTCAGCACAAGAAGAAGATTTGACACGTTTCCAAATTTAAGATACTTGGAAATTCCAAACATATAATGCAGGCAGAGGCAGAAATATTAGAAACTTCACCTGTGATGGTTCCCATAATACTGTACTAAAACATGTCCATCAATGCCTTGGTTTCTTGAATCGGTGGATTTTTCTTCCATGACCTGGAGATGTCAGTTCAAACCTCATTAGTTGGCCAATATGAAAGTACGTCTCCAAAAATCTAAGAAGGGAAATAAGTCATATGACACACTTGAAAACTACTTTTATATCATAACAAATTAAAAGGTTGGGATCTAAAGCAAGTGGGATTTATATGCAAGAACACAAAACTACCAACTTCTCAAAAGTTATGGAACTAATAGGTAGGTATTACAAGGAAGCTCAAAAATTAACGTATGATAAAAAGTGCTGCCTACCCCAATAATATAAAATGCATCTTTTCAGTACCATGTAGATGGCACTAATATTTCGACCAAAACTGCTTCCCTAGAAGCCTGTTTCATAACTGGGATGAAATTTTTGGAAATCTAGGAGAAACCTTTGGGAAACACTAGAAATATTTTAAGATGTTTCAAAAACTTGTGGGAAACTTATATCGAACAATTCAGAAACAGATACAGGCTTGTTTTGTTGGTAGGCTATATTTATTTAATTATTCGTCCCTGCCAAGGAGTGAATCTAGAACCTTCCATATCCCCACCCCTTTGCCACTTCAGAAAACTCATGAGCTACGTGTTTAGATAAACTCCCTTTTTTGTTTCTCAAACTTTTATCCCAGGATAATTTTTTCTCAAAAAGCTTTACTTTAAATATGGGACAGCAAGAAGGACAAGAAGAAATCGACAGGAAAAAGAAAGGTGGCACACTAATGTGAATTATTTGAAAAAGGTAGAGGTTTTTTTAACTCATGGTTCATTTTTCTAGGACTTTCTTTTCCTATCAAAGAAAAAAAAAGAAGTTAAATTCATAGGATTGAGAAAAGGAAAGAATTGGTGTAGATGTGGTTAGTATCCTTAGACATGAAATGCTAGCAAATGGCATTTCCAGGTTTGTTCTTCTAGGATTTCATTCAACTCTTATTTTGCCTACTGAAAGAGAGAAGGAGAGAGAAGCAGAAAAAAAAATTCAATTCATGGGATTTAGAAAAAGAAAAAAATGGTATAGATGTGGTTAGTATCCTTCAGACATGACATGCCTTACACATGTTCAACATCCCACATTCATGTTCAATATTTTTAAAACAATACTTTTGACAAAGTACAGTGGCATAAGTCATTTTCTCTCAATACACCAGGACATAGTTACATTTTTTCAGCACAAAAGGAAAAAAAAAAAAAAAGAGAGGAAATGAGGGAAGGATGATGATAAGAAGAATTCAGAAAGTAGGCAAGAGAGTAGTAGAATGATGATAAAACTGTATTTGTATGCATACACACACACAAAAAAACAAGGTATTTAAGTTTCCTATCAAAAAAAAACAAACAGGTATTTAAGTTATTGATGTGTTTTCATCACATCCATATTCCCTTTTCATTAAATTTTTTACATTGGCATGTCAATACAACATCTATTCACAGTCTCTATTTTCATGAAACAGCATTACCATTTTGACTGTCTATATGTTACATCACCATTCTGGTGCAAAACCAGATCATGTTGTTAAGAATCCTGATTGTCACCGGCCACATATTTACTCTTCAAAATATCTATTATTTGATGAAATTCTACAAATTCAGATGTACGTTATAAGAATGAAAAAGCAAAGGACAATCCAAATCTTGCTAAGTTCAAACATGATCATAACGATAACTTACTTCAGCAGGCCACCATACTTGGCAAGCTGTCTTAGCCCATACTACACTTCCTGGGTTTGTGAAAGCACCACTGCTTTCCATGACTTGTGATTTTATTGGCATGAAATCCAATGTTGCAGCATTATCATCTTTTTGTTCATCGAAAGTCCTACATAGAATAGAAAAGACTCAATTATTGTCAAATAACTGGACTTGGAATAACTATAAAGATGTCCACATGAATAGTTATTAGGAAAAAAAATTAGAAGGAACAAAAAAAAAGCTATCAGGGGAAACCAGGCATAAATAACTATTCATACTCATGCATCTAGTTATTGTTTAAAACATATTATCAAAGCATGTCAAATATTTCAAGATCATGGCATGCATAGTATGAGAAAAACCTATCATTGCCGGAGTCAAAATGTGCACCCTGGTCAACTGATTCAACTTCATCAATGGGAATTTCATAGACATCTGAGCACAATCCTTTATCCTCAGAATTATTGCATTTAATCAGAGGAAGCTTGGCCATTTCTGTCCTCTTTTCCATCCTATCATCCAAACTAGCTATACTGACGCTTGACAGTGTATCTTTGCTGCTGGAGGACCTCAGCAAGGAACCTGCTGTATAAATGTTCAAAAAATAATATCTTTTAAAAAAAAATTTCAATCAAACAGCAACAAGAATCTTAAACTTCATAAACATCAGACAGGATTGTTGGAGCGTTCTAGTTTTAAACAGTTACATAAGAAAGTTAACCCTTCAACACTAAAGGAGTCCAAAATGTACTGAGCTATGTGTACACTTCTATGCAAACAATGGTCACACACTCGTTCTCTTGGACATTCTTCCAGTAGGGATGCTTCAAAATTTTTATTTCCCTCATATGCCTTTAGCAAAATATTTCATTGGGAATTTAATTGAACGATCTGAATGTTTAATGACAGTGAAAAAGGCAACAATGTGTTCACCCTTCACTGAGTCAGGGTTTACAATAATGCAATATCAACCCTATTCCCGTATTTGTATCTGTTGCATAAATTTGCTAATTACCCAATGCTCTGGTTTTGTAAAAAGCAAAAACAATGGCGTGCTCAATTTAGAGGAATCAATTAAACAGTATAATATGATAAATTGAAATCAAACTAATAAACCTTAAAAACCAAACAACTAAAAAAATTACATTATTTCAGTCCCCTTATCCACAAAAGAATCAGCTTAATTCACAGCAGCCCAATAATATGACAAAAATCAATGCAGATGTGTGTATTATTCCAAAGATACAAAATTTTCAATGAAAGCCACAATGATTAACTACAACATGGAGAATCAGAATAATTATTGATTCTGCAGTGATGAAGCATGAAGTAAATTCTAAGGATGAGGAAAAGATTTGTGCAGAGTCGTTACAAAAAAATAAATAAATAATTACAATACCAACAACAAAAAATTGGGGTGAATTTCATAGCAGCGGAATTAGTTTCAATTTGGAATGGCTACAGAATCAAACCTCAAGATATAGTGATCAAAGCAACAATGTATGAGATTTAAGCAAATTCAAGAAAGAAAAAGATAACATCGACGAATTCAGAGAAACTTAACGTAGTTACGATGATAACGATGGAATTAGTTCAATTTTCTCTTACCAAAACAGTAATGTGATAGAAAATCAATCCCAAGTCACAATATTTATTAAGATTAGCGCCAAGAAAAAGCTTAAAAAAATTACAGAAAACAGAGAATAATTTGGATTCTAGGCATATAAACTTATAAAGACCTCCATGGAAAGGAGTTGAGAGGAGGGTGGAGAAGTCCGTGCGGCGTCTGGGATGACTTCTGGGCTGCCGGCAAGACTTTGGTATGTGATCAATTCGGATTACGCTCTCTTTCTTTTTGGCCATTGCTTAGAATTGAAGAAGCCCAGGTCTGAAATTAGAGAAAGGAGACAACCCTAGAAAAAGGCGAAGATGAAGAATTGAGAATGAGAACAATGGGTTGGAAATTGGAACGGGCCACCGCTGCTCTCTCGCTCGTGTATTTGACAATTTGTTGCTTCCTTTTATAATTTTTTTTCATCGTATATATGTTTTATTTCTTTAAGAATAATGTTTGTAACTGATCCATGATTCCGTTTTAAGTTGAGTTCATCTCAAATTCAAAGAAATTTTTAGTATTAGGTATTAGATGAAAAGACCACCTAAAGCTTTTTTTTTAACTCCTATAACTGGATTCGAATAACTTACTTTATATCATAATAAAAGAACATGAAAAAAAGGTGCAGTACAAGATATCAGAAGACGTGAGTAGTTTTAAAAAAAAAAAATAGTAATATGAATAAAAGTTTGTTCAATAGTTTGATTTAAAAATATTTTTTTTGTTTTTGAAAATAATATATTTTAAAATTTTTCTAATATTATTTCATCGTTCTTCTTTAAAAGTAAATTAAAAAAATAAAGTGAAATTGGACAAGTAAGATTTGTTTTTGTCGATTTTTTTTTAAAAGAACATAAAATAAAAATTTATTTTTGAAAAGAAGTATAACTCAAATCCAGATATTATAACTCGAACGCGTACTAAAAAGAAGAACAAGTGAAATTATGCACACGCATACTTGAATAGAGCATACCAGAAACAGACAATGATAACCATTGGGGTGAAGAGGGTATTTTATCTAAATTGGTGGATTTAAAAAGGGCAAAATGTTATATTATATGCCTTAGCTCCATTACACTTGTAAAAAGGTGGATCCTTATCACTCGGATAAGTATGGGCTAGGTTGCACAACTGCTTGAAGGTCTCGGAGTACTCATTGGGTAGACATTGTGGTCCGGTATAACTTCCAGTGCAACAATATTTGGGATCCTTGAATGCGTCACATGGGCTAAAGCACCCAACCGCCCACCCCGCCTTGTTCTTCGCCACCAAAGTGGACGGACATGCATTGCTAAGATCCTGGATGCAGTCAACAACAGGACATGCCCTTGACCCACCCACCAGAGTCCCACCGTCCGGCTGGATCCGAACCGGGACATCATTGTAGCCGTGGTTCAAGCTCACTTCATAGGAGACCAACGAGTGGTCAATGGTGAAGTGCAGTAGGGTCACCGGATAAGTCGGCGGTGGGTCTTGGCATTCGGGTTGGCCGGTTCCGCAATCACCCGTCTCGCATGAAAAATAGTTTGAGGCATTGGTGGTGCACTGGGTCCTAACCCAAATCATGCCACTCCATGCATCTGGAGTGTCGAATATCGTGAGCGTATCAGGTCCATACTCAGGCATGGTGTCTCCAATTCCGGGGCTGGCAGCAATCCACACCGAGTGGACACATTGGTTCAAGTAGTTGAAAGTCACCGAATATCCATCTGAAAAACAAATCCAAAATACCATCAAATTAGATAATTTATCATCATAAATGATATTTTCTGGAGAGCCAGCATCCAACAGTGTATATCATGGTGCATTGATTATAAAATGAAGACAACGTAACGTAAAATTAACCTATGCTCAGCAATGAGAGGAGGAGAAGGGTGAAGAGGGCCTTTGCTTCCATTGAATCCTATCTTCGAGTTTGTGACATGTACAGACACTCGGGGCTTCTGGTGATATCCATTGAAAGCAAAATAAATACGACAATGACATTGTCACTAAATATGGTACATAGTCACAAGTAGTAGTCGATTCCCTCTTAAAATGCGCACCATCCATGTTAAAAGTACACCAACTGCATTAATTTCCACAACCTGAAACCTAGGACCAAAAAATTTGTAATTGTAACGCATGAAAATTTCTTTAAATGGAAATTAATTTACTACTCAAATAACATTAATATAATCGGGCTCCTACTTATTTTACCGCCCCACAAACAAGATAATAGGGCTATATATTTCCAAATTCTTATAAATGAAAGTTTGTTCCTCAACTACACGAAATATGCATACTGAATAAAGTTATGTTATATTTTGCCTTAAAAGTGGAACTTTATCTGGATTAGGCAGTTTCATAATATTGAATAATTTAATTGACTTAGAGAACCTAGGTTTTTAAAAATGGGTATAATAATATTTGAAAACTTCTTTTGGAACGATTAAGGGTTCATCCTATTTTTGTCATCCCAAAATATTTTTGTAATTAAGCTTGTCACCGTGCATACTAAGGCGGCTTCCAACAGAGCATGGAGGCGGAGGCGGAGGCGGAGGCGAATGGCAAATATTTCTTGCTAATGCAGCTAAATGGAATGGGCAACGAATCGGGTCCCGTTTTCTAAGTTCCTAAACTATGTCCAAGTAGGGTAGATGGCTGCAACTTTGTCTAGTAGATATGGAAAAGCTGAAACATGAGAATGGTTAAAACTTCGATCGTGGGGGTAACGGCGTATTCTAAAAATGGAGGAAAGTGATTGTTTAGATGTTGGAATTCCATAGTTATCGTCACCAATAATACTCCTTATATAATTCGTCTCAATATTATGATTAAAAAAAAAACAAAAAAAAACAATTTTGGGATTAAAGGCATTGCTCCATTGATATTAGTTTAATTACCGATGACAGTTCTAATTTTAAATGAAATGCATCTTATTGAAAACCCATATTGATTATGACCAATTGATTTTACTCTGAGCATATGTTTAATAATATTTATCTTGATAAACTGATTTTTTTAGTATAAGTGTAAGAAAGAATGTGACCAATTCATTATCTTCAATATGTAATAAGAATGGGAATTCCGTTATGTTTGCTTCACATTACATTTTTATTGATAGATTTTGTTATATTTAGGTTCCCAAAAAAATTAAGAAAATAAAAAAATGTTAAAGAAAAATAATTTTCTCATATTTTGTTTTAACATAAAAAAAAAAAAAAAGGAATGGAAATCAAATATAATTAAAAATGGATAAAAACTTATATATTTTAAAACTATTTTAACTTTTACAAGAGGAAAAAAAATAAGAAATAAGTTTGAAGCAGCATATGAAATAATTTATTGATTTTAAATTTATTTTTTATTTTCCTTTCTTATTTATTTATTTATTTAAACTTTTCCTCCATACTTTTTTTTTCTTTCATATTTTTTAGGAATCAAACATAACATTAACGATAATATAAAGGAAAAATTTAAGAAAAAATTTAAAATACAAAAAAAAATTACGTTTAAAAATTATATTGTCTCAGTCTTACCAGTCATAAAATCCAAATTATTGATACAGAAAGAAAATAATTTTGGTAGCATTGCTTATGCTCCGTTTGAGTTTATAAATTTTGGCTCATTAAGAATGTTGTTTCACAAAAAATTTGCTTTTCAAATGCTTGAAAGGAAAACCAAAAAGCATCTATTTATTTTATTTGTTTGCCAATCAAGAGTCAACTCTCGGCTGACCCCATAAAGCATGAATCATAACGATAAATGAATCATTAAGTCAGCAGTCATGCCCACCAGCATCCTCCTTAACCTTCAGTTCAAGCTGCTTTTGCTGTTAAAGTAATGTGGTACGGTATGGATGATTAAATATGGGTTCAAGCATCTAAGTTCCAAACATTACCTCCAAGGATGAAAGCAAGTGGATGACTGAAGTACCCCCATTATTTAAAATATACGATGGATCACAATCACAATATTAACAAGTCGAACATGATGGGTAATTCAAGGACAAAAGGTTATATTGTAGGAAGCAGCATCTTTGCAGCGATAAATTTCAGGGGTTTTATCAGCTGGGTAAGTGTGGGCCAGGCCGCACAGTTCCTTAAAACGCTTGGAGTATTCATTGGGCTGGCATGCCTGCCCACTGAAGTTTCCGGTGCAACAGAATTGGGGATCCTTGAATGCATCACATGGGCTAAAGCACCCCACGGCCCAACCGTCCTTGTTCTTGGCCACCAACGTAGACGGACACACGTTGCTAAGATCCTGGATGCAGTCAACCGTGGGGCATTTGTCAGAGCGCCCCTCTAGAGTCCCACCAATCGGTTCGATCCGAACCGGGACATCATTGTATCCGTGGTTCAAGCTTACTTCGTAGGAGACCACTGATTGGTCGATGCCGAAATTGAGTAGGGTGACAGGGTATTTGGGAGGTGGAGATTGGCAATCGATTGTGCCGGACCCGCAATCTCCGGTTTCGCACGAGAAATGCAGTGAAGCATCAGTGGAGCACTTGGTCCGGGCCCAAATGCTGCCGTTCCACTGATCTGGTGTGGGGAAGATGTACAGAGTGTAAGGTGGCCTTTCCGGCATCAAATCGCCAATACCGGGGCTTGCAGCAAGCCACACTGTGTAAGGGCATTGATTCAGGTAGTAGAAATACTGCACTGAACTTCCGCCTGCAATCACATAATTGGTCGTTTTGTTAAACAAATTTATCACAAGACTAATCTTACATGGAAATGGACAAACAGACCTGTGATCACAAGCAAGAAGAGGAGAAGGTTGAAGAGTGCTTTGGGTGCCATTGCTCCGCCTTGGCTTTCCCCTCTAAAGACGTGCTTAAAAATGATTGATGTGTAGCTGACTAGCTATGCACTATGTATTTACAGGTGAGGAGCTGTTTCTTGACACGTAAATGCGTATACATTTTTTAGTTTTAAAATAATCTCTCCCAAGTAAGCAAGATTAAAATATCTAGATATATTGTGGATATATCCGCGATTTATATCGGATACCGATACAAAATTCCAGGAAGATATATCTGTCAATTAATATTTTCATATATTTTGTCAATATTTTATCATTTTTTCGATTTTTTTCCTGTTTCATCGATATTTTCGGATATTTTACTAATATTTCAATGATTTTTTGATTTTTTTATTAAATAAATAATTTATAATTATTTTATTTTTATATTTGTTTTAATTTATTACCAAAAACATAAAAACATAATTTTCGTCTTTTTATATAATCTATATATTTATTAAATATAATAAAAATAAATATTAAAAAATTATGCATATATTATTATTTATTTGATATCATTTAATACATTTAAATTAAAATGAACTATAATTTTAATATTAAATATATTTTAAAACTAGACATATTATCATAATAATATTATAAAATAATCTATAATACAACTTAATAATAAATGTACATTTATAAAATTTATATTTTTTATCAAATATAAAAAATTATATATATATATATATTAAAAATAACTTTAAAATATATATTTTTACTTCTTATATAATTTTTTTAAAAAAATTTATAATATTTTTAGAATTTTTATTAATTTTTTATGTCAAAATATTTGTCGATATGTCTTCCATATATCAATAAATCGACGTATCAATATATCTGTAAATACTGATATTTTTATCCTTGCTCTCAAATCCCAACTATTTCCTCGTCAAAGGATTAAAATAATTATTATGGGAAAATTATGTAATTAATGACATGATACTAAAAGTTTTCTATTTTCCTTTTTCGGGCCCCTTAGCAGCGTACCTGCTCTATGCTGGCTCCATGCACCCGCAAAACTACTGGCTGCGCTAAAAAACAAGGTTTTCTTTACAAAAACGAAGACTACTTTGGTTTTGCCCCAAATATTCCCTTTTCTCCATAACTTTTCCTTTTTTTAACTCACAATCACAACTAAGGTTGTTTAATTTTTAGGCCAAAAAGCAATTCATGGTCAAATATAAATTTTAAGCACAATAAAGTTTCTCAATTCATGCTTCCTAACAGCAACATCAAACAAGCTGACCCTAATAAAAATACCCAATCAAATGATAGAGATTTTGGGCTAAATCACCATCAAGAATTTGTTTTCCCCTTGCATGAAAGTGGCCATAACTTATACTAATTGGTAAATTGTAAGAATCACTACGGTGGTGTTTGTTTGTTTATTTAATTTTAAATATAATTTTAATGTTTAATAATATTCAATATTAGATTATTTGTTTTTTTAATATATTATTTATATTAAGTATTCAAAAATAAAAAAGCTCAATACATTATTTTTTTTCTATTTAAAAAAAACTATATATTTTGACTTTTTATATTTAATAAAAAGTTTATAACAAGTTATGAAAAAATAGAAAAACAAGTAACCTAAATTCTGAAAACAAATTGTTTTCAGTAAAAAGTGAAAAAAACAAATACCATCATAAGGCATGGAGAAGTTTTAGACAACAATAAAAAAATAGAGATGTAAATAAAGTAATTATAGCTCATGAAAAATAAGAGCTTTTTTGGAAAATGTTTTAAAAGTGGTTTAATTTTTTATTATTAAAATTAAATTTTTTAAAAAATTTTGAAAACAGGTTTGGTAATTTTTTGACATGAAATATATTTTTGAAAATTTGTTCAAAAAATATGTATTTTTTAAATATATTTTAATTATTTTTAACTGTTTTTATTAAATTTATGAAATTCATTTAAAAAAATCATATAAATATGAAAAATAATTAAATATAAAGTGTACTATATTTACTTTGCTACATAAATTATATTTATTTATTTTATTAAACTTTCCTTCTAAGACTGATTGCTATTAAAAACTACCTTTACTAAATATTAAAAAATGTCTTTTTGTTAGAAAGAACCTCAAAAACTTAAAGAAAAATTGTATACTACGAAATTAATAACAAAACATTATAAAACACAAATCCGGAGAGATAGACATTGTCTTTAATTATAACAACTAAATATAAATTGGCATAAAGTCGTAATTAAATATAACTTCTCATTCCAAATATAAATAGTATGATTAAAGATTATTGTTGACTTTGACCATCAAATTCAAAATGGCAATGAGGTAATGAGTGTGTTTGATAACTATTTTGGAAAATAACTATAATTTAAAAAATAGTATTTGAAAATTGTTTTAAAATTTTTATAAATAAAAGTTTGTTTAGAAACTTAAAATGTTTTAAATATATTTTTAATATTTTTAAGTATATATTAAAATATTTTTTATATTTAGTGTTTTATTTCTAATTATTTTACACGTGTATAATTATTTCTTAAAATAGTCATAAAAAATAATTAAAATAATTAAAAAATATTATCTAAAAACACTTTATTTTCTATTCTTAAAAATATAAAATATAAATTTTTTTTGGTTGTCAATTGTATTTTTTGTATTTTTTTTTATATATAATAGAAAGCTGTTTTAAAAAATCATTATGACCCTAAATTTTTTAGAACTATTTGTAAAATAAGGTTTCATGTTGAATATGACTTTTCATTGTAATTTAGAGTATTTTTAGAATAATGTTTACTTTCTACATTTAATTATTGCAATAATAATAATAATTAATAAACTAAAAGTAATTACTATTAAAATTTATGTTTCCAATTTGTTTTTTAAAAATGTTTTTGTTTTCCTTTTTTTTTTTTTTCTTAAATATGAATTGTGTTTTGACTTTTAAATGATAATTTTAAAGTATAAAAACATTTCATAAAATTGCATTTCACAGTGTTTTCATTTAATGAGTTTTTAATATAAGTATTTTCATTAAAAATATTTTTAGGACGATCACTTATCAAATTAAATGATTTCTTTTAATATTATAAGTAATTTTTTAGATTTTTATAATTGTTTTATAAATTTTACTAAATAACCATTTTGTTTTCAAATATATTTTTTCGCTTAAAAATATTCTATAGGATTACTGTCAAAGTTTAATAATAATTTTATAAAGTATTTTTATTATTTTTAACACTTAAAAAATTTTATAATTTAAATATTAAAAAGATAAAAAAAAATGTATTCTAAAATCAATACCATGCTCTCAACGTGGATTTAAAATTTAGAAGTTATAAAACCGCATTATGTGTTAATGTATATGAATTTAAGTAATTTGAAACACTAGAAATTAATAGAAGACCAGCACGAGAAGATATTTTATATCTACGGAAGAAGGCAAGTAATTATTTTTTGTGATAAGTGATCTGAGCTTGTACACGTCACGGACAGAACGTGATAAGGTAATTAGGCCCACCAAAGCAGGTAAAAGTGCTGGATTTGTCATCATAAGCATAACTATAAGCCTGGCTGCACTGACTCTTGAAGAACCGAGAATAGTCGGTGGGCAGGCAAGTCTCCGGCGTAGCATATTGGCCGGTGCAACAGTACTGTGGCTGATTAAAGACCAAACAAGCACTCTTACAACCAATCACACTCCCATCTGACCCCTTCATAGCCAGGTCCGACGGGCAAGCAGAGTTCACATTTGCCGGGCAACTTGTGGTATTGCAATCCCCAGACCCACCTTGTGGGGTCACTGAAAGCGGTAAGTTGAATCCGTCCACCAGACTCACGTCGTAAAAGTCTTGTCCGCCATTAGCTGCGATAGTTAGCTCTATTAGGGAGGCCGGTGGGATTGCACCGGCTCCGTTGCATGACACTTGATTAGAGGCACAGTCTGCGGTGGCGCAAGCAAATTTTCCGGTAGAGTCCGTGGAGCAAAGGGTTCTGGCCCAGAATCGACCGGACCATGGAGCGAGAACGTCAAGAGAAGATGAAGCTCCCGATGCTAACTCGAATCCCGTCGATGATAACTGCGAGCCGGCACCGGTTAAAGTTGCTGGCCAGACCGTGTACGGACACTGATTTTTGAAAGTGAACGTGGCTGAATGAACCCCTGAAAGAAAACAAGAATTTCCAGTAATAAATTAAAATGCATTGTTTGAAGATTCAACAATCAGAGATGAGACTGAATCATCAATAAAAACATACATACGAAAGAAACGGAAACCAGAGTCAAGAAGAGAAGAACTCGAGTTTCCATCACTTGATCTTAGTTCTGACAGCTAGCTTTTGCCTGGATGAAAGTGGATTGAGCGGCACTGATTGATATAGGCATACACCCATGCTTAAATAGAAAAATTACTCCTTCATTAATATGGAAAATTTTCAAGTAGACTTTTACCATCTAAACTGTTATATTTATATAAATATATATATTGTTGGTTAAAAATAAAGTGTAAGAAGAGTTACACTTTTGAAAAAATAACCTTTGAAAATAAAAGTGTAAGAAGGGTTACACTTTTAAAGTGTGAATTAAACACATGATTAAGTTTTGAAATGTTACAAAACTTGAAAGGTTAAGGAAGACAATGAGTCTTCTCATCTTTGTAACTTTACAAAACTTAAGAGGTATTTACACATATGATTAAGTTTTGAAATGTTACAAAACTTGAAAGGTTAAGGAAGACAATGAGTCTTCTCATCTTTGTAACTTTACAAAGCTTAAGAGGTTAAGTGTAAGAGAGTTACACATTTGAGATTAAATCATGTTTAATGTGTGAATTAAACATATGATTTAATTTTTGAATGTTACAAATATGAAGAGATTGAGGAAGACAATGGGTTTTTTCTCATCCTTGTAACCTTTTTTCAACCCTAAGAGTGCTATATATATGACTTTTCTTCTTTTGAAATCTTATGCAGAAAAGTGAAAAGGCTTGATCAATCCCAAGACTATTTCCATTAGTTCCCTAAAGATTTCTAGAGGTGGGAGGAAATAGAGTCTTTGGACAAAGTTCCAAGAACTTGTTTGAGCCTTTCTTGTGTTCTTCTTCTTGTTCTTCTTATTTTGTATCTTTGAGAGTTTCATTGTATCAAAGTGAGTGTGTGAGAGTGTTTCTTTTCTCCATTGTATCCAATTTTCGTCAACAATCAAAGACTCTATTCACAATGGAAGGAGAGACTATCAAGATTATGAACCAAGACCTTGTGAGGTTGGATCGTTTTGATGGTTCCAACTTCACTAGGTGGCAAGACAAGGTGAGATTCCTTCTCACAGCACTCAAGATTTTCTACATCCTTGATCCTACCTTGGCACCGTTACCGGAACCAAAGGAAAATGACACACCTCAAGTGGTGGCGGCAAGGAAGAAGAGGGAGGAGGATGAGCTCATATGTAGGGGTCATATTTTGAACGCCTTATCCGATAGGCTATATGATCTCTACACCAACACCAATTCCGCGAGGGAGATTTGGGAGGCTCTTGAAAACAAGTACAAAGCCGAGGAAGAAGGTACCAAAAAGTTTCTTATTTCTCAATACATAGATTTCAAATTTTTTGATGAAAAGCCTCTCTTACCACAAATTCATGAGTTGCAAGTAATTGTGAATAAGTTGAAAGTTCTCAAAATTGAACTTCCGGAGGCCTTCCAAGTTGGTGCTATTGTGGCTAAATTACCATCAAGTTGGAAAGGTTACCGGAAGAGGATTCTCCACAAGAGCGAAGATTACTCCTTGGAGGAGATTCAAAAACATCTTCGCATTGAGGAAGAATCGAGATCAAGAGACAAAATGGTGGAAGAGTCCAATGGTGGGACTAACAAAGCCAATGCGATTTCAAAGGCCAATCATCCTAGAGGTAAAAATAACAACGTCAAAAGGAATTCCGGAAATTATATGAGCCCCAAGAAAAATCAAGAGCAATTTAAGGGCAAGAAAGGTCCTTGTTTTGTGTGTGGAAAACCCGGGCATTATGCTAGGGAGTGTAGGTTCCGAAAGGACCAAAAAGGGGCTGTGGTGAATGCAATTGATGAGGAGATCATTGCAACACTAAGCGAAGTGTGCGTTGTCCAAGGAAAGGTGCAAGGATGGTGGTATGATACTTGTGCCACAATTCATGTTACCTATGACAAATCTCTTTTCAAGACCTTTGAAGATGCAAAGGGAGATCAAGAGGTTCAAATGGGCAATGAAGGAAGATCCAAGGTGTTTGGCAAGGGCACTATTGAAGTTGTTTTTACCTCCGGCAAAAAGGTTACCCTTACAAATGTATTGTATGTCCCCGATATGAATAAAAATTTGGTTAGTGGGGATTTGCTTGGCAAACCGGGTATCAAAGCGGTGTTTGAATCCGGTAAGCTAATTTTATCCAAATCGGGGAACTTTGTGGGAAAGGGGTATTCTTGTGATGGGATGATCAAACTTTGTACCAATGACAATACCTATAAAATGGCTTCTACTTCCGCTTATATGTGTGATTCAAATTCTTTACTTTTGTGGCATAATAGGCTTGCACATGTTGGTTTAAGCACTATTAAAAGGATTGTGAAATGTGGTTTGATTGCTTGTGATACCAAGAAATTTGAAAAGTGTGAAATATGTGTTAAATCAAAGATGATTAAAAAGCCTTTTCATAGTGTTGAGAGATCATCTAATTTGCTTGATTTAATACATAGTGATCTTTGTGAACTTAATGGCATGTTAACAAGAGGTGGAAATAGGTATTTTCTTACATTCATAGATGATTGTTCTAGATTTACCTATGTGTTTTTGTTGAAAAACAAAAGTGAAACTTTCAATGCCTTTAAAGTTTACAAAGCCGAAGTTGAAAATCAACTAGGAAAAAATATTAAGGTGCTTAGAAGTGATAGAGGTGGTGAATATTTCTCTAGTGAATTCAATTCTTTTTGTGAAGAATATGGCATAATACATGAGTGCACCGCACCCTATACACCTCAACACAATGGCATAGCGGAGAGAAAGAATAGAACATTCTTGGAAATGGTGAATGCTATGTTATTGCATGCTAAATTGAATTTCAATTTGTGGGGTGAAGCTTTATTGACTGCTTGCCATATTTTGAATAGAATTCCTATGAAGAAAAATGAGATATCTCCATATGAGTTATGGAAAGGAAGGAAGCCTAATATAGGTTACTTCAAAGTGTGGGGGTGTCTTGCTTATTGCAAGAAAACGGATCCAAATAAAACAAAATTGGGTCCAAGAGCCATTAAGTGTGCATTTGTAGGCTATGCCTCAAATAGCAAAGCTTATAGGCTATTAGACTTGGAGTCTAATGTGATAATTGAATCAAGAGAAGTAGAGTTCTTGAGAATTTGTTGAGTGATAGCAATTCTCAAGTGCCTACTAGTGTTGGAGAGTCTCAAGAGGAGACACCTTCAAAGGTTGTTGAGCAACCCATTGTGCCTCGGAAAAGCCAAAGAGCTAGAAAAGAGAAAGTGTTGGGATCGGATGAGATTGATTCTCAAAGAATTTCCTTTTACTTAGTAGAAGGAAATAGAGAAGATATTATAAGAAAAATTCCTATAGTACTTCAAATAGAGGAGGATCCCAAAACATACAAAGAAGCTATGGCTTCTAGAGATGTTGCTTTTTGGAAAGAGGCCATCAATGATGAAATGGATTCAATTATGTCCAACCAAACATGGGAATTGGTAGACCTTCCACCAGGATCTAAACCAATAGGGTGCAAGTGGGTATTTCGAAGGAAATATCACACTGATGGTATGATTCAAACCTTTAAGGCTAGATTAGTAGCTAAGGGGTTTAAACAAAGAGAAGGTATTGATTATTTTGATACCTATGCGCCGGTGGCTAGAACAACATCGATTAGGATATTGTTTGCTTTGGCATCAATTCATAATCTATTTGTTCATCAAATGGATGTCAAAACGGCATTCTTGAATGGGAATCTCAATGAGGAGGTCTACATGGAACAACCGGAAGGTTTTGTTCTACTAGGGAATGAAAACAAAGTGTGTAAGCTTGTCAAATCATTATATGGTTTAAAACAAGCTCCCAAACAATGGCACGAAAAATTTGATCATGCTATTCTTTCGGATGGATTTAGACACAACAATGCGGACAAGTGCTTATATTCTAAGACTTGTGATGACTATATGGTCATAGTGTGTCTATATGTGGATGACATGTTAATCTTGAGTGATGACATGAAAGGAATAATAGAAACGAAAAGGTTTCTATCCTCAACCTTCAAGATGAAAGATCTTGGAGAAGTTGATACTATATTGGGTATCAAAGTGAAAAGAAATAGTGTGGGTTATGCTTTGAACCAAACCCACTATATTGAGAAAGTAGTTAGCAAATTTAGTCATCTCAAGATTAAAAATGCTAATACTCCATTTGATTCAAGTATAAAACTTGAAAAGAATGATGGTAGATCGGTGGCTCAACTTGAGTATGCAAGTGCAATTGGAAGTCTTATGTATGCTGCTCAGTGTACTAGGGCTGACATTTCATTTGCAGTTAGTAAACTAAGTAGGTTTACTAGCAATCCAAGCGTGGAACATTGGAAAGCTATTGGTAGAGTTCTTGGTTACCTAAAGAATACCAAAGAACTAAGCCTCCAATATTCAAAGTTTCCTGCTATACTTGAAGGGTATTCAGATGCAAGCTGGATATCGAGTGTGGGAGATAATTTATCTACCACAGGTTGGGTTTTTACACTTGGTGGTGGGGCTGTCTCTTGGGGATCCAAGAAACAGACTTGTATATCACACTCAACCATGGAGGCAGAGTTTATAGCTCTAGCTGCAACTGGAAAAGAAGCTGAGTGGCTTAGGGATCTCATGATGGACATCCCTTTTACTGCAAATAATGTGTCAACAGTGTCGATACATTGTGACAGTCAAGCCACTCTAGCTCGTGCGTACAGTGGAGTGTACAATGGGAAGTCTAGACATATAAGCATTAGACATGATTATGTGAGACAATTGATTCAAAATGGAATCATCTCAATCTCATTTGTGAGGTCAAGTGGAAACTTGGCGGATCCTTTTACTAAACCTCTTACAAGAGATTTAGTAAGGATAACATCTAGAGGGATGGGACTAAAACTCCTTAAATAAAACTCACCAATGATGGTAACCCAACTTAATACTAAGAAATGACTAGTCTTAAGTTCAATGGGTAAAAACAAGTCATTGATAAGTGGGTTGTGGCAGCATTAGAACATGTGAGTTCCATCCGTGATGATTAATGCTGGTTGTTACCGTTGGAGGGTTAAGCTTAAAGCTTTTAATGAAATTCAGTCTATGTGTGACAAGCATCTTAAAGGTAACAAGGATGCTGGAAGAATTTCACCTATGTGAACTTAGGGGTGGTGCCGCCTCTCATGAGAGTTAGAGTTTCTTTCAAGAAAGTTCATGAATGGATTGAGCACATGGCCATAAAAGTGCTAAGCAAGAAAATAATGGGCACTCGTGTGGTTAGTGGAAGTGTGTGTGTTGTTACCGGTTTCGTTACAAGGAATAACTGGTTCAATGCTACAAGCAACCTGGGATTTCAACGGAGCTTTGTGACAATTACACTAAGGTAAAATTCAAATCGAAAGATATTTTATTTTATGCATTTTCACTGTTAAGGTTATAAGGGTTGATGTTTATTTTTAACCAAGTGGGGGATTGTTATATTTATATAAATATATATATTGTTGGTTAAAAATAAAGTGTAAGAAGAGTTACACTTTTGAAAAAATAACCTTTGAAAATAAAAGTGTAAGAAGGGTTACACTTTTAAAGTGTGAATTAAACACATGATTAAGTTTTGAAATGTTACAAAACTTGAAAGGTTAAGGAAGACAATGAGTCTTCTCATCTTTGTAACTTTACAAAACTTAAGAGGTATTTACACATATGATTAAGTTTTGAAATGTTACAAAACTTGAAAGGTTAAGGAAGACAATGAGTCTTCTCATCTTTGTAACTTTACAAAGCTTAAGAGGTTAAGTGTAAGAGAGTTACACATTTGAGATTAAATCATGTTTAATGTGTGAATTAAACATATGATTTAATTTTTGAATGTTACAAATATGAAGAGATTGAGGAAGACAATGGGTTTTTTCTCATCCTTGTAACCTTTTTTCAACCCTAAGAGTGCTATATATATGACTTTTCTTCTTTTGAAATCTTATGCAGAAAAGTGAAAAGGCTTGATCAATCCCAAGACTATTTCCATTAGTTCCCTAAAGATTTCTAGAGGTGGGAGGAAATAGAGTCTTTGGACAAAGTTCCAAGAACTTGTTTGAGCCTTTCTTGTGTTCTTCTTCTTGTTCTTCTTATTTTGTATCTTTGAGAGTTTCATTGTATCAAAGTGAGTGTGTGAGAGTGTTTCTTTTCTCCATTGTATCCAATTTTCGTCAACATAAACAACCACAAAACCAGGACTTCTTTCTCACTGAGTCTAAATTAACTTTATTGAATTTCATGATTAATATATATATATATATATATATATATATATATATATATTGAGAGAGAAGAAAAATTCAATAAAATTTCATTTAGCCTTAACTAAAAAATTTTGCTTCTATGTCCAATATTTAGGAGGGTTTGTTTGGTAATTATATTCAATAATAATTTTTTGTTTTTTACAAAAAAAAAAAAAAAAAAAAACATTTGACAATCAAAATTTGTTTTTTAGTTTTTTGTTTTCTATTAAAAATATAAAATTTGGTGTTTTCAAATAATTTTTTTAACTGTTTTTTTTTATTATTTTCGCTTGTTTTACGAGAGTTATTTTAAAAAATAATTATAAATATGTAAAATAATTAAAAATAAAACACTAACATTTAAAAATATTAAAAACATTTTAAGTTTTCAAACAAATTTTTGTTTTACAAAACATCATATAACAATTTTCAAAAATTATTCTTAAAAACTATTTTTTAAAATTTAAAAATAGTTACCAAATAAATCTTTATTTTTTTTGCCTTTATAAAAAAAAACTTGGAGATATAAACCATTAATGTTTTTTTATTTAAAATAGCAAGGAAAAAAAACTTTCTCTTTTTATGCTTAATGAATTTAGAACGTGAAGATTGACTTTTTAATCACGTATATTAAAAAGATAAATACTAAATTATAAAGAAGGAAACCGAATACACATAATTGTAAAGCTTATTTTATAATTATTTTCAAATGAAAAAACTGAGAGAAATAAAATTTTCACCTTTAATGCCTATTCAATTATGTCGTAATAATTTTTTATCCTATAATTGAATTTTTATTTATCAATTAAAAATGAAGGTTTAAGTAGAAGAATATATAAAATTGACTCTAGGTATATATGAAGACTATACTATAAAAAAAATATTCAGATGAGATAACTCTTCATCCATGCATTAAATACAGGCTCTTTTTGGTACGAGAGAATAAGGAGTAATAATTAATATTTTATTTTCATTCATGTTTCCTTTTGAATATAAATGAATTTGGTAATTCAAATTATCGTGTTTTGATGCACAAGTAAAATGGAAATAAAAACAATAATGGAAAAAAATAGAAATTGTCTATAATGTTTACTATGTTTAAAATAATTTTATATTTTTATTTATTTTTAAATATCACATCATATATAGTTTAAAATAACTTTTTATTCTCATTTTTAAAAATCCTTTAGAGTTTTTTTTTACTAAATATTAAAAAACATATTTGTGTGTGTGATTTAATGATTTTTTAAAAATTTATACCATTATTTCCTTGGTTTTTATAAACAATTTTTAAAAAACAAAGTGAAATAAAAATTGTTCTTCCCATTATATATAAATAAAAATTGTTCTTTCCAATATATATATATATATATATATATATATATATATATATATATATATATATATATATATATATATATTGACTATAAAAAATAATAGAAATAAGAAATGCTTTAAATTCTTTAATAAATCTTATGTTTTTTTAATAATAATTTGAAATTCAAAAAATGGACTAATTAATTATAGATTAAATAAAATAATATAGAATTTCAACTTCTAATAATAAATGTATGCATATAAGGAAAATTTGGGCTTATTTATACCTTAAAATTTTAATTTTTGTTTGTTGTTATATTCATTTAAAATAAAATGGTATTAATAGTTATTAATTTTGAATAATTATTATTTATTTTTAATAAAATAAACACAATTAATGTTAATATCTATGTATTTTATAATATTTATAAAAAAAATATAATTTTTGGTTTTATTTATTATAAATATTCATATTTTATTTTAAATTATTTATAATTAAAAATTATTTTTATTTTTATTAAGATGTAATTTAAATTTAGTTTACATTATATAAATTGAATTTACAATTTACGTTTTTCATAAAATCAAAATAAAAATTTATTTTTAAAAACAACTTATTTGAAAACATCTTTAGTTTTTTAATTTTTGAAAAATAATTTGCATTAAGGAATCAAAATACCTCATAATTACAATGAATTAAAATCTCACTTATGGATGAAATTTCATTTTTATTTGAATCACTTTTAATTTCATTTTCATCATCATTTAAGTCATCCGAACATAAAAATTAATGAGAAAATGAATCAGATATTCATCCCCACTTCTCATTTCTACTTACCAAATAAGTGAGCGATTAGAACAAATTTTATTGTTATGACAATTTTAATAATGCGACAACCATAACTATTTTCTTATTAAATATAAATTATTGGATGAATTTTGAACTAAATTTTAATTAAAATAGTTTATTAATAAGGTATTTGAATGAATAAGTTAGAATTACTTATCTAGGTTTATATCTACATTATTTATGTAATTAAAGTGTACGATTGCATATTTTTCTCTCCCAAAGTCAACATTTAAAAAAAAAATCATTTGGTTAAAATTGATGAAATAATCACCGTATTTATAAATTTAACCTCATTAATGTTTTTATTTAAAAAATAACTCATTTTTTTTTTTTATATAGATACCCTTAACTATTTCAAGTATTTATATATAGGTTTAAAAAAAATATATATATATTTTATAAAAATAAAAGTGAGAATACTTTTGTCAAAATATAATCAAAAAATGATGAAGGGTTAAGACTTTTAAAATTAGATTTTTAATGACCATTTTAATTAAATAACAATAAAAAAAATTAATTATAAGAATCTATATTAAAATTTCATACCATATAGTTATTATTTTAATTATAATAAATATATTTTTTTGTGGTCCATTCTATCATAAGAACCTTTCTTATATGTGAAGTAAAATTGAATATATTGACCCTTGGAAATCAACTAATATAAAATTGACATAATATCAATCTGAATCATTTTGAGGCGCACTTAATTAATTTGATTATAAAATTTAAATATTAATGAATATAAGTTATAAAAACTGAAAAAATTAAATTATTTATTAGATTTTTGAATCCGAAATTAAATTAAACGTAATTAAATTAATTGTGGATTGGAATCTTTAAAGTGATGGGCTGAACTTGAGAGAGTTTCCTTTGGGACTAAATTATCGGGCCCACACACATCTCAACAGTCCACAAATTGGGCTGGCTAAGGCCCAGCCCACTTACCTGACCAAACTCATGTTGTACACGCTTTTAGGGTTTGTTGCTAAGGAGAAGAAGCCTCCATCTCTTTTTACTCGAAAGCACTCAATCATTCCTTCTCCAGAATTTGCGTTTCGATCGATCCCTGAGTTGAAGCCTTCAAGGTACAGTTCCAATCTCTATTACCAATTTGTTCAATGGAGTTCTAGATCAGAAAATAACGAGAAAACGAAAGAGAAGTTTGAATACTAAAATTTTCACCATCTAGGGTTTGAGATAGTAATCAAAATGTGGTTTTCTTTTAGTGTTATTTATTTTATTGGCAACTCAAACAGAGTGTCGGATTTCACTCTCAGTCTTTACATGTTGGGATGTTTTGAATTCTAGGGTTTCTCTTTAAACAGTTGTGGAACTGTTGCCAGTTTGGATTAGAGCTCACAATGAAATTTTTGTTAGATTAATGGTTTTTGCTATTCGGGAATGTTTTCTTTGTATAAAAACAGAGTTAGCTTAGATATTGGGAATATATGAAAAAAGTAATTAAAAATTTGGATTGGGGGGGTACCAACCATTCCCCTCATGATGCTAAAACCATTTTTTGAGTTGTGTAAATAACACCCGTTGAAATTTGATTCAATTATAAAGATGTGAAGGACATGTGTGTACACCAAGGGTATCAAGGGAGTTACATCCTTTCTTGCTACCCTTGTCATCATACATAAGATGAAGGACCATGGAGGGAAAGACATCTTTTAGCTTCTCCTACAGTATACAATTCAATAAATAAGGGCAACAATTAAGTTAGTTCTAAAAAATGATTTTACAAACTCTGTTAGGAAAAATTTATTTATTGTAATTTTCGATTATAGAAAATCTTACTCTTATATTTATACTTTTCTGATTACATTTGTAAAGTATTTTCCAATAATGATTTCCCTTTAACCGAATCTAGAAATATTTTAGAGAAACAAAAGTTTTTGTTATTAAATTGGACAGCATATTGTTGTATTTGAGTAGAATTTTAAGTAAATTTTGGAATAGAAAGGAAGGGTTTTGCTAGAAAGAGAAGGGACATAAAAATGTTGATTAGTAGAGAATAAAGTGGTGCGCATTTTTGACAATAGAAACCCTAGCTGCTTAACTGTCTCTTTTATTATTATTTTGTCACCTCTCCAAACCTGAATCTTCAATCAATTTCTATTTTGTGGAAAGCAAGACTTGCCCTTTTTATTTATTTATTTATTTCTGTTTGGCTCCTGAGGAATCGGAGGAAAGGAGAAAGTAACTGACAATTTCAGTCATTTGATTTCAGTCGCCTTTTTTTTTTGTCTTGTTTTCATGTCCTTGCCTTTTTTCTCAGCAACCAAATGGAAGATAACTTTTTTCCATCTTTATTTGAAATAATTTTAATAAGGGGATGCTGTCCTAGTTTGTGTTTTTTCATCTGGTTGCTCAGAAGACAGTGGAAATGTGAAGAAAGTGAAAATTGTGAATCTTTATGCATTCTCAATGCCTTTGTGTTGTTGCTGAGGACTCAAAACTTGGGAGCACATTGTGATTTTTAACTCTTGTAGCTCATTTTTGCTTTATAGGTTATATGTTTTTACAGTTTTCCACAGAATCCATAAGTTTCAATTGAAAGTAATTCCCAAGAGAATTTTCTGCTAGACTTTGTTATCTCCATGGAAATTTTATCTTCTCATATATTCCTAATGCAAAGAAAATTTATCTATTTTTTTGGGGAAAATTCTTTTTCAACACAACAAACTTAATCACTTGTAAAACTCAATAGAGTGAATGAGTTAATGATGCAGCAATGCGAAACTCAGATTTTGAGTTGACAATTTTGGTTGGGAGTTCTCAGTGTTTGCTATCCCTATGGTACTTCATTATGTCTAGATTTGAATATGAGGTCAGTATTGGTGATATTGAACCTGTACTGTGTTATGATATGTGACATTTCAAAGAAAAAAATAATCCTTTTTTTTCTCTTTGGTAACACCTTATGGAATATTTGTCCCAGTGAATAAAACCAAAATGATTCCCCACTTGTTGAAAAATGTATTCACGTTACTCCTTTAATTTTGAAAGGAGTTGAATCTATTGGATTAGAAATGGACTGACGAGTGACAAGTCAGAATTTCTTTTGGTAATTGCATGAGATGATCTGAGTTGCCGACTAAAGGCAAATATCTTGCATCACAATGCATCATGAGACATATTCATATGGTTACTAACTGTATTGTATTAGGTAGTTTAGCTAATGAAACCCAGGATTTGTGCCAAACAAACTGTTATATGCATACTAGATACTTGATTGGCTGAGGCACTATTGGTAATCTCATGACCACCTTGTACTTAGTTACCAAAGATGTTGGATTTTGGTTATTTTATGATTTGTTTTTCATGATTATACTTGTTTTCAAAAAAATGAAGGAAATGTTTTTGTCATATAGCATGATATCTGATTTATTCCTTCCATTTTGTGTTCTTATTTCACACGAATTATTCTGTGTAATGATTGTAAGTGATCTTGAGTCCAGGTTTTTCTTTTTTCCCTCCTTTGAGATTTATTAAACCTTTCATCATAAAAATTATTCTGTTAGAGATATCTGATTTGGCTCTGGTTTCAGCAGGTGAATTGATCCAAAATGTATCTTCAGTTTTACATTAATGAGAATGGCGATAAAGTTTACACTACTAAGGTATGCTAATTGAGGTTTTTGTTTTTCATCTTTTTCACTGGATGTTCTAACTTATGCTTATAAACCTGAAATGCATGCTCATATTAGATGAAATGAGGTTTGGATTTAATTGGGTGTTGGTGTCTACTAGTGGAATCTGACCTGTCCCAATTTTCTTCTCAGCTCCAAGACTGTATATAGATTTAATAACTTTAGATGGTAGACCCATTGACACTCCTATTTCTATCATAAAAAGTCATTTCCCTGTCTGTGTGGTTCCTAGGAGAAGTGTTGATGAGGAAGTGATCACCTAGGTTTCTTCTTTGTTCTCCATCTCCTACTTTTCTTTTAAATCCCTGTACTGTTGCACTTTAGTGTTCTTTTTCTGCTTTTTTAATAGGTCCTGTGAGCTTTCCATTCTTTCTCCCTCTAACGCAAGCTTCTGTTTACCGTCCTGATCTATTTTCTACCTTCATGCTTTTTCCAAACACCCTAAAGATGATAATTTTGTTGCGGTCCAGTTCAGTAGCAACCTGTTTACTTAATTTGGGGCAGTGCACCATTAATTCCCCCTCAAACACTGAAACAGATGTTGACATACTCGTCTAATAGTTGACGTTGTTTTCATTAATGTATTTGGTTTGTGAGAGAGCATTATCCATGTGGCATGGCAACCTCTGAGCTAGATTCTGATTGTGTGCATATCCTTGATGCTTTTGCAAACATGTCTTATTTGTTTGGCATGGAATTGCAGATATTTTTTCTATGGTCCGACTTCTCATTGTCCTAACATGATACTGTCCATGCTAGTATATTTTTCTCCATATACTTCTGCTCATTTACCTTCGTGCATCTGTGGCATGCAGAAAGAATCACCACTTGGAGTGAACACACAATCTGCTCATCCAGGTAAACTTAAAATTTTTCGCAAGGGTAATTACCCTTTTATTGTCCATCCTAATTTCCAGTTTACTTGGGTTTTTGAATTACTGCTGGTAAGTTTAGCATGGGATAATGGATGTTGGACTCCATCTTTAGCTAGTTGAAGTAGCCCTCATATCAAGTTTTGGGTTGTAAGTAATGGTAACAACACATCGAAAAAACAAAGGAAAAAGGTAAAGATGTTGAATGCTCTACTCTATTTACTGATACCAGAATGAACAAGAAGAGAAGGTGCTAATGATTATTCTGGATTCATTTTTATGCTTAATTGCATTACTGCTATCAGTCCGTGCTCCATGACCCATCGACTTATTTTCTCTGAGTTTCTTGCATTTTGTCACTTGATTTGGTGTGATTATTATAGTTTCCATCATCAGCTGAATTATTGTCACCAATCATTTGATTGCTGGGATTTGCTATGACACTCATCTGTCTTTGTCATCCATTTCCTTTGCCTTTAATGCAGCTCGCTTCTCCCCTGATGATAAATATTCACGGCAAAGGGTTCTTTTGAAGAAGCGCTTTGGATTGTTGCCCACCCAAAGTCCACCCCCAAAGTACTAAATATTTCACTGTCTTCTTGATGTTGATTCGGGGCTTACCTTTGCTTACATGGAAGAATGCGGAGAAGTATTTTGGGTTTTGGTAGCTATTCATCTTAATTGTTCACTAGCAGGATGGCAACTGATGCCGGATCACTGAATTGGACGGAAAATGAGATGTCTTGAATGCATCTTTTTAGACCCTAGAATGTTTTGTTGCATTTGTACACTTTCTTATTTTTCATTTTTGTCTTGCATGAAAGCATTCTGATTTTTTCTTGTGTGTTTTTAAGATGTCTCGTTTTGCTTATAAGTATATTGAATATATCTGTGAATTGAGGAGAAGATAGGGTCAAAATGTCTGCGGCCGAGACCATGAACCTTGGCTTAGATCCCGACTAATACTTGGCTTCGAATTAAGAAAAATGAACGTCTTGTTTACTTCTGGCAGGGTTTCTATTTTTTTAGTGGAAGTGTTTTTCAGAAACAATGCCAAACGTGGAATTGCAATTCAAGGACAAGGTAATTTAATAACAATTCTTATTTTTCACTGAAAACCTCGTTACTGAACACCTAAGACGATAAATATGATTATTTAATCAACATATAAGGTTATGCTAAAAGTAATAGTTAGATAATAAATTTTACAAATATTACTTTTTATTATTTCAAATATTTTAAAATTAAATATAATCTTCTTTTGATATTTTTATTCCTTTCAATTGAAATGCATTTTTATCCAATATTTATGGAGGTCATTCTCGTTTTTATTGGATCATTATTAATAAGTTTGAAATGAATAAATTTAAATATAATTTTACCAGGCTTACATGAGTTACATCCCACGTGATAGCGGATGGTAATTGCCAATCCGTAAGAGTGGCACTTGCGGTGGAATTAAGAAAAATGAATGTATTATTTACTCATGATTCAAGGACATGTAATATTGTACATTTTTCTAACTCCAATTCTCTTCAACGACTCATTTGAAATATAATTTATATATTAATTACTTCTTTCTTTTTATCAATCCTAATTTGTAAATTAGACGACAAATTAGAAATATTTCCTCCTTAAAAGTAGATTCTTGATCGCCTTCCAATTTTATCCCGTCAACTTAAAAGGAAAATAATAGTAAATGTTAAATATTAGAATTTTTCTTTCCCAATAAATACACCTTTTTTATTTTAGGTAGTGTTTATTTTTTTACTTAATTTTAAATAGAATCTTAATGCTTAATAGTATTAAATATTAGATTGTTTGTTTTTGTAATATTTTATTTCTATTAAGTATTAAAAAGTAAAGAAAAATCATTATATTTTTTTTTTCTATTTAGAAAAAATTTCATATTTTGGCTTTTTCTATTTATTAAAAAACGTGTAATAAATCATGAAAAAAATAGAAAAACAAACGACCTAAATTCTGAAAACAAATTACTTTAAGTAAAAAGCCAAAAAAACAAACATCACCTTAGTCAAATATATTTATTCTTAAATTTACAACTTTTTCTAAACCATTATTTCTTAAATATTACATATCTTTCCTAAATATTATTTTTAAAATAATTTAGAAATTTCCTAAAATAATATATATTTTTTAAAATATAAATATTTGACATTGTATTATTTCTTAAAGGGTTTTAAATAGTCCTCAATATTTCTTCAAGGAAAAAAACTTACACAGATTTTTAATTTAGGAAGATTTTGCACTTTATTATAAAAGAATTATAAAATATCTCCCTTGGTATATATGTTAACAAATTTTTAAACAAATAGCATTTTACTAAAAATAAAGATATCTTGCTAAAGAAATGAATTATGCTTAAAGGAAAATGTTTTTAATTTCGTTGTGGAAAATTAGAGAAGTAGCCAATGTGGATGGATCTCTGTGAAAGCTGAGCTGCGGGCGGGTTACCACTCAGGTGTCTAATGGGTAAATGGCAATATAAATATTTCACCCTCATTGGTTTCGATGTGGGATTTGATCCAGTTTAAAGTGTAAATATTTAATAAAGATATGAAATGTGATAGACAAAAGTGTCATGTTATTTGTTACCTAATCAACCCATATTTTCCTTTTTTTTTTTCATTCATTTCCGTCATCTCTATATTTCTTACTTCAATTCTTAAAATCCAAGTCTTTACTATCTTTGTCTCACAAGTTCACCACAACGGTCGTAGATCATCTCAACCAATGGGCTAGTCTCCAATCTTTGACTGATCTTCTTATTCCTAATTTGTTTTCAAAATTTTAAAAATTCAATAATATAAAAATAGATTGTTATTTTTGAAGATAAAATTAAAAAATGATAAAGTTAATTTTATAAATATTTAAAAAATAAATAAATAAATTAAAATATTTAATTTGAAAAACGAGAATAATAATAACTTTCATAGGCTTGCTAATCATTTAAAATAAATAAATTAAAAATGAGGTATTAAAATTTATTTACCATTTCACATTTTGATCTGTCCTTTTAGAATAAAAATGAATTTATAGATGTTTTTCTTTAATATTTACCCTATAATTCTTATTTTCATTTTTCCTTTTCCTTTTTTCTTTTTTTTTTTATATCTTTTTTTGGTAATATCTCCTAATTTTGAGAAGAAAAAAATATTTGAAAAACCCTAATTTTGTTTGGATATCCATTACATTGAAAACGTTTTTATGTTACATTTTTATTTATTTATAATATAAATAAAATTTATTAAAAGTAATTCAATTTTAAAACAAATGTCTAACCTAAACAATTTGAATTCAACTCTGAATTTAGAAAAATGAGGTGTGGATTAGACCTAGGTTGAATACATTAGGTTAGAGGACGAATTAGGTTGAGTTCAAGTTCATTGTTTTTTAATTCAGGTTAAGTTCAGGTTAGCCATTAACCCATCCAACCCGTTCAAGTTATAGTCTTTTATGTATGTAGTTCCCTCCTTATACCTAATTGCCTCTTCATTGTAACCAATTTGATAAATATATGTATCTCATTGTGTTAGTTCATTAATAAAAATAGTTCAGTAATAAAAACACAAAGCATGTTAAATTCAGCCCACAAAAACATACTCATCCACCCCAAAAGAAAAAAAAAAAAAAAGGTAATTACCACCCCTCCCAAGGCCAAGGTGCCCACAAAAACAACTTGTCGGTTATGGAAAATTCAAAACCAAATTGGATAAAGACTTAGGCAATGGTTGAATCTATCAAATCAATTCAATCTTGAAGACAATGAATTTGAGAAAATGTGTAATAACCTGCTCAAATGACCCTCCCTTAAGCATATATAGGTAGACAAGAAGTTTTTGGAAATTTTTAGAGCAATCTACCTTTAGTCATTGGTAGAATAATGCAAATTAGACATAAAAAAATGAGTGGAGTTAGCGTGTAAATATTCATATAGAGTTTTATAGAAAACTTTAAATTAATTTATGAGGGGAATCTTTGTGGGCTGCCTGTAAATAGGCGATGACCTTATTTGACCAAAACACCTGTGTATCTTAACATAACAAATTAAACATAAGACTTCAAGTGTCTTGAATTATTTAAGTGTTCAAATGATACTCACATCATGCATGAATGTCTCTCTAATCAACTTCCAAGATTTTGAAGTCCTAATTTAATTGAAGGATTTGGTTTATGCCAATAATTCATTTTCTACATTTGAATAAATATAAGAGACACCTATACACCCCAAACACACATCTACATAATAATTAGATTCATGAACATAATATAATAAAAAAAAACTCAATATAAAAAATATTATTTTTTAGTACATTTATATATATTTTTTTATATCCCCCGATATTATTGCATTCCCACAGCTTTATATTAAAAAATTATTATTTTATATTCAAATGCAGTGTACCATATCTGTGAGTATCAAAATAGACTAATACCATGCCATTAAGATTCGCTAATAAAAATGGGATTGTTCTGACTTTTGGACGCTTCGTCGGCTACGTTGAAAGGCCGGCACGCCATAGCTACTTTGTTTTAATATTGGTACTGCAAATGTAATTTTCTCTTCAAAATGCCGAGGGCGTTTACGTCAGACAGTTAGACTATTGCAGAGTGGAAACAGAAAAGTCAAAATGTCTCGACAAATTCCCATTCTAATAAAAATTTCCCTATTCATAAAAACCATTCTCATTTTTTCATCATTACTTTTTACATTTATTTGCAAATCTATACCAGAAAAATATTGTAACAACTAATAAGTTGGAAATTTCAAAATTTCAAACTCAGTCGAATATCTGCTGATATCCAGGTGTTGACATGGTTGGAAATAAAAAATTGGAACCGATGATGCGCAGAGATATCCATGCCCGTTAGAATTTCACAATATTAGAAAAAAATAAAAATTGGAAACTCTTAGAGAAAGCCTACCTGTTCAGTTCAGCAGACAGGAGCAGTCGGCGAAGAAAAGGGAGAAAGAAAGAGATGGAGAAATACGCAGAGCTGCGGGAGGCAGTGGAGAAGGTTGAGTTAGTGGACGCCCATGCGCACAATATCGTCGCCCTCGATTCAGCCTTCCCTTTCATCGGCTGCTTCTCTGAGGCCAATGGCGATGCCTTATCCTTCGCAACCCACTCCCTCTGCTTCAAGGCAACCCCTACTACTAATCCATCATTCCGCGTTCTCCTGCTCTCATCTTCCATCTATACTTTTTCCTAAGCTTTTAGATTTACCATATTTCGATTGGATGGATATTACCATTTGTCTGTGTATGAGTGTACCCATATGCATAATCATTTATTCTTGGTTTCTTTCTGGTTAATGAAGGCTAAGAAAAGGCATCAGGATTAGGATTCAAGTTCGTTATATTTGTTACATAAGCACATAAGACCCTATTGAATTTCTAGGAATCACCAAGAAGGCTGGATTCATCAGTTTCTTTAGACCCTATTATATATATATAAAATTCAATAAATTCTTTATGGATTTCAACTATGAGGTAAGAGAACCAGTATAGAGTATGATGTCGTGGTTTGTGATCTTTGCATATTGTTATTAGGGTGTGATTTCGATGCATGAATCATTTGATATATGTATCACTATTGTGTCATCGCAATTCCCGGTTTGTTCTGATGAAATAGAATATTTCTCAAGAGTGTTTGGTTCCAATTGAATTCAGCTTTTATTTTTATGCCCAAATTGAAACACAAATATAAATAAGATATTAACTCGTACTGTTACACTGCACCATTATCCTTCAAATTGAGTTTCTGGTTTTCTTTTTTGGTTGCTGGTGGGTGTTTTGGATAATTTTAAAAAGCATGTGTCATCTATGGATCAACTTCTTGACACATTTTAACCTCGTTCCATTCATCATGTCATCCTACTTCAAAACAGTGTTCCAAGCTTGGAAAGGGGAGAGATGGGTAGTATCAAATTAGCAACTGGGATACAACTTTCCACCAAATCTCTTTGAACTTAGTACCAAAGGAATTCTTCAAGCACTCTGTTTTGATGACATTTTTGCAAAAGGGAAACAATAGATGTTGTAACTTGCTACTGTATGTTAAGAATTTCAAATAGTGGCTTCTGGGGCTTTTATTTTGATGGCACTGGTTTGTTCATGGCAGAGAAGTTTGAGGGAGATTGCTGAACTGTATGGCTCCGAGGTATCTTTGAGTGGAGTTGAAGAATATCGTAGATGCTCAGGGTTACAATCCATTACTTCAATTTGCTTTAAAGCTGCAAGAATTGCTGCTATACTGATTGATGATGGAATTGACTTTGACAAGAAGCATGACATCCAGTGGCATAGGAGTTTCACACCCATTGTTGGTAGAATATTGAGAATTGAGCATCTTGCAGAGAAGATACTTGATGAGGTGAGTAATTTTGGTCTGCCTACTTTTATGGTTACAAGTACTTAATGACATAGTAATCTATCATTAGCTTGCTCTTTTTGTTGCAAATGCATTTTATATGATGCTGTGCATTGTCCTATTTCCCAGTGATCAGAAAACTTTAGATTCAGTTCTACTCTAGATTTAGAAATTTATAATGACCCAGTAGTTCTTCCCTTTGGTTTTAGCATTTTTATATCAACCTCAACCTTTAAATTCTAGACTTATGTTCTGTGTTCATTGATATTTATTTTTCCCTTCTTTTGCATTAATGGGATTTCATCTCAACTTCTCAGCTAGAATTGTTCTTTTAGATACATCAAATGATGGATCCATAAGCTTTTTGTCCTCCTTTTTTTGTTCTTTTAGGAGGCGCCAGATGGATCTCCATGGACATTGGATGTCTTCACTGCTATCTTTGTGGGAAAGTTAAAATCATATCCTCTTCATATTTCATAGTGGATTTCTTCTGCTAGTTGTCAAAATATGTATTAAAATTTGATTCTTGCTTCTTTTAGTTTCCTTATCATCTGTTACAGTTGCTGATGGGATCTCTGGCTTGAAAAGCATAGCTGCATACCGTAGTGGTCTTGAAATTAATACAAATGTCAGTAGACAGGATGCCGAGGAAGGTCTTGCTGAAGTTTTATATGGTGAGTTTCCCATTTGAACAGAGGTTTCATTGTATCCACCATATAATATGTTAATCAATCCCTTTCTTTTCTCCAGCTGGGAAGCCTGTCCGCATCACAAATAAAAACTTTATTGACTATATCTTCACTTGTAGTTTGGAGGTCGCTCTATGCTTTGACTTGCCAATGCAGCTACACACTGGGTAATAGAAAGTTTTAGAATTGTTGAACTATTGTTTCACCTTATGCTCTTTTGATGTCTTAGGAAATATAGGAAAAAAAACTGGAAACTTGGAAATTTTAACAGGACAATGGAGTGGCTATTTTAAGCTTCCAAGTTTTCATTTTGTTGCCTTATGATCAGCAATCAAGCAAAGCACTAGGGCAGTCTGTTTCTCTCTGTACTACTTGGTTATCTTTTTCTGAATACATTGTTTCCTTCTTCCTTCATTTTCCTGCTGTTAGGTTCGGAGACAGAGATTTGGATTTGAGGCTGGCCAATCCACTTCATCTCCGTACTCTTCTTGAGGACAAGAGATTTTCCAAGTGTCGTATAGTGCTTTTACATGCATCCTATCCATTCTCAAAGGAAGCATCATATCTAGCCTCTGTTTATCCTCAGGTAAAATATTTGGAATTCAAATAAATACTTCTTGGAAATGTATTATGGTGTTGAGCACAAAATTTCCCATACAGATAAAATACCTTCATTTTCAGGTCTACCTTGACTTTGGTTTGGCAATTCCCAAGCTTAGCATCCATGGTATGATATCTTCAGTCAAAGAACTTTTGGAGCTTGCTCCAATCAAGAAGGTGAGTTCTTATGCATTTGGGAGTATATAGTATAAAAGTTTATTTAAATAATTGTTCAACAATTATGATAGGCTTAGGAAATCCAAATACTAAATTAATATTTTCATAATTGAATCGGTCATTGAATCGGAAAATTTACTGGTTCATGGTTTAATGGTCGGATCAGTGGTTGAATCGTGGTCGAACTGGTGACGTAATAGATGTATAATTTGTAAGATTAAAAAATAATAATAATTCATTCTTTATATTTGATGTTGTTAAATTAAATGGTAAAGATAAATATAAATGTATTAATAATTTAATATTTTGAATTTTATTAAATAAAACACATAATATTTTAAAGAAAAATTATAATATTTAGTTTTATTTACATGTCCAAAATTGTGTATCTTATTATTTTATAATTTTAAAAAATGTTATATTATTTTCATAAATATTATTATATGATAAGTATAATTATTTAAGGGTTTTAAATAATAGAAATTTGAAAGAAGCATTACTTTAATATATGATGTTTTACAATAATAGTTAACAAGATGCTTTCATATCCCAATAGTCTAATCCTTAGGCAAGCAAAAAATATTTCTACTTCCTACATAAATCCTACATCAGAAAGTCATAAGCTACGCAATAGAAAACATAGGTATAAATACCCCTTGGAACTCTGGAGCAGAAACCAAAGGGGCATGGGTCAAAAGCATTTGGCCCAATGAGGCTTGACCTGTTCTCCTTATGGGCCAGAACCAATAGGCCCAATGATAAGCACTCAAATATTAAAAATTTTTGAAAAAAATAGGCTTGAGTGGTTCCTGGAGAACCAGCCGGTTCATGCGGTTTGACAGTTTGACCGTTGGTTTGAACGGTTCAACCCTGGTTCGATCCAAGAATGGTTCAACTAAGGTGACCGGACCGGAGAGGCCGCCAATCGATGATCCAATTGGTCCGACCAGCCGATTTGATCCAATTTTTAAAACATTGTACTAAATCTCTTTAAAACAACTTTGCAATATTGGAGTTGGTCCAAGTGGAAAGAGAGTTGTTCCATTTTTAAGTCGATAAGGGGTGAGGCACATTTATAACATTGAAACTCATACTTCTAACAACATTTACACATTGTAGGCATGCATCATTACCTGTACGATTGGTCTTGAGTATGGATCAAACCTGGTGTCTAGGTGTCATTGATACAGGAAGAGTGCAAAGATTTAACTTATTTTGACTAGATTAATAGGGATTTATGGAAAATTCAGAAAGCATATGCTTGGAGGTAAGTCTTGGATTACCTATATTTTTCTTTTGTTAACACATTTAACTTATCTAATAGTTTGAAAAGTTTGTGATGGGTTTAAGTTCCTATTTAGGATATAGAAGGATGCCTCATCCTTCTAAATAGGGAGTTTATGTAACGAATCATGATTTAGGTTTGAGTATTTCTTCTCCTGCAACTTCTTCACCAGAATTATGCAGCTCCTTCACTACATTTCATTTGTACAACAAGATAACTGATTTTCACAATTAAACCTGAACACATTTTGGAAGTTCAAATAACAGAATGTGTATTTTCTCAGTTATTGTATTCATTTATCTCATTCACAATCCTGTGGCAGCTAGCATTTTGTTTCAGGTATCTTCTATATTTATTTCTCTATATTCAAAACACTCATGATTTATCTGATTGAATTTATGAAGTTGCTTTAGTTATGAATTTTATTTTATCTATGTCATATCAATATGCATTAGCTTCTAGCTATTTGCCTTAATGCACATTTGGTTTTAAATATTTGCAAATTTCTTCACATGTATGAATACTTTTGGAGGTAGGATTCTGCAATAATGTCCAGAAGAAGGCCAGTAGTAGACTTTCATTGTGTATTTAAATTGTCTAGTTTGCACCACTAACACGTATGGATGAATTTTCAGGTGATGTTCAGCACTGATGGGTATGCATTTCCTGAAACTTTCTACTTAGGTATCTTTAACTAATTGTCTATTAATACAATATCCAATCTTGATGATAACTCTAGTTTCAGGATTTTATGCAATGAATCAATGCCTTGTTCTATGCCTTCTATTCCTTGCATTCAGAATAGCAGATTTCTGACATCAATTTCAATTTTCATGTTGCATTTTACCCACTTATGTGCAATGATGCTTCTGAGAAGCCTGGTTTTCTGGAAGCTAGCAGTCATCACCTGCCCCTTCATACATGTTAATATGGCAAGGAAAATTTAAAATTTATGAACCAGATGGTACAGTAGCTCTATGGTGTTAGTAATTTTAGAGCGACAAGGATCTTGTATTAAGCTTGAAATTTATAGAAAACTTGTTCCTTAGAATGTGACTTTGGATTGTAGAAGAATAAATGGCCTCCAATAAGATCTATGCAAAGAAATTAGTCAGTCCTTTGTCATAACAAAAATAACTAATTCACATCTTGTGTCCACAATTTATCATATTTTTGGTAATTTCTTGGTCATATCATGTTTGAGTTTATTTCCTATATTCTCATACATTATATTGTAAACCCTGGGTATTATGTCAGGGGTCTTTTTGGCAGTCTTTTCTTTCTTTTCCTTTCTTTTTGGTTCTTCATTGTTCTTGTTTGTTATTCAAAGGATTCTGCATCCTTCATGCCATATATTTTATCACTGTTTTTTGTGATAAAATCTTGTTCCTCGTAAATGAGGGTGTGATAGTGTTGATGTAAATAATGAACATGTAAAAAATCAATGTGAGAAGCATTGCTATCATCCATCTTTTGAATTGAGTTGTGAAGTTGTAAGATACTACTGGTTGAAAATCAATTCTGTGGATATATTTTCTCTGTGGTTAAAAGGACAATCAGGGGATATATCTTTGTGTTGGACTTACAGGGACAAAGTAGGTATGTCATTAATCACTGAAAAGTTGCACTCTTTGTGTTCTTATATTATCTACTAAATTTATTTGACAGGTGCAAAGAAAGCACGTGAAGTTGTCTTTACTGTTCTACGAGATGCATGCATTGACGGTGATCTCTCAATTCCTGAAGCTGTGGAGGCAGCTGAAGACATCTTTGCTAAAAATGCAATTCAGTTTTACAAGCTAAATGTAGCTATGAAGTCTATTGATTTGAAGAATGCTATATGCCCTAAGCTCATGAGCATAGGCAATAATTCCTCACAAAATGACATCACACTTGTTCGCATTATCTGGGTTGATGCTTCTGGGCAGCAAAGATGCCGTGTAAGTTCTCTCCTTATTTTTTTTATTTTCCTTTCTTGTTTGTTTGTTTCTTGTTTTCTCTTTTTGAACAACATGCTGGTTAGAGCTTTGAAAATTAATTGCTTGGTGAAATTAATACTGAAATACCTTTCCCAGAAAGTAAAAGGGTAAAAGCATCATATGGAAGAAAAATCAAGCCATCCATGGTACAGCTTTGTTCATTATCGAATATTCATGAGCAAGTTGAACTTTCTGAGATCCTGAAAATGAGAATAGATCAATGTGGTTTTGTCTACCAGTTTCAACAAGGCAATTAATGGAGGGAAGCATGAATGATTTAAAACCGAAGTTTGGAAAACATAAGAGTTATCTGGAAGATTAGAAGGTTTTGGAGTGCTAGTGATAAAGACTTGGATGGCATTAAAAGTGGCAAGTTCTTTATTTGTCAGATATCACAATAATTAGGGAACTCCACAACTGAAAAGAGATTCTTTAAACTATTAGAGATTGAATAATTTTAATATCTTCCCCCATCTCAGTTGTGTCAAATTTAGAAGCAAGTTGTTCTTTCATGAGATGATTACTTTATGCAGTGTCTTTTAATTATAGGGATGTGAAGACAAACACCTTAATGATGGAAGAATAAGAAGAACTAGGTTTGTTAAGCTACCAACTTTTTTAAAAGCTTAAGCTGTTAGAATATAAGCTCACAAAGTGTGCCACGCTAACACCCTCGTGCAATCCCATACAAACACATGGAGAGACAAAGTAGCAGTTCTGGATTATTTAATCATCTCTATTCCTACCTTGTTAAGCTACCAAACTTCTCTAAAAGCTTTAAGCTATTAAGATATAGACTCACAATGTACACCAGGCTACACAGTTAAAAATTGGATTTGAGTCGTAGACTAGGCAAATTCCTCTCTTTCCTCTATTGTACTCTTCCCTCTTTTGCTTGAGCCAATCCATCTTTAAATGTATAATGTCCTTACGGTAGTGTAGAAAGAAAAATGACAAAAGAACATATTTGCTTCCATTAGACAAAAGTTCAGGCTTGGATTTGTAACTTCTCTAGAATAATCAACTGGCTATATTATTTAAAAACATAGACAATATTTTTCAGTCCTTAAGAATTCTCAAACTGTCCGGGCGTGGTGTGTTTATTATTCTTATCACAAATTGAATAATTTATGTTCTATATTTTGTAAAATCCAATTTGTTTGCTAAGGTGAAATATAGCTTGACTTTCCGTGCAATTGTTGTATATAATTGTTTCAGGTTGTGCCAGCAAGACGCTTCTATGATGTTGTTTTGAAGAATGGTATAGGTCTAACGTTTGCTTGTATGGGAATGAGTTCAGCTATTGATGGTCCAGCTGATGGGACCAATCTGAGTGGAGTGGGTGAGACCAGACTGGTTCCTGATTTATCAACCAAGTGGAGAATTCCATGGTACTGAATAATTTGATGCGGCTTTCAATGTTCCTCTGCATTCCTGGATGTTTCTATCTACTCTTTGTGGTTGAGTTTTCCATCTGTACATTATCTTATGTTTATCCCTTTATTCTATATCCCCACTACTGGTCATTGAATATTGAAAATGGAAGATGAAAACCCTTTATTCGTTATCTCCCTTTGAATGAGGTACGGTCAAACAGGGATGCATATGTATCATAATAGCTGCAATTGTCAAATCATATATCAGATTGTCAATTTTGTGCTTCTCTTTGTCTTGTATATGATAGGATACCCTTAAAATTTAATGCAAATCTGAAAGAAACGGAAAAATATATGCAAATGATGCCTAATGGTTTGGAAATTAATACATTCTGAGTAAAGTGCCGATAAATCATGTAATCGGATAACTTTAAGTTTGTTCTCGTATTTTACAATCATAAAATTTTGTAGTTTCACTTGTTTCATGTTCATTTGCAATTCTGTCAGTATAATTATGCATAAGCTCATTAATACTGTATAAATCTACTGAGTACTGATGAGTTATATATCTACAATTAGAATTTATAGATTTTAATGGTTATTGGATGAGACCATTTGAGCTGGAAACATTATGTTATTGTAACTGAATTTCACTGATTTTAATGCCACTTCTTTTCCTCATAGGGCAAAACAAGAGGAAATGGTTTTGGCTGACATGCACCTTAAACCTGGGAAACCATGGGAATACTGCCCAAGAGAGGCCTTACGAAGGATTTCAAAAGTTCTGAAAGAAGAATTTAACTTGGTAGTGAATGTTGGATTGTTTATATCTAAAATGTGAAATGCCTTTATTGTTCCCTTACCAATTTTTTAATTGTTCAGGTAGTGAATGCAGGCTTTGAAGTTGAGTTTTATCTCTTGAAGAGGATACTAAGGTATGTGAAGCTATCTTCTATACCTCTGTATGTTAAGATTCCCATGTCACTTTGCAGTCATTGTTGATGGTCTCTGCAGGGAAGGGAAAGAAGAATGGGTGCCATTTGACTCAACCCCCTACTGCTCTACATCAGCATTTGATGCTGCATCCCCTATTTTTCATGAAGTTCTTGCTGCTCTCCAATCCTTGAATGTTCCAGTGGAACAGGTAAAGAAGAAAATTTGTTGTGCAGATACTTACATGAAATAATTTTTCATACGTATTTACTTCATCTTCATTAAGCTACTCAAAAGTTTTATTATGGAATACTTCTCTATTGAACTTGAATTCTATTACTATTCCATTTTCTTCTTCTTTCATTGTTTTAGCATGAGAGTTAAAAGTCAACATATAGTTGCATCTTATAACCATAATCATGAGAAGGAACTACTTAAGGTGTTCCCTATGAGTGGGCATTTTACTGGATCCAGTTGCAGGGAAAAATTGCATAGATTACCTAGGGATTCATTGGAAGTGATGTGTTGCATCCACATTTGGTGCAGTGAGAAGTAAATAACATTTTCCCCACTATGGCTATCGATGAGAAAGCTAATTCCAGTGGAGAAGGTTTCATTTAGCAATGTTGAACATAGTTACACCAACAGGCAAAAGAATGAAAGTGTTAGATTCCATAGGGGTATAAATATAACTTGTCTGCAAACAACTAAGAAATGGAAAACATCAGATACCATAACAGCTGTGGTCGTTGATGCTTAATTGACTGTTCCATGCTTTTTCTTTGTTTTGATCTCTCTCTTCAATTAAAATATTGCTGACCTTTGCCAACTCTTTTGGCTCTTTAAATGTTGTAGCTCCATGCAGAAGCTGGGAAAGGTCAGTTTGAAATTGCTCTAGGGCATACAGTTTGTAGTTGCTCTGCTGACAACTTGATTTTCACCCATGAAGTTATTAAGGCCTGTGCAAGGAGACACGGGCTGTTGGCAACCTTTGTTCCAAAGTAAGCCTGGTTTTGTTAGAATATGCTAGATACTTGTTTTCTTGTATGCAGAAAGTTATAAATCTTAATTAAATTTGATCCATGTCTAATCTCTCAAATTTTTACTTTTTTATTTTTGAAAAATTTATTTTTCTTTGGGGGTCGGGGCTGGTAGGGGCATGTGGTGTAATACGAATTTGGGGATGAATATACTAGTGGAAAATAAAAGTTTCATATTCATCACAAGGGTATGAGTTGCATGATTTATTTATTTATTTATTTTTTTTAATAAGCAACAGCAGAAAATATATAAAGAAGGCCAAAAGGCCGCACCGCATACAGGAAGTATACAAAGCAACCACAAGGCCAAAAAGCCAAAAAACAAAAACACCTCACCAGCCCTTAAGGAGTCGCAACCCACTCCAAAAAGCCTATAAGCGAAGAGGACTCCTCTCCCCTATACAACTTAGCCCAACTCCACAGACTACTTACAAAAGACCTCTTGAGAGTCTGAATGGCCAAGAAACCCCCTCTAAAGGCTAGCCTATTTCTTTCTTTCCAAACCGTCCAAAATATACATAACGGAATGGTCTTCCAAATCTTCTTCCTCTTTTTGCCCACAAAAGAGCCCCGCCAACAGAACAACGCCTCTCTAACCTTCTCTGGAAACACCCACTGAACCCCAAATAGGGCAAAGACGATATCCCAAAGGGTCCTACTCACTGTACAGTGTAAAAGAATGTGATTTACATTTTCCTCTTCACACCCACACAAAAAACAACAATTTGGGAGCTGCCACCCACGCCTTTGCAGCCTATCCAAAGTAAGAATTTTTTCCCAAGTAGCCTCCCATGCGAAGAAAGCCACTTTGGTCGGAACCTTATCCACCCAAACATTTTTTCCCGGAAAAACGCAAGAACTAGGGGCTGCCAGCAGATTGTAAGCTTCCCGAACCCTAAATCTGGTAGAAACCCCACCTTTCCAAAGCACACAGTCCTCCTCTAAACTTACTCTGATGTCCCTTAGCAAAAGGAGCAAATCTTCTATAAGCACCAGCTCCCAGTCGTTAGAGTCTCTAATCAGCCTGATATTCCATCCTCCTTGGCCCAGCCTTGGGTCCCACACATCATGCACCAGCTCATTACTGCCCACTGCCAACTCAAAAATCAGGGGGAACGCATTGGACAGCGCGCCGGTGCCGCACCAATGATCAGTCCAGAACCTGATCTTATTCCCCCTACCCACCTTGAACTTCATGTTATTCCAGCACCAGCTCTTCTCCTTTAAGATCTCCTTCCAAACTCCCACTCCAAAGGGCCCCCGGGCTTCCTTAGAAATCCAGCCACACCCCTCCATCCCATGCTTCACCCCGATTACCTTCTTCCACAAAACATCCTTCTCAACGGCAAATCTCCACACCCACTTGCCCAATAAGGCCCTGTTCAAAAGCCCCAACCTACTAATACCAAGGCCCCCCTTCTCCTTTTGAGTACACACCACCTTCCAATTTATTAAATGAATCTTTCCACCCGAATTTCCCCCTCCCCACAAAAAATCTCTTTGTATTTTCTCAAGCCTTTTAGCCACTGACTTAGGCATTCTAAAGATGGACATTTGATAAATGGGAATGCTTGCAAGGGTACTCTTGATCAGGGTGATTCTCCCACCTTTGGACAGATATTGTCTCTTCCACCGGGCAAGTCTTCTTCTCATTCTCTCCTCCACCCCATCCCACGTGGACAAGGCTTTGTGCCGGGCCCCAAGGGGCAGCCCCAAGTATTTGACCGGGAAGCTGCCAATTTTGCAACCTAACTCCACCGCCATTTCCTCCATATTTTCAATCTCCCCTACTGGTATCAGCTCGCTCTTGGCCAAGTTGATCCTAAGCCCAGAGGCCGCTTCGAACCACGCCAAGATCCATCCAAGATGCGTTAATTGGTCCTTGTTGGCCTCACAGAAGATAATAGTGTCATCTGCAAAGAGCAGGTGTGACACCATAATCTCCTTTTCTCCCCTACCTCTCAGCCTACACCCAGATAAGAAGTTTCCTTGCACTGCCCGCCTAATAAGAGCACTCAGCACTTCCATGCCCAAAATAAAGAGGTAGGGAGAAATTGGGTCTCCTTGCCGCAGACCCTTAGAACTGGCGAAGAAGCCTTCAGGGACCCCGTTGATAAGGACAGAGAATTTGCCGTTGAAAAGCACCACCACATCCACTCCATCCAGCGCGGCCCGAAGCCCATCTTTTTCAAGACCCTCATAAGGAAGCTCCAGCTGACGCTGTCGTAGGCTTTCTCAATATCCAACTTACACACCATCCCCTTAATATTCCTCTTCTGCCAATAGTCAACCACCTCATTGGCTATGAGAGAGGCGTCCATAATTTGTCTTCCCTTTACAAACGCGTTTTGATCAGCCGAGACCACCTTATCCAGCACCAATTTCAGCCTATTGGCCAAAACCTTGGCCATAAGCTTGTACAGCCCCCCAAGCAAACTGATAGGCCGGAAGTCCCCAAGGTCCTCAGCACCTCCTTTTTTTGGGATGATGACCAGAAACGTGGCGTTCAAGCTTTTGGCAAAGGACTTTTGATCGTAGAGCTCCTTGAACAGCTCTACTATCTCCTCCTTAGCAAACTCCCAACACGCTTGCCAAAAGCCACAGTGAACCCATCCGGGCCTGGGGCCTTATCACCATTCATATCCATCAGGGCAGAGAAGATTTCTTCTTCAGTAAAGGGAACCTCCACAGCTTCAGCATCACTAGGGTCAAGCCTATTAAGAGAAAGACCCTCTATGTCGGCTCTCCACCCTGCATCTTCCCTCAACTGGTGCTGAAAGGCCTTGACAATCCCCTCCCTCACCTCCTGCTCCTCCACCAAATCCACCCCATTAATTTTAATTCTGTCCAAAAAACTGTTTCTCCAGTGGGCACTAGCCATCTTATGGAAAAACCCAGTGTTCTTATCCCCTTCTCTAAGCCAAAGCTCCCTAGACGCTTGCCTCCAATGGGTTTCCTCCAATAGGACCCATTTCTTAAAATTCTCTTTAGCTTCATTTTTCAGATCCATTTCCCTATCTGAGAGGTTTCTGCCGCTTTCCACCCTGTCCCAAAACTCAATTTGCCGGAGGGCAGAGCTTTTGTTCACTTCCACTCTGCCAAAAACTTCCCTGTTCCATATTTTAATTTTCTCCTTCATCTCCTTCATTTTAGCAGCCAATCTAAGGCTAGCCCTTCCTGCTCTTTCTACTCTTACCCCTCCTTGCCACCAATCTCGAAGCAGCTCCTTAAACCCTTCCACCTTGAGCCACATATTTTCAAACCTGAATGGGGAAGGACCCCGCCTCATCCCACCCCCCTTCAACAGAATAGGGAAATGGTCGGAGGTAGGCCTAGGGAGCCTACACTGAACAGCCCCCCTGAAGGTATCAAGCCACCCCTGAGACACCAGGAAACGATCCAGCCTTGCCCAACTCTGATTACCCCTACCTCCACTCCAAGAAAACACACCCCCCTGCAAGGGGAGGTCAATGAGGGCAAGGTCATCCACCACCTGGGCAAACCTACGCATTGCTCCATTAAGGCTCCCCTGCCTGCTCCTATCTCTTTGGGATAAAGTGACATTAAAGTCCCCTCCTAAGCACCATGGGTCTTCCCAAATTCCCCTAATCGCACCTAACTCCTCCCACATCTCCTCCCTCTCCTTCCTATTACACGGCCCATAAACTCCCGTAAAAATCCAAACCCCTCCATCTTCAACATTTTTCAATCTACAAGATATAGAAAAATTGCCCACCTCCATCTCCAGCAGCTCCAAGGATCTCTTATCCCAGCAAACCAAAATTCCTCCCGCTGAGCCTTGAGCTCCCATAGCCCCCCAATCAATGAACCTTCCAGAACCCAGACTCCTCACCACCCCCTCAGTCATAGTCTGAATTTTCGTCTCCTGAATGCAAACTAAGTCCGCCCTTTGACTCCTAATCAACGCCTTGATCACTTTCCTTTTAGAGCTGTCATTAGCTCCCCGAACATTCCAACTAACCAGTTTTATCTTCATGATACAACTGAAGACTGCCCCCTCTTCCTTGACCAATTCCTATCTGCTTCCTTCCCCCATCGTAGTTGATGGAGCATTCAAGCCTCTTCAATTCCCTCTCAAATTTCGAGTTATCTAAGAGAGATTTGCTGTGCACTTTTTCCCTTCTTCTTCTTATTTTGACCATAAAGTCCAAGATGTCCTTCTCTAAACCCACTGTAGAGAACCCCAGAAACTAGCTGAATCTTGCTAGCTCACTCTCCTCCTATTTGCCCTCCCTCCAATCTCTACTTTCTGGCGCCATCACACCAACCGGACAGAGATCCTTCCCATTGGATTCCGTCTCGTCATTATTATTTCCCAAAATTTGCCAGCACTCCACGTTCTGCAGAGCTGCAGGCGTTCTCTCAATCACCCTCCGGTCCGTATGTTCCCATTGAGAAACATCCATAGCCACCCTAGAACGGTCGTAATACTCCCCCAATGGAGTCCGACCAGAAAAAGAAGAAGGGGGAGAAGGAGAAACACACACCAATGGCCCAAAGAAATTAAGGACGTTCCCGTACCTCGAAGCCTCTTCCAGAAGAGCATCAGCCATCTTCGAATTCCCCTCCGCTCTGTTCTCCTCAGCCACTGGCCTCCACAATCCCTTCATCACTAATGACCAAGACTGATCAAGGCCTCCCACAGGGTTTGGATCAGCCCCTATATATGGACGGACCATCCTCGACTGGGCTTCGTCCGCCTTAGGTGGGCTTCGAATACCCAGTCCAACCCCTTTAATCAAATTCGGGGCCCGCCCAACATCAGAAGACGGCCCAAGACCGGGCGGCCCAGGCGCACTAGGGAAGGAGGGCCCAGCATCTTCAAAAGGCCCAAGAGCCCTCTGCATCACCAGCCCGCCTGCTACATGGGGCCCATCCTCCTTCAAGCCCGAATCCAGCACCGCCTCCGGACCCGACCCCGAGGTCTGGCCCCTCGTCCCATCGTCAGTCTGCAGCCTGACCTCGAGACTTGCGCCACCTACCAACCCCCTCACGCGCCCCCCCGCGCGTGCAGGGACTTCACCCCCGTCCTCGCCTTCTGCCACAAGGAGACCTTTGCCCTTTCCTTCCCTCGCCGTCCTCACAGTGGGTTTGAGTTCCCACCAGAGTGTAAGCTCATAGCAGACCTCCTCTGTCCGCACTTCCACGACGTTGGGGGGCCTCTCCTTGTTGAGCTTTACCAAAATCCTTGCCCATTGCATGTCTTCCAGCGACTCCGTCTGTGGGTCGATATCTAGGAATCCTCCACATGCATCCCCTATTCTCTTCAGGGAGTCGTGATCCCAAAGCGAAGCTGGCAGCCCCAGAACACGCACCCAAGCCTTGCGCCTCTGTTCCCCTTCCGACGTACACCCACTCTCAGGCCTCCATATTTCCAGGCTGAGAAAGGATCTCTCGCATGAGAAACCCCCAACTCTTAGGGCTTTCTCTGCTTCGTCCCGTTCCTCAAACTCTAATAGGACTTTCCCCCTTTCCAATTTCGCGATTCCTAAATTACCCTTCAGTCTCCAAAACTTCGCCAATTTCATCCCCCAGCCTCTCAAGTCGTCCTCATCCCCTGAGCTAGGGTCCCAACTCCCTACCAGACAGTGGGCCAATTTCCCCAAAGCTCGGCTCATTCCCCTCTGCCGAAGATTCGCCCTTGCCGCTACAGACTTCATCTCCTTTGGTTGCATCACAGCTTCCACAAAGGATTTCTCCATTGAAGCCCTTAGGAGCGCCGCACCCTTTTTCTGAGAGCTCTCGTCGCCGACGTTACACCCCAGCCGGCGCAGCATCTCTACCATTAGTACCCAGCCATCCTTATCCCCGTTACCCTTCGGGATAAAGATACTGAACCTTTTGTTTCCCACCTCTGTGACCCCTACCCGAATGAATAGCCCTCCCTTATTTATGTCGCGCACCATAAAGAAGGACCTTCCGCTGTCTTTCCACCTCTTCTCCCAAAAACCGTTTCCTGCTTTCTCGATACAGGCCTCCAGACCTTCGACGAAACACCCAATGCTGTTCGATCCCATCCTGATCCACGAGGAGACTCCCCCTTTCCTTTCAACAATCAAGGCTTGCACCTTGCCTTTCTTTTCCTTTACCTCTACGTCGAACCATTTCGACTCCACACCAAAGCTTCCCTTCTTAGCCCTGCTTCTAACCCCCACGAAGCCATCACCTTCTGCTTCATCCCTTAAGTCTCCCTCTAATCCTTCTGTAACGCGCCGCTCGCCTCGCTCCCTCCCATCGCTTTCACCCTCTCTCACACCGGCCCGCTCTCTCACTCTCTCGCTCATTTTTTTTTTTTTTTTTTGAGTTGCATGATTTATATAAATACTTATTTTATCATTTAACATTTAACGTCCTTGGTATCTATACAAAGATATTGAAAGTTTAGATATTCATTCATGAAACTACTACCTTGGGGGGGCGGGGGGGTTGTGTGGTGTGGGGTGTGGTGGTTGAATAGGTAGTCCTGTTTTTTCAGCCAAAAAATTGATTTTTTTTTTTTTGACAGTATAAGTATTCTTTGATCAATATGAGATATTAGATATCATGACCTAGATCAATCCTACAATAGACATGTGATGTATGTGGAAACCACCTCCAAAAATCTATAGAGGTAGAAAACCACGAGTCTCAATCAACCATAAAGTAAATCTACTAAATATGAAAACCAAGTACACTGATTTACCTGACCCTAATGCAACTTTCTCCTAAAGGAATTACTTTACCCAGCACCTACACTTTGCTTTCACATCCTTGATGTGACATCTTGTGCTCTTTAGTGGACACCTCAACAACTTGAGGCAATGTTATCAACTCATCAATGCCATTCCATCGAAAGGACTTTTAAGTTTCCAACTAAATTGATTTTTGAGAGTTTAGGAACTATGGTGAATTAATGAAAAAATAATATATTGTTTTCTTTTAGCATGTGTCCTTCCTCTTCTAGGGTTATGAAAAATATTTTTCCTTTTATAAGCATAAAACCCTAATTAGAATACAATAGGAAGCTTAATAAAGCTGGAAAGTGAGAGAACCAATAAGGAAACCAAATTTTTAAACTTCCTTAAATTTTTTAGACTTCCATTTACATTAAATTCAATCATTAATTTTTCATTACTTAACCAGATCCAAAATCACATACCTTAATTTGATTTACGTCCTTCAATTTTTAGTCTTGCTCTTCAAGCCAATAAGTCCTTTAAAAGTAGTGGCATTGGATCAAGTTCTTTTAGAACAAAACGTGAACATAATCTAGCTATGCTAGTACATTAATAGATATTATTTGGTATCATTCTTTTGCTTGTATCATACATGTCACCTCGCCTAAACTTGCATCGCTGATTTAAGTAGCAACTTAACTGTTAAATCATGCTTGAATTATAACCAGAAAACAGCTAAACTTTGTGGTTTAGACTAGGTAGCATTTATCTGTTTAGGTTAAACTTTTACATCTAGAGAGATTTTGCATGTGACCATGGGCTCTCATTCTGAGGGCGTGATTTTAAAACCTCAAAAAGATATTTCTCTCTTTAAAACAGGAAATTCTAAATCTCTTATTGCAAATTATATTGTGCCCTATCCAGCCTTCCTCTCACTTGTCTTGCATAGTATATTTTTATTAATGACCATTTTTCTCCTCCACATCATTTATGTTGGATTGGTGAACTATTACAAACATCACTTCTTCATCTCATCATATGTGGAGTAATCTTATGTCCTAGTTGTAATAATAGTACTCCTGGTTGCCCACCTAACCCATTCAACATCGTGGTCTTGCCTACATGTATTTTATGGATCTCTCTCTATCTCTGTATCATCTTGAACTCTTTGATATCTTGTTTTTTAGTTGTATAATAGTTTGCTTTTTGTAGAATTTCTGATTTGGAACAAGATAGTAACATAATATTCTGGAACCACTTATTTTAACGACTATGCTTTATTCTTGTAGGCATCAACCTTTCTAGGTCCTTTTTGAATAGAACCAAGTGCCACAAGGTGGTCGCTTGAAGGCTCCCATTGGCCAAAAGATCTTAACTATCTCCCACCTCTTATCCATGCAATTCACCAATCTTTAATCCTGTAGGCATCATCACCTTTTTTGGTCATAAACAAAAAGGTATTACGTGTAAAGGAAGTTATATGCGACAAAAGATGAGGTATCCTGCTATCCATGAAAATGCATAGCAGAAGAATGCATGGATCATCCTCTTTAGTTTTCCTCTTTATGGATCAAGAATCAAAGCACCAACATAGTTACTCCAAGGTACTGTAAAGTACCCTATGACAAACCTATGTTATTCACCCAAAAGGGAGAGTGAATCAAGTGATGGTATCTTTTCTAACTTTTTGCTAGTTTATACTTTAAACACAAGGTATATGGATGTTAAGCAAAATAAGAAGTAATGAAGTAAAGATATCAAGACATGGAGAGTGCAAACAATGATTTTAATATGGTTTGGCATGCTCTTATGCACTTGCACGACCTCAAGCTCCAAACCAAGCATTAAGGTCCACTAATCAAAAATCCTTGAAACCAAGGATTCCTTCTATTTTCACTTAGTTTCTAGGTATAAATGGATCTTTACAATCTTATAAGTGTTCTTCTAACATTCCAACTCTCTCACACAAAAGCAATAAATGTAGCTTCAATGAAATACAAGAAATAGCTTTGTAACTTAATTACAAAAGAAAAATAATTGGTCTTCAAGATGCAATAAACAAGTTATGCAAATGAGGGTGTAATTGTACTAAACATATCTTGAAATCTCAAAGTAGAACAACTAGAATTATTTGTAGTTGGTATTCATAAATGTTCAAGAGTCATTTAAATGGATTTCTTCCAAAATAGGGTGGTTAGACATAATTTTCTGATGAACCAGACGACCACCCATCTAGTCGTTGTGCGTTGATTGCTTTTGCCGATGAATATTGAGACTCAAAATGTTTGGTCAACGACTGCCTGATTGGCCACTTGCTCACTTGATAGGTCATCTTTAGACTAAAAGTGCATCATTTGAGCAACCAACCCATGGGGGACAGTTTGATCAATGGGTCAACCTCCTAGTAGACCACTTAAGTTGGTTTCACCAAAAATAAAAATGCGGCACAAGTATCTTTTGATGACTCAGATTGGTGCAGATTGAAAACTTAAGATTGAAAGTCCCTTTTTGATGACGAAAATGTGTCAAAATATAGGATTTCAACCTTGTATGGATGAACTCAATTTATACAAAAATTTATCAATAAGGCATAAATAATTCTTGTAAAAAAATATTTTGAAGAGTTGATTCTTTATTGTTAAAAGGGACTTAGTTTGTGATGGTCTAATTTTAAGGTATGGTTACCCACACTACTTGAACCTTGACTTGGTTTACAAATGAACCTATTCTGTTTATAATCTTGACAAGGCCTCCTCTTGCATTTTTAGCTTCTTAATGAAAAAGCTTTCTTCTTGAGAATTTTTAAGAGTATTGCAATTAAATCTATTAAAAAATCTCAAGACAAGGATTGGATTTGCTTCATCAAAATTGATTTTAAAACTTTGGGCTAACACTTGGCCTTGGAGCTTAACTGCCTCCATTCTTCAATTCATGATCTAATCAAAATTGCATTTCAAGTATTTTATCTATTGTTGAATAAAAAATAATTATTAAGTTTTGATTGAGGGAGGGTCTAGAAGGAGTTAGGTAGGTCACAACAATTATATAACAAAATGTTAAATCGTGTGCTAACTAATTTGGTCTAGATTGACAAAATAATAAAAAACATATCAAAATTCCTGTGACTTTCTTAGTCCACCCAATTATGCACATATGTGATATTTCTCCAATTATTGAAATTTGAAATTTCAAAAATTTGCTCAAAGGTTTAAAGTGGTTCCAATTGTAACTGTTTTCTTTTGTTTTGATGATTACTTGAACTGACTTAGTATGGTATGAACTTGGAACCTTATTCACCTTTTTATCTGTAGAATTGTCTTCTCTAACCTACCAAACCTATCTGTTTCATTGCACAACATAACATTTCCTTCTTATTTTTTAGGTACACATTGGATGACATTGGGTCTGGATCCCATGTGCATATCAGTTTGTGGGAGAATGGAGAAAATGTTTTTATGGCATCTGGTCAAGGCTCTCGCTATGGAATATCCAAGGTTGGAGAAGAGTTCATGGCAGGAGTTTTGCATCATCTTCCTTCAATTTTGGCATTTACAGCACCAGTTCCAAATAGGTTATCATCTTTATCTTTGAGTAAATAATTCATTGTTACTCTTTGCTAATTTTTGTTTATTTATTTTCATTTTTTAAAAAACATACACTAGAATTGAAATGGATATACATATGTAGAACTAAACATTTTTCTCCAATGCTTTGGAAGTATCTAGTTTACTTATGTCATTTAATATGCCCCATCCCTACCTCCATAATGCCCAGCCATTGGTCCTTGAACGTTGAAAACTGATTACTTCTGGCTCAATTTGTTTATGTTTAAGTCATCTCCTCAATGATTACCAATGTTTCTGTCAGGTACCTCATTTTATTTTATGATTTTTTGAAAAGTAAAACTAGTTATCATATCTATCCATATTTTTAGAAAATTAACAGATGTGTATAAACACCGTAAAACTCATAGAGTCTTACTTGGTGGAGGCTAAATTGTGTTTCAAGGGAAAACTTTTTAAAATTATCCCCATTCTTTGTTAATGTTGAGGAAAATCTCTCTTTTAATATCCGGTTCAAGTTGTCTCCATTTGTTAGTTTCCATTGAGCATGAAGCAAAGCACATTTATTAGATATTATCTGAAGCTGTTACTATATTAAAAATTTATTCCATGACAATGTTGTCTATTGCATGTGCAATTTTTCCTTTGCAAACTTAGTACTTCATTAATATGATTTATGTCTGGATTTTTCAACAACTTTGGATTTGTTGAACCAACAAAATATTATTTATAACTTGGATCAGTATATCAAAGCTCTGTAGATTGAAAGGTTTCATACAATATATTATATGAAAACAACTCGTTAAAAAGGAACTTCTTGTCAGTGACATTCATTTTGTCATCATAATCATTTTTTATACTATTTTTCCTGTAGTTCTCTATGTCCTCAAATTTTGTTGTTTAGTTTTTCGTATTTTGGAGGATGAAAATATTATTGGAATTGAAGTGACTGGCCTTTTATGGAAGATTGCTGCATTGTGGTGGTGGAAATTGTGTGTGATATCATTTGGCTTCTGAACTTCATTTTGGATGTATATCACAAATAAAATTCAGATTTTATACTCTTATACTCTGTTGACTGTTATATCCTGTTTGGCTTTTTGGCCTTGTAGTTATGATCGAATACAACCCGATACATGGAGTGGAGCATACCAGTGTTGGGGACAAGAAAATAGAGAAGCTCCATTAAGAACTGCATGCCCACCAGGAGTTCCAGATGGTCTTGTGAGCAACTTTGAGATCAAATCATTTGATGGGTGTGCAAATCCACACTTGGGGTTGGCTTCTATAATTGCTTCTGGTATTGATGGCCTTCGGAAACATCTTCAGCTTCCTGTACCTGTTGGTAAGATTATGTAAACTTTGATACTAAGAAATGCTTAAGATTAACCATTAGTAATATCTTGTAACATGAAATTTAAATTTTTATATGACCTTGGTTTTTGATACATCATTCACCTTAAGATGGCCACATAAATATTATGATGGATTCCTTTCCATCTCAACATTTTCCTTCTTAATCAGAAAACCATGTGTGCAGTTTTCATCCTTAATTACCACTGGTATCCAGAAGTGTGAAACATACACATCATTCTCTCTAACTAAAATTCTAGCACCTGGTATGGCAATCCCCACAGGAATGAACTAGGAGGTAGATGTGGGTTCTCAAAAAGTACCCAATGCACATGTCTGTTGGCATGTACATGGTATTGAAAAAATTTGTATCTCCATGAAGCATCTTAAGGGGTTATTGAGAATTTAAAACTCGTTCTTCTAATATTTTATGCTAATCTCCGTTGTAAAAAGATCAAGAAAAAATATGTGGAAAATCCTAGATTTACTTACTGAAGCCTTTTACTTGTTAAAGCAGTTCTTGTCTGGAATTTTCCATATGATCCTAGTCATAGACTCTCCAAATCAGTGCATCTTTTCTACTTCTGAGTCTCAAATGAATTCTGTTCATCATCACATTTTATCTAAGAGAGGCAGAAAGTATTTTCTGATAAGCAGAGATCAATGTCCTTTAATTACCCCACCTCAACTTTTACAACCTCTTCTTTGAGCTTGTATGATGTTCACTTAGTGAAGTAACTCCTCAGACCTCGCCTTTGATTATTAGGTCATTTAGTATCTAGCAAGGCTAAGACAGGTGATTCTTTGCTTCAGCATGTCAGAAGTTGTTATCGTTGAAGATCTCAAAAGCAAAGAATGAGTCAGCCTTTTGTGTTAATTTTAAGACTCTGAACTTTCGATTACTACCATCTAACTTTTGATGACTGTTAAATGTTGAAGAAAGTTATGTACCTTTTTGAGTTGGTAGTATGCACTCATGTTGGAAAAAAATGATACTGTAAGCTGACAGTTTAATCATATCACTTTATGAAACAGATGAAAACCCTTCAGATCTCAGTGCAGAACTTCGAAGATTGCCAAAATCACTTTCTGAATCGTTAGAAGCTCTTGGGAAAGATAATGTCATGAAAGATCTAATCGGTGAAAAGCTTCTTGTCGCCATAAAAGGAATTCGCAAGGTATGTTTCAAATATGCTTCTGAATGTTGTTCTCCAGATGTGTTTGTTTCTGATAAAAAAAAAATGTTGTTCTCTAGATGTTAAATTATTAAAGGATTCAATTTGGATGAACAAGATTGCCTTGTAATCAAACTCTGAAGGTGAACTTTTCTTTCTCATGGAAATATCTGTTGAAATGATTTGAGTCCTGAGACTTCATGCATAGGCTGTTGGAATCATAAAGTATTGATTAGGTCTTGGAAAGCTCTTATTACACTTGCTCTGATACAAGTGAAGACTTCTTTCTGGCAAGTTGACACCCTTTTTTTTTTTTTTTTTTTGAGGTTACACAGTTTGAAGATATCCTTTTATTCATTTAATTCAAGAAAACTATTTTCTAACCAAGGTCCTTTTTGCCCCCTGTTTTTGTTGGAGTTGTAGCTGGTGGTTTTTCCTTCTTAAAAGAGAAGTTAAGAATTTTAATTAGTAAAGTTGGTTTGAAATTAGATCATATGGTGTTGTTATCCTTTTTATCTTTGCTGACCTAATTGCATGATTCTATCAGAAACTTGTCAGACTGCACTGGACTGAACTGTATGCAAGTCAACCCTTACGATAAAAATCTTATCATAAATAAGCATGTTTATTACTGCTTTTCCCTATGAAATCTCTTGTTGTAATTTTTGAAATTTTTTTTGCTTCCTTTTTCTTATTGATTTTGTTCAGTTTTGGTTTTACAACCGACTTTGGAACTTCTCATGAACCCTTTTTTTTTTAGTACTTCCCAAATTCTGAATTATTCTTGGACGAGTAAGTCCCAAAGCTCAAATTTGTCAATGATCATAACTATTTTTACAAATTTCATTGTCTTCAAATTATTCTAATTCTAGATCACTCTCTTGGAAGCTAAGAACAGATCAGCACAGATGCCTTAAACCCCAGAATTTTTACACTCCTCTAACCAAACAGGATTCCTGATTACAATTCAAAACCAACTTATTTGGATCAAAAAGATTGCAAATAAGAAGTGGTTGCCCAGAGTTTGATTCAGAATTTCGATTTAAAGGCAAATTTGAATACTGAGCATCATTTTTTGTTTTGCAGGCAGAGATCAATTACTACTCGCAGAATGTAGATGCATACAAGCAACTTATACATCGCTATTAAGTTGACTATTTGATGTGCTGGCTGAGATGGATGGGTAGTCTCTCAAGTAGTAGGCTGCACCAAAACTACATGAAATTTAACCACAAATAAGATGGATCGCTTGGGGGTCCATTGTACACCACAGGGTACATTATTGGTTTGGATTAAAACATCTAATACTTATGATTGTTATTTTCGGGCAAGCTTGTATGTGGGTATTTATAATGGTCTGGAATAAACAAAACAGTTGGAGATTCAGTAAGGAAATAATAGCAGCAACAGCAAGCCTCTCATGCACATTTATAATGTTGCCATAGTCTCCACTCTCTGTTTCTTAATTGGCTGCCATTCCTAATCCTAGCAATAAAAGTAGATCAGCATGCATTTGTTTTATTCTAAACATACCCATGTTGTTCATTTAATTTTAGGTAGATTTTTGTTCGAAAATGAATGTATTTATTTCGTTATTTTTTGAGGATTTAAAAAGATACGATTTGTCGAATCCCCATACCATGATTTCCCACAAATTATCTCTCTCTCTCTCTTTATCAATATATATATATTTTTGATAGGAAACAACAAATGAATATATTGATAAAAAAGAAGTACAAGAGAAGGATAAGAAATCCTCCCACCAAAGAAAAACAAAACTACAAGGAAACAAATGCGAGAAAATACAAAGTAGAAACAAACAACTGCTCTAGGTTAGGCTAACCCATTGGAGTTACACATCACTAACCAATCAAGATGTATCACATTAAGGGAAATCCCCTTAAAAACCTTATAACAAAAAGCCCAAAGAGAAGCAAGGAAATGAATCATGTCTCAAAGGTTCTCTGAATTCCTTACTTTATCTTAAAAAATTCTTGCATTTCTTTCCCGCCACACCACTCATATTAAAGCGATGCATGCAGCTTGCCATAAAACAATTCATCTCTTAGAAGATCCAAAACCATTAAAATTGGTAGATAGCATGTCAAAGATGCTCCTAGGAGGGACCCAATCTGTCTTTATTAACTGAAATAATTTGTGTTACAACCCCATCGTCAAAGAACAAGAAAAAGATGATCTACTGTTTCTCCATGCTTCATGCACATCATGCAAATGTCAGGACTAAGTGCTTTGTAGAGTCTTCTCAATTGCAGCATGTCGTTAGTAATTACCTTATTGTGAGCCACTAATCAAACAAAGGACTTGATTTTGAAAGGGACTTAAGAATTCCAGACTAACTTGGTAGAGAAAATTGAAGGCAAACCAGAAAATTGGGATAAGGCAAGAAGAAAGATTTGATTGTGAAAAGTCCTGAAGGAGATAAAGACCAGAATCTCATATCTGGAACCGAATGTGATAGATATAAATGATCAAGAGACCGCATGAGACTTTCTAAATCTTCTATCTCGGAATCGGAAAGGTTATGACGAAAGTTAAAGTTCCAAGGGAAGGGGCGAGTGGATTCAAGAATTGAAGAAATATGAATGTTTTTATCCGTGACTACTCTAAGTAGTCTTGGATAACGGACCTCTCTCTCTACCAATATTGTTGTAGCTTAATCATTATATATGTTCTCAATCGGAGTTAGAATTTTGTCATCATTGTTATTCAGGAATTTTTCTGTGGGACATCTGAACAAAGTCTTACTATTATGATTATTATTGATAATGTCATTTGGAATCTTTATTATGAGATTCCACATGGAGTCTTGTATAAATGAATAAGAAAAGGTCAGGGGGGAATGTAAGCTTCAAAATTCAATGGTCAGTTTTCTCTTTTATTTTTTTTATATCAGGTCATCATCCCTTAGACAAATTCCCTTGATTATAGAATTGCTCTAAAAATATGTAATTAATTATACAGTTTTATTTCTTATTTTTGTATATGTTGTTAAATGCATTAAAAGGAAATTTTTTTAGGAGCCATTTGTAGAGGGGAGCCAAACATAGATGCCCTTGTTCTGGTTAGAAACAGTGGCCAAAAGCTGGAGGCAACCCCTCGTAACGGTTCAATTCATTGACATCCCTTCATAAATTTTCCTCACCCGAAACAGGCAAAACAGACTTAACTGAAATCTGAGCATTATATATATCTCTGTAGCTAGCCCAGAATCTAAAGACATTCACCTCAAAGAGAGAAGAAAAAAAAAAAAAAACTACAAGTCCCTTGGACTCTCAAAGGCATTGCCAAACAAAGTTTTTAGGTACCATGGCATTGCCTTTGCGAGCCCTCTTGTCATCATTGCTGCCGCTGCTTTTGCTCCTGCTGTCTCATGATGTCCATGCCAATGGATGGACAGGGAATGCACGTCATGCATTGCTTTCCAAGCACCATAGACCAAAGTTCAAGCCTGGCCCTTGGCATAATGCTCATGCCACCTTTTATGGAGGAGCCGATGCCTCACAAACAATGGGTATGAAAACCTTCTCGTACTTGTTTAGTTATTGATGGAATACTTGTTTGTATGGCTAATAACCTCTTTGAGAGAACGTTGATTGTAGGGGGAGCTTGTGGCTATGGAGACCTGCATAAGCAAGGGTATGGGGTTCAAACCGCAGCGTTGAGCACGGTTCTCTTCAATGGTGGGCAGGCATGTGGGGCCTGTTTCGAAATCAAATGTGTGGATGATCCACAGGGGTGCAAGCGAGGGCAGGCATCACTCATGGTTACAGCCACCAACCTGTGCCCTCCAAGTAGCAATGGAGGATGGTGTAATCCACCTCGTGAACACTTTGATCTCTCCCAGCCTGCATTTCTTCAGATTGCCGAGTACAAGGCTGGCATTGTTCCAGTTCAGTATCGCAGGTTACATGCTCTCTCACTCACTTCTTGATTGTAACACGATTGTGAGTAACAATGGCAGCCACAAGCACATAGGACGAAGAGGATTTCTTAGTGGGTTTTTATATTGCAGGGTCCCATGCAAGAAGAAAGGAGGGATTCGATTCACAATATCTGGGAATCCTTACTTCAACCTTGTGTTTATATGGAATGTTGGAGGAGCTGGAGATATCACGAGTGTGCAGGTGAAGGGCGATCGCAAACTGAAATGGACAACACTCAAGCGTAATTGGGGTCAGAACTGGGAGACTGACGCCATGTTGGTTGGGGAATCACTCACCTTCCGAGTCAGAGCAAGTGATGGTAGATACTCTACCTCCTGGCATATCGCCCCAAAGAACTGGCAGTTCGGCCAGACCTTTGAAGGCAAGAACTTCAAGTAGAGACCTTTCCATCTTAATATCCTTCCTGTTCTGCCAGGCACAAAGGATCTCTTATGTTTGCTGGACCATGCATATCATGCGTTTTCAGTAAAAAAATTTAAGATAGCAGTCCAGGCACCTTAGAGGATAGACACATTGACCCAATTCTGAGCTAGTCTCGGAAACGCTGTGTTGTTGGCTTGTTGCTTTTAAGGGTCTGTTCGGGCAACCAAAGTAATGGATTTGTTATCAAATTCTCAAGTTCAAATTTGGTGTGGCAGTAAACTCATTTTTTGATAGGCAAAAGATTATATATAAAAAGCAAAGTAAATACATACATTTGTCATAAAAAAAAAGGCAAGCAAGACGAAAGAAACGGAGGAGGTAAAAAACAAACCCTCCCCTTATACAACTAATACAGTCTAGAAAGCCTAGCATGGTTTAAAAAAGTGGTTATCTATATACCCCATTCAAAATGGAATTCACGGAATATAGCTTAATTGCTTGTTATGATTCTTCTGAGAGTTTTGAAAAAAACCCCAAGCTCTTTTGCATTTGTTGTCTTTTTGAGTTTCTTGCCCGTGAAGGTTCCATGGCAGCTGGACAGAATTACTTTTACTGTTCGAGTGCAACACCCAACAATGAACTAAATGTTCATAATTGCATCCATTCCATCTTCCTTGAAGGGTTACCTTGGCAAATTAAATATTAACCAATTGTACCATTCCATCCTCTTTGAAGGGCTACTTAGAAGTTAGAACTAATCTAATACAAAGCCTGACATGGTTATAAAAATGATCATCAATATACTCAATCCAAATAGAATTCACGAAAGACAGCTTAAATGCTTGCTTTTATTTTTTTTCATTTTTGAAAAGCTTTTTATTCCTTTTATTCTATAGAGTCCCAAACAAGGTTAAATAAACATGCTCCAAGCATTTTTTTTTTTTTTTTTTTTTTGCGCTTCTAGTCCCGTACCAGCTCAACAAAATTCCTCTTCCTTGAATGCAACTCCCAACAGTACACTAATTGTAAATAATTACGTGCATTCTGTATACTTTGAAGGGTTAACCTCCTGTATTTAAGAAGTCTGTGTCTATCTTGGAATCTAAAATAAAGTCGGATCTCACCTTTGAAGATATTACATCATTCTTAGCTCATATTCACCAAGGCGGGGTATCAATCTTTTAAGGAAGGTCTGCGTTTGGAAGTTAGGAACAAGACACTGTTGCCTTGTTCCATCAATCAACAACGCATTTCTCCCAATAGTCCTTAGTCCAGTCCAAGACAAGCAAATTCAACAAACCGAAACTGAGTTCCATTTCACGCATAGAATAAACATTCTTTGATTATATTGACTAACCACGGTAGGGCATCAATTATTGAAGGTCTGTGTTTGAAAATTCGAAGGAAGACACCGTTGCCTTTATCCATCAATCATCAACAAAGCAGTTCTCCCAATATTCTTTGGTCCAAGGCAAACTGATTTCCCATTTCATGCAGAACATTTTAAATACCAGGCGTAGTCTTTGATAGGAGACAGCATCCGCCTACATAAATAGATCAGCAAAATGTTAAACCATTCAGCTGTCAAAATTCAACTTCCGGCTCAAGTGGTATTACATGTTGCCACTCAAATGTAGGAAGAACACCGCCCCCAACCCCCCTACCTCAAGCAGCTCTGCTGAGATCAAAACTTCAAAACTTTTGGCTGCTAGGCACTGGTTAAGAGCCCGCAAATAAAAATGCCATGCCACCACCCAAATGCCTAGATCCCAAAACAAACAAACAAACCACCCAAAAAAGGGGATGAAGAAGACAAAAGAGGATGACAGAGGAAAAACAAAAACAAAGATTGGGAACATGCAATTATGTTACATATTACTTTGATTTATATGACTACTATTTCAAGGCTTCAATCATTCTTCTGCTGCTGTATGCAGCATGCCATGTGGCTACAGTGCTTTGGTGTTGTTATATCTTTGCCTGCTGGAACAATTCATCTCCAAAAGCATTGAAAACCATTTCTTGAAAATTGCCTAGCTTTGGAATCAGGTCCAAGCATGTTCATCACTAGATTTCTTTTTCTTCTTCTTTCTCTGTTTTTCTTCTCTAGTTTCAGTCCTTGCTTCTATGCGTTTTGAATGCTGTGCACGGATTTCAAGCAACTTTGTTTTGGCATCTTGAAAGAGTGCATCAGATTTCAAGGCCATCAATTGCTGAACACCATCAAACAGAAGCAACCATTTCAGTCACTTGTACTTGAAATAATTATAATTACAGAAAGTCACCTATGCAAATATACACACCTTTAGATGATCCATTGCTGCAAGGTTGAAACCAAGAACATCTTTGCATTCCTGATTAAAACTCAAATGCAACCAATTAAAAATTAAACATGGTCATTCCTGATAGAAAAAACCTTCAAATGATATCTCAACATTACTCAAATTCAACATCACCCTATTACTATCTGTAGTTTCTCATAGTCAAACAGAAAAAAAGCAATAGAGGCTGATACCCGTATTCAATTTTTTCTGCATATTTTTTTCATCTTAAGTTTAATGGATCAAAAGTCCAAGCTATACAACTAGTGAATCGACCTGTTTTACTATTCAACCAATGGTACACGTTGACACATTGATGACCCAATTACATCATGCTAAATAAAATTCAGTTGACCACAGATACTAAAAGCCTTACATTTAAGTTTTGCCAAGGTCAACAATAGATACAGCCTATGTCGTATGGGTTCAAATGTGAGTGTTGGGCATGGATATGTGCCTAGATGTCTTAACCTTCACACCACACACTTGGATACAGCATGATAAAGGGGGGAAAAGAAGTCAATGATATCAATAAAATCAAAGATATCTTTTATAATAACTCATTTTTTTCTCTTTTGTCTCCATCTTCTCTTTCTTATCCCTAAACTTTTTTCTCTTCTGTCTCTATCTTTTCTTTCTTATCCCTAATTAATTTTTATGAGTCCACATTTCAGCAAACTTTCATTTTTAACTGTATATGAAGTTGAAAATAAAAAAATCAATCAATCACAATCAAACAGTCATATCCATAATCCAAGGCCAAATAAGAGTATTCAACAAGGATCCCACAACCACACCCATGTCGTGAAAACATAAGTTGGAGAGTCCAGGCATCAAAGGATAGAATCAGATTATTCACCCAACATCTCAACAAATGTGCAGATGACCAAATTCCTAAACCAAATTTTGATCTTTTAATTTTATTAGAAATACAAAAGAAGCTCATACACCTTCTGAATTATATTCATGACCGAACTATAAAATTACCTTGACTCTTGCATAAAGAATGTCTCTTAGAACACTCAAGACAGGCCTTGCAGATGGGGTAGCAACCAGCTGATTATAATGTGTCTGCAATAACACTGTAGCAATCCTGCAAACAAGCTCAACCTGCTCACACAAAGTAACCAATAATATCACAATAGTTAGCACAACTGCAGTATAGTTAAATAAATTCCATGTTCTTCTAACACACAAGTATTAGAAAACACAATAATAGAATTTCCCAAGTGATCAAGCAACTAACTTGAAGTATGAACCCATACTAATTCTAATCCAGATTCATATTATGATATACACACTAAATAGACAGGAGTATCATGATGAGTTGAATCAAGGATACAAGATAACTTGACATTTCAGTAGTAGTAATACCTACCTATTAGACCAGAAGTAGCAGCATAGGAAAATAAACAGCAATATTCTAAATTACTTGTATCAAGCAACAGTCCCAGATCAAACACTTCAAAGGAAAAAAGGAAATCAACAACAAAATTCCATGGTATTAAAGTTGAAATCATTAAATAATGAGGTTCTCATCTTCAAACATTACCAAAGTTTGAGCAAGAGAATAAAGGATCAAGGAAACCTTTCGTGGTGATAAGGAAGAATTAGTCCTACACATGGACACACAAGTGCATGTGCATGTATACATGGACGCATGTATGTATTCATGTAGCTGGGAGGAAATGGGCAAGGGTATGCGTATGCCCACATATGGGTGGGTGGGCACGTACATGTGCATGTGCATGTGCATGGTCATGCTTGCACAAAGAGAGTGAGAATGAGAGAGAGATAGAGATAGAGAGAGAGATTAGTGATCTAACATAGGAGGGAAGTAATCAAGGACAAAGCAATTAGTAATTATTACAAATTATTAATAAATTTTTTTAAAAAAAAGAAATATTTCTTTAGGTAACTTCTATATATATAATGTATTTTTAATTTATTCTTAATATTAATTTAATTAATATGTCAAATTCTTGCATGTCAAAAGCAGTGTTTATCACCTATGAGGATTTCATATTATCTTAATATCTTAAAACAGGTTTTTAAATGTAAACAGGTTAAAACTTGAACTCCGTAACAATAGAAAGTGAAAAAAATGAATGAATAAATAATAATTAAGAAGCCCTCTCTAGCTTAGAAGATTTTATGCAGTGCTCTTGCTTGTTGATTTATCATATAAGGATATTTACTAAATGGTTATTGCATGGGAAACAGGGATTATTGCTTACCTCAATGCAAAATGAAGCCACAATGAAAAAATATGAGCTATAATAAATCAAAGGAAACTTTGCTCAATCGATGATGGCCATGTAACACACTTGTTAACTCCAGCCTGTGTCCAATCCTTTTTGGACACCTAGCAAAGAGTACAAATATTTTATCTAAAAAAGAACATGCACGATAACATTTATACCTTTTATAGCCATGGAACTTTGCGATATAAATGTGTATGAATTTTTCTAGGCCAATGAAGTCAAAACAGATAGAAAAACATATTGAATATAGTATATACAGAAACACATATGTATAACCATGTCACATGCCTTCACTTTGGGGAGTTATGTGCTTAGCACCCCATGTCTGCATCTAAACATGAGACTCATATCTGTGATCGCATATGGTAAAAAGCAAAGGAAATATGATAGACCACTGATTCATTGAGAAGTCTAATTTTTCTACCAAGTGCAAGCATGTGCCATGTATATATTGACCCAGTGTATTACTATTACCAAAACCTTAGTATCTATAAGTGTTTATTGGCTAACCTTGTCAGGATTAATTGTCCAATCCTTCAAGTAGGACAAAAGCTTCAATGCATCTGAGAAAGGTAAAGCCTACATAAAAAAAAAAAATGCTCCTGGTCAGAGAGTCAACCTTTCAATAATAATAATCTGAATAAAATATGGAAAGTGCTTCCGATCATAATAATGATGCAGGAAGGGAAAATGTGCAGCTTCTTTTCACTACTTAATCAGGTCAATTTACTTCCGTCGTGTGAGACAGTCTAAAGTAATACAGAAATTGATATTGAGGCAAGAACCATTGGAGTTCTCTTGTCATAGTAGAATTTCAACAATAACTTGGATTAAAGAAAGAAAGGAAATAATTTGAATGAATGGCCCCAACAAGCAAGAGCAATAAGAATGTCAAGGAAGACAATGTTACAATGGACAATGCAAAATCCAAATCCCTAGTACCAATACAACGGACTTGATCAAGATTGAAAGATCAAGGTGAGCTACCCCTCATTCAATTAGATTTTCAACAGCTTCAAATCATTCCCTGACCACCAAAGTGCTCTGGAGCTTTTATTTTTTTATTATTATTATTTTTTATTTGATAGGTAAATTTTTGTCCCCATTGGGACTTGAATCTGGAACCTCCCACAAAACCTCCCCAACCCTTTACCAATTGAGTCAGGCCCCAAGGGCAGTGCTTTGGAGCATGTTGAATTACAATGTCACAGATTGAAGGTCATTACAGCAGAAGAAATTTGCATTTAGAAGCTCACCTAGCAATGTTGGGCCTCAATATGCTTTTCCGGAAGATGAAGCATGAAAATGTTTTCGAACTTTAAAAAATAAAGAATAAAACAAAAGAAAGCTTAATTTTGGATGACAACCACTCTAGCCTTTTCTCCAAGAAGAACAGGCTTTTAATATCTCTAAAGCTAACCTAGACCAATTTGTTACAAGTACAGAGGAATTATAGGACTCAGATTTTCCATATGCTTCAATCCAAGTTAAAATTATGAGAAATATTCATATGTACTAAATTTTATGGACTGAAAAAACTAAATACCTATTCAAAACTCAAACCTTGTGTTGATTGAATTCAACTAATTGCTAATGCAAAAGTGCATTCAAGGCAATTTCTTTAAAAATAAATAAATAAAACACAAATCAAATGGTCAAATTTAACAGAAAATCTCTTCTTTCCTTTTTTCTTTTTTAAGAAAAAAAAAAGTAAAATCTGTTCAATGCAAAATAGAAGATAGTATTTTTTTAGTTCCACCAAACAGAAACATTTAGCCCCCTTACTTTGGAGTGGAAAGGCATGGATAGCACTGACATACCAGTAATGTCTGCTCCATATCATTAGTATGAACATTTGAGAGTGCACGAAGAACAAAGTCTGATGGAGAGAAACCAAGCATTAAAATATTTGGTTGGAAGTCAGCAACTTTTCCCTTTGTTTTCTCCTCCTGAAAATTACAAAGCCAAACTTATAAATCATAATGTAGATACATGGCATCAACCTATGAATCTCCTGTAAATTTAAATTAAAAAGGAGATTTCCCCAAGTAGTATCATAGTTCAGAGATTAAAGCACCAAAATCCTTATTTCTTTGTTCATTTTATCTAATCAATTTTTAATATTCTCATGTAGTAAAAAATAATTACAAGCAAGACACAAGTACCTAAAATTTTACATTGTTTCAAAAAAATTGTACCTTTTCTTACAAGTTAAAACAGTGATACATTTGAAACAGAAAATATAAATTCGATGTTACTACAATAGTGGACAGATTAAAGGGAGAGAAAAAATAAAAAGAATGGAAAATCAAATATCCAAGAACACAACAGGATAGGCCAATAGGTTTCACCAGCAGCACAATAACTGGACAGCAAGCATCCCATTGCAAATAAACATAGAAACCACCATAGATCATCAGGATTGTACAGAATTAGAACTTCTAAGAACTCACAAAAGATACTTTTGTGTCTTCATGAAACTTCTAAAATTCCCTATTACAAGCTTGTTCATTTGTGTTAGTGAACAATAATGTTTTATATAAGCAAGAATGTGTGCATCCCTTCCATGCCTAATGGAAAAAGATTTAAACCAGAAGCTAACCCCAACCCCCCTTGGAAACATCATGGCTGCAGCAAGCAGACAGAAGGGAAGTTAGATTCACAGGTCAAGAATAAACTTCTGACAAGGTCAGAGGAATAAAGCTCCAAAGCATGAATCGTTAGTGTATCGAGTGTATTTAATTTAAAAACGAAAAAAGAGTAAAAACACAAGGAGAGATAAAATATGAAAACAGCTGTCTTGTGGAAGAAACTGAAAACTGAAAACACAAGTTGAAAATCAGTGCCTTATGATCAAAACTTGTATTCAGTGCATTTAAATATTTTTTGCAATTTTCTGTTCTCTACTAAACAAACTCAACTTGTTCCAGCGTTTGCCTCAAATCTAGGGCCATATTCAAATGTCCAATACGTGAAAACTTACACTGAACCTTGCACAAGCATGGTAAAAACCCACTACCTACATGGGAGACCTCGTACTTGATTCTAAGGACATGGTACAACTTAAGGTCACCATTCCTTTTGGTTGGCATAACCAAAAACTTATTCCAAGGGCCAACAAACAAAAAAATATGAGCATATCGTCTAGCGTCAAGGGAATTGCAGACACCACTAAGCTTGTCACAAGCTCACAGAGCTTGCTTTAAGCTATACAAGGTCTTCTTTTATTTGCATATCAGATGAGTATTGCCTGAAACAATAAAGCTCTGTGAAAGTAAAAAATAGAGTTATCGTTTTCTGTGTAGGAAGGCATTTTTCATATCTAACTGGTATAGGAACCACTTCTTTGACGCAGCAATAGCCAGTAAAGTCCTAATCATTTTCATCTTCACAGTTGGACTGAAGTTTCCTCATAATCTATCCAATATTCTTGAGCAAAGCCTTTTGCTACAAGTTGTTTGTACCTTTAGGAAAAAAGGAGTCATTCACTCTGATCTACAACTACCTTTGTACATCTACTTGTTTCAAACTGATTGCTTACTATTAGCATTTCCAAAGGTAACCAATTAGGTTGACTTTGGAAATGCGCTACAACAGGCCTATAGGTTCACCTTTCTAATAAAGGAAGAGTCTATTATTAGATACAGTATATAATTAGTCAATTCTTCTAAAGTATGAACCGAATCGCCTGCCTAGCAAGGTAAGTGAGATCCTTTTTTTTCAAAGGCGGTCCTTTTCTCCCCCCTGACCAATGGCTCGCATTGGTCAGTATCGCTAACTATTATAGGAGGATGCCACCCCCTCATAACTACTAGTCGCTTCAGTTGTTGAATCTCAGGAAATTTAGGTTGTGGTTGTATTGGCCACAAGCAGAACATAGTCACAACCCTAGCTTCATGCTTTTCCTTACTGCTCTTAATCACAACAGAATACCAAATAATGTATTGGAAGAACCCTGACATCTCATGAGGAAAATGAGGGTTAATGCTCCTCAAATGCCGTCAGATGATCTGATGGTCTAAGTTTGGGAACCTTTGCAGCAGCCATGACTAGAATGCCTAATGATATCATAAGCATACACAGAAGTTTTTCTAATTTGGTGCATATCCTCTGAGTAACAAGAGATTGTTGTCTGCAGAACAAATAAGTCCAGCGAAGTTTAATTCTTACACAACCAATGAATTATGATCTCTGATGCACTTAATGTTACAAAAGTTTTGAAAAAAAAACGAAAAGACAAAAGCAATGATGACAGTAATCCAATAGCAAAAAGAAGCTTCACCAGATGCCCAACAACACATGGTTTCATCAAGAGAAGTCTACAACAAAATATTAAGCCAATTCTAATGGTTTCCACTTGCAATTTTCAAACATTTGCAATTCATTATAAATCAATAAACCTATAATCCATGAGCTAACCATGACTATTGAGGCCTGATTGCAGCTATTTTCCTACTGTTTTGCTTGGACAACATACACATAGCAAAACTATACTGTTTCTCAACATCTTATGGGCATATTAAGATTTTAGACTCATTAACTAGTCTAGAATTAAACAGAATATGTTTATACCTCATGTTCAGAAATACGCTTCAATTCATCCTCTGCTATGTCTAAAGCATCGATAATTGAGTCAGTTGCAGACAGTGTTTCTTTAGTTTTCTTCCCAGCTAAGGCCACAGCTCCCTCCTCTGGAAGTTCTTCTTTGGGAGCATACCTGTTTTCAAATGCATTGTCAAGGTCAGACTCGAACATCTGTTCTAGCCTTTTTTCTTTCTCTTCCTGCGAAGTCAGATAGCATTTCCTTTGGTTAAACATCAGTCACACCCCCATCACAGGGACAAAAACAAAAATTTAGTGTGCCATAACATCCATGTTTCAATTCCCATATAATGTCACAAACTAATTCCATACCTCAATAAAAAAGGGCTCTTCAGTACGATCCCAACGGCGAATGGATCGGTCATGAGATCCCGAGACAATAAAATCACCACGATTGCTGATTGACAGACACCAAACTTCTGCATGATGTCCCTCGAGGGTTAAAAGTAGTTCAAACTTATCAGCATCCCAGTATTTTATGAGGCGATCTTTTCCAGCACTAAACACATAATGAGTATTGCGAACAAATTGCACAGCCATAACACTGCCATAAAAATGCTTATGAGAAATTCACAATTGCTAAGTAACAATTGGCTTACATCATCTAAACTCTAAACAATATCAAATCTTAAATTTTATTTTTAAATATGAAGCACCTATCAGCATGAGCAAAAATAGATTTATGGCAATCACCAAAATCCAAACCCCAAATCTTCAAATTTTTGTCTGCAGAACCAGTGACAAGCAAATCTCCATCTGATGAAATATCCATGCATAGCACAGGCAGCTTGTGACCATATAAGGACAGGAAAAATTTGAGGGAATCCATAAAGAAAACCTGGAAAATGATTGACATAACTGTGTCAAAACAGTTACCTGAAATTTCAAAGCAATAGCTGCAGTACTTTTATATTAAACAGTTTGGCCCACTGAAACATCAAGATTAGAAAATAAACCAGCATACCATTGACAGAAACTCAGGATGAAAAATTCAATTAAAAGATATCAAAAAAAAAATAATTAAGTTCTGAAAATATAAGAAGAAAAATACATTACATGATCCTTTCTCTCTGGACTTCCTAATAATCTAATCCAAATAATCCTAAACTGCACATTGCCATAAAATATTTAACAAGAAATGATTTAAATTTCAAAACACTTTATGTTTGCTTCTTGGATTTGGAAGCAGCAATCCAACTCCACCATGCCAACCAGTCAAAAGCTAAAGCATGAGATGAGAAGAATCTTTAGCATATACTAGCTAGATTGTACCTTCTCACTAACAATGTTATAAACGTTGCAAATCATAAGATTTAGCTTCTAGCTTCATTCTCATCTCAGGTTAATCTATGTAGAAAGTTATCCCTCTGTTTTGCCTCATTATATGTGCATATGAGGCAAGTTGTCAGAACCCTGAAACAAGAAATCTCTACCCTCATTATAGTAGTACAAAATTAATTTTCAATTTTAAGCAAACTTCTCTGATTTGGGATTGATAATAAAAGGATGGAAAGAAGGGAGGTAACATGGTAAAGTGTTTGGAATCTGTGCTGGAGCAGAATTTAATAAAAATGTTAATTAGCATAAAAAAAAAACACATTTTATACCTTTTCAAGAATTTGGATGGCAAAAAGAGAGAACTGGAGAAGGTTAAAGAAGTCATCTCACCTTCACTGTACAATCCAACAATGCAGCTGCAATATACTTAGCATCGGGACTAACAGCAACCACTTGAACATCATCATTCATTTTCATAGTCCTTACATGTGATACCATTAAGGGCTTGGTATGCTGTAAATTAGACAGAATTAGTCTCTTATTATCAACATAACCAATACAACGGTTGCAATTACCTTCATAGAGACACCCTAACACATATTTCAAATTTGAATTTCTATGGTTTTCCAGACAGAAAAGGAAATAGGGGGGGGGGAGAAGAAAAAACACGAAATTCACAAAATAAGAATAACATCCACAACTTCCAGAGCACCACTTTATAAAATAAACCATATGTTAATAATTAGCCTTTTTTGACTAATCAAATTTACAAGAATATATATGCATTTAACACAACCATAACTAATAGACAATTGAAAAAGCTGCATGGCAATTACATAAAAATGTTCAGAAAGGGTTATTTTTGAGTTCTTACATATTATCAAGGTTATACATGCAATTAATGAGTTAAGGTTGGACTATAATATCTAAGATGAAGAGCATCTTATGAGACTATAAAACCCAAGATGAAGAGCATCCTATGAGAAACTCAATATTCCTCGATCATTATCTCCACATGGTATTAAGCTTCATATCAAGACACATCTCAAAAAGTTGTCATATAACAAGAATTTTAAGGTCTACCAAGTACGAGATACATGAAATAGTAAAATCCAAAACAAAATAAAGAAAGAGTTTAGAACATAAAGAACACACTTGATTGGGTTCCTGTGTGTATTGATATTCCCAATACTTTACTTCATGATCTTCACTTCCAGTGACAAAGCCGTTTCCATCTGGAATTGTCGCAATCGACCGGACAGAGCCACCATGAGCTTCCACTACTTCAATACAAGAGCCACTCCCAATGTCAATAATTTCTATGGTCCCACCTTTTGTTCCAACAAGTGCATACTTGTTACGAGGAAGAATTAAACCACATAATCCATACCCAGAATCAATAGTTCTCAGGCAAGAACCAGTACTTGGATTCCAAAACTTTACAGCATTGTGGCTAGTTGACATCAACAAAGTGTTGTCTGAGCTAAGTGTAACACTTCTGACATCAGAACGGTGTCCCTGGAGCTCGATAGCAAGTGTTTTTGTACTTGAACTGCTTTCAATAGAATGAATTTCCAATAAATTATTGTTCAAAGATAACGCTAAAGATGCCAGAGAGCTCTTTGGAGTGACTGGACAAAAAGAAATGGAACATATTTTCTTGCTAGCTCGTAAAGTATGAATAAGCTTAAAAACATCAGAGACGGTAACAGTAGGGATAAAGCTTTCTTCCCCTTTTAAAAGATTAACATCCCCATCTAGAGTCACATCAGCTACCTCTTTTATGGATTTCTTCTCTTTCTTCCGGTGAATTCTTCGTTTTGCTTTACGCTTAGATTCCGACTCATCCAATACACGTAAAATCTCTACTATCTTCCCTGCCACTTGACAAGCCAGCAGATGTCCAGACTTGTTGAATCTCACAGTGGCAACTCTATCCTTGCTTTGTCGCTGAATCTCACCAAACAGCTTTAAAACTTCCCATTTGCTTTGCACAGATGAATCTCCACTGTCCACAGCTTCGGTTCCATTTAACTTTGATATAGATCTTTCATCCACCAAGTCATGCTTTATGGTGTAAAACCTAAGTTCTGGATCTGCTGATCCAGTGACAAGATATCTCTCCTCTGGGTCAGTGTCTATGGACCAAATTTCAGTATGATGACCACTAACTATTTGCATACAGTGTTGGGTTTCAAGATCCCAAACTCTCAAAAATTTGTCTTTGGATGAACTAACAAGTTTTTTACCAGAATCCAAGAAAACAAGGTCGGTGACCTACAACATGTAAAACAAACAATAGGAACTCACCACATTTAGATATTATAAACAAAACAAGAAGCAGCAAACTCAATATATATATATCAAAATTTAAGATCTTGATTGGGAAATCTCAAATAAAAACCTGGTCACGATGGCCACGAAGGCGAAAAAGGCCTGTCTCGCCAACAACATCCCATAAGATAACATCATTATCCTTGCTACCAGAAGCAAGTAAAGATCCAATCTTATTATACCGAAGAGCAGTCACAGCCCCTTTATGTCCATTCAATGTGGTCACACAAGTTCCTTTGTCACAATCCCAAATTCTTATACTACCATCAGCATACCCACTCGCAATCTGCAACCAAAGTTATTCCTCAGTTTCTCATCCATTAATGAAATAGCAAACCTTAGGGCCAATTCAGACTGGGAATGGCATGGTTTTGCTTTCTAATTTTTTATTTTGAAAATGAAAACTATACATTTGTTTTTTTTAATACTTTTCAACATTCCACGTGCTTGCATTTTATAAAAACTAGAAAAGCAACGTTCTATAAGTTTCTAAACACAACCCATTTCTTGAAATATTAAACAATTTCTGAAAACTTGTTATCAAACATGTTTTTTGTGACTTGACAAAGCAGTTTTCATTTTTCACTTCAATACCAGAAATAATCTTAATCACACATGTTTTTTGTGACTTGACAAATTTTACTTCACCTAATCTTATATATTTTCTGTGCTCTCTCAGAGATCATACTTAAGGTCAAGAACATGGCAAAGTTAACTATTTTTGTTTTGTCGCTGAGAAAGTATTTCTTTTATGCACAAATAGGAGAGATTACATTCTTCTAAGTTAGAGAGGAAGTATGCAAGATGCCTCAAGGAATCAAACGCAAGGAACCTTTCCAAGCTACATTCTTTAGAAGAGCCAAGACTACAATAACCCTCGAGCCAATAATGCCATTCAGCTCACTCGACGAATTTCTTTATTTACTAAAAACAGAAACAGCATAAAACGCGATACTCAAAACCCTCTTTCCTTTTTTTTTTCTCCACAACCAAAAGGAGATACGGAGGCAAAAGAACGAAGAGAAAGAGACGGGTATTGATTACCAGTGAGGATTGAGAGGAGGCAATGGAGGTGACAGCGAAAGAAGGGCCGCGAGAAGATGGAGAAGGGGTCAGGGTTTTAGTGCAAACGCCTTGGCGCACGTGCCAAACTCCGACCTTTTCCAGCGCCGGTGCAAGGAGGTGTTTTCCGGAGCTATCGTAGGTGATATCGGAATCGACGGACGCGATAACTCCGAACGCCGCCGCCGGCTCGTATCGGAGATATGCTTTCACCATTGTTCGCTGCAGTTGCCGCCTTCTCCCCGCTTTTGGATTCCATAGGGTTTAAGGATTTGTAACTTGGGCCGGGCTTGGATTTATCCAATTGCCTCATGCCGCTAAACTGGGCTGCCAATTACATTGTGCATTTTAGTGGGCTAGGGTAATCACCGACCTTAGCCCATATCTGTAATTGGGCTCAGCCTATTCCCGACCCAACAAAAAGTATGTGATCGAAGTTTTCGGATTGAGCCTCTCCGATTTAAGTCTTAAAATTCAAAATCTGAATGAACTTCAGACAAATTTTACTAAATTACTTAAAACTTATTATTTCAATTATTAATGCTGTTCAATAAAACCAAGTTTTTTCGTCTACGAAGTGTACGAACCCTATCTTGTGACCATGGAAAATGACAAGGCAGTCTTTTCAAATATCAACACCTTAGAAAGTAAAAAGAAAAAAGTTCTGGAAATAATATTGAGATGGGTGGTGTTTGGCAAGGCTTTGTTCTCATCACCATAGCTTGTATCATTAGTTCCATTGACTAACCGACAAAAGGTTGTTCTGGTGAAACCCATTCTAGCTTTTAGTTAAAGTTTGTGGAGAAGATGTCTTTTTCCTTCGACAGCCCCTGCAAGCTTCTTTTATTGATTAAAACGGTAGAAAGTTCTTCTGATTCAACGGATTTAACTCCAAGCCAAGTTTAGTTTTTCCCCTTTAGCTTTAAGTTACCAGAAAGGTCGATCTGTCCTTAATAGTTTAAAATTCCGTTTTCATCAAAGACTGCGTGTTTTTTTTTTCTTATTGACCAATTCACCCATGCAGCTGCTTGTGCTGGAACCACCATATATATTATGTTAAAGTTACCATCCAAGTAACGGACAAAGAATGAAACAGTGAGGCGGTGTAGTGGAGGGTTTAGGGGGATGAAGATGGGAATGGCAGATGGGCAAACTTTTGGAAAGGAAAGGGCATGATGTGAAGGTTGAAGTCTGGAATATTTGGTAATGATGATGAGGGTAGAGGTAACATAAAGGAGTGATCCCGTGGCATTGGCTGCCATCCATGCTGCATTGATGCTTGCTAACTGTAAAGACTTGGAAACAAGTAGGCCATTCTCATGGCTCTTTGTAAAAAGTAGCTCATCTTTCTTCCACCAACTCTTTGGTACTATCAAATCAATTTAGTGGTTGCTGGTTGGGCTGCCGTGTTTTCGATTTTGGGATCCCTCGACCTATTTCGGCCCGCCCAGTTAATATCAATCAATATAATAATAAATCAATTTAATTATATTAATTAATATCAATAAATTATTTTTAATTAAATAAAAAAAATCAAAAATAATTTTTTATCTATCATAAAAAAAAAAAAAAAACAAATATTATCAAACGGCTTAAATATTTATATTTTAAATAATTTTTTTTCTTTTCAATGAAAATTAATAAAATCAAACTGAGATGAATGGGGTGTTTTTTTTTTTTTTTTTCATTTTATTGAAAAGCTTTCAAATTAAAATGTTTATAATCCATTCTTTTTTTCCCCTTTAGATGGCAACACAGAAGTTTCTCAATGAAGTGTCTCACAAACATGTAATAAATGCAATGCACGGAGTGCTTATTTAATATTAAAATGAAAAGCGAACATGCAACTCTTCATCATAAAAACATCACACTCTTATCAAAACTGTTCAAACTGCTTAGCAATTTCACTTCATATATCCGTTGCAGTACGATGATGTGATGTGCTGCGACTGGCATCGATCGGCATGAGTAGCATCAAGGTCAATTTTGTCTACTAATGCAGATAAACATGGCTTTTAAAATGGGACGATTTTGCTGAGTTGGAGCAAAAAAATGAAGTTTTAGTTCCTATAAATAAAAATGATATAAAATATAAAAAGATTAATATATCCTTCAAAATTATTTTTTATCATAATATTTGACAAGTCTTTTTATCTTAAATTTTTTTTATAATTATTCTAAAAATTTATTATTTTTAGAAAACTATTTTTTTTAAAATATATTCTAAAAATATATCATTTAAAAAAATAAATTTGACATATTTTTAGTTATTTTTTATATACAAAATTTTAAAAATATATATTTTCGAAGATGTTGGATTTTTAAATAATAATAATAATAATTTATTTTTATTTTGTTTTAGAAAATGGTGTTTTTTTTTTCCAAATCACTAAATTATATTATATTTTATTGAGGTTTACAAAAGAAATAAAATTTAAATTAAGGTTTTTCTACGTTTTTTTTTTTAATAATGAGCAAAAGTCATTTCTATAAAAATAAAAAATTTATATTATTCTTTTAAATTTTCACATTTTCTCTAGGCTTTGAGCTTAAATGATGAACTTATATGAATTAAATCTTAATTTTTGAGCCCAAAATACAATTGTCATTTTTTAAAATTTAGACTATGTTTTGAGATGTTAAGAACTTGCCCGGATGATTTAAAAAATATCCTTTAAAAATAAATAAAAAAACAGTTTTTTAAATAAATAGAAGTTTTTTAAATAAATAATAAAAGTGAATGTAGCTTCTAGTTCCTTATTCACATACCATGTGAAAAACTTTGTTAATTTCTTATTCACATATGATCATATTTTTAAAATTTTATTAATTAATTAAATTAAACCTCAAATCCACAATGATTAAATACATCCTATTTATTGATGAGTTTAATAATTTTTAAAAATAATTTAAAACTTAATTAATATGATAAACTTAGGAGCAAAAATTTGTGGATAGTGATTCTATCATTCCTCTATACTAAATATACTAATTGTAGACAAAGAGATAGATAAGCGATGGAAACCTTAGGTACGTGGGGCAGTAAGTGATAAGTGATCTAGAAATAAAGAGGGAGCATTTTGTAGGGGACGTCGGTCTTGGTGGGCAGTGACAAGGAAGGACAAGACATCATTTAGAAACACAATGGGCTTTCCATAGTGACCCACTGACCACACTGGACATCTCACCCTGAAAAATTAGGAACATGTCCTCCTCAAAACACAATACAAATTTAATGCTACCTCCTTTTAAAAAGACCCAGTATCATATACAAAGCGTGTCGACGTATACATAGAGTCAAAGAAAAAGAAGGCGGTAAGTTATTGTTAAATTTTGTTGCCAAAGGCCCTGTTGTCGCTTTCGAATTTTCCAACTCCAATGACCAGGTTGTCTTGTGCCGGCAACCGACCACAGCCACCGCCGATAATTTTTTTTAAAACGTTTCGATTCTAATTTTGAAACCTGGCCTTCTCACAATCATAGGATAAAAGTGGGAGTTTTGGTAGCATCTCAGCTGTCATAGTCCCAGGCTACCGACCAACTTTACTCCCATGCTATTTCTTCGTTGATTTCATTACATATGTCAATGACGAAGGTGGCATTATATCAACACGGATGCTGGAACAATAAATAAAAAACAAAAGATGAAAGTAACATCAAAAAAAATATTTATTTAATTATATTTTTAATGCATGGTTGTGAATATTGGCCTTTCTACTTCCTTTATTAATTTATTTAATTATTTATTATTATAAGCTTTTTTGGATCTATCAGGCCAAATTTCTAAACACGACTGTTATAATCAATTTTTAATTAATTTTCCCACTGGAAATTTTGTTGCAGATTTGGCTAACATTTTAAAAACAAATTTAAAAAAAAATAGTATTTGAGAAATATAAATAAATTTTTAAAAATTGTTCTTCATGAAAATATTATATATTTACCTTTAATATAATTTTAAAAAATATTATTTATATTTTCATTTGTTACTCCTAATACCGTATAAAAAATATGTACTAAGAAAAAAAATTTAACAAAAAGTTTATCAAGAATATCTACTCGATTAAAAAAAAAAAAATGTTCTAAAGACTGGAATGTATTTTCGCGCATTAGATTCCTTCCAATCATAGATTCCTCAAAATGTAGTAGCAGTCCAAAAGCTTTTTTGATTCTATGCCTCGAAAGATGCTTGAGGTGAAAGTTGAAACAACTGTCAAGATGCTCATCCACATAGCGATGCCCGCAACTGTCTTCATCTTTCTCTCTCGCCCGAAGTACTACAAATAAACACCCAACGTACAACTCTGCAACAAAGAGGCCTAGGATACTATTGGACTACAAGCCTTGTCCCCAGATGCTTGTGGTGTGCCCTTCTTCTGCTTCTGCCGCCTGTTAGTAAAATTGGGTAAAAGCTCCTAGGATGACAACTGACAGTATAGCACACAGCCGAAAACAGCAAAAAGAACAAAACAAAACAAGTACCATACATGTATCAACTACCGTATAAAATGTGGTTGGAAGAAAATGATGGATGCTAACCAAGCAGTCATGTTTATCAATCAAGCATAAATCGGCGTCATCCAGGAATTGTCGATCATGGCCTTCTCTCACCAAACTTTGGGTTATGGAATAAACCTAACATTTGGCACAAGCTGTGGTGTACGGACTCATATTTTTATTTTTGGATTTGCTAATTCTGTTACCTCAACGGTTTTCTGTGGTATACTCAAATTAATGATATGTAAATTTTAATAAAATAATTGGAAATTAAAATTGTTCAATTATTTTTAATTGGATACTTACTTGACATTCATTGGTTAAAAGATGGATTATATAGAATATAAACTTTCTTATCAATGACTAATCATGCCGTCTAACAATACTATAAAATTAAATGAATATACAACCGCGCGAATCCAACTCTAAACTTTTTATTTTTAAAGTTGATCCTCTTTTCATGAAAGTTATTCCATGTGTCACTAAGTATCATATTAGCTTACTTTCGGCCACAAAGGATTCCATCATCAGCCAGAATTTCAACACATAAATTGCCCAACCATACGTCAGCAAGAAACAATCAACAGCTGGGCCCAGCCGTTTTAGTGTGGGCCCAACGTCCCAATCAGCCCAGGTCAAACCCCGAACATAAATGAGGGGCTCGTACGTGAGAAACAGAGGATCCGTAAGCGACGTTTTAACCTTTTTTTTTTTTTTCCCATTTTTAAATAATAATAATATGAAACCCATTATTTAATTCATATTACCATATAAGGAAACCCAAAATGTCCAAGCATTCACGGGCACTTCTCTTTTCACTAAACCGGGCACTTCTTATCTAATTAGGAGCCCGAATTACCGATTGGGTCCAAAGAATCATAATTCAAATGATTGAACTACAATGGACAGGACCGTCTTTTGACACACCGCTCCTTGTGTAGAAGCCTATAAGTGTATATCTGAGTGATATTTGATTTTGCTTTTTGATTTTTCTGGGTTATGTCTGGCTAAGGGCGTTGCCACTGCGGATTCAATCAATTCCGTGGAATCAAAAGGTTGGATCAAAAGTCATTGAAGTTTCTCTTTGTATGAGAATTTTTGGCTGTTGAATTCATTGTTTGTATGGCTTTCTTTGAAGTTAATATCTGCGATGTTTGGTGTGTTTCTGGTGATTTGTTTGAGTTGCTTTTGAGGGCCGTTGCAGTTTCTGGGCATGGATGCGGAGGAAGTGTGGAAATTTTGGTGAATTAAAAAATTGGTGTTTCTTTTTGGAGTCAGGGGGAGAAAAGGAACTTAAAAAGTGGAAAAGTTTTTCTCGTTAAAGTAAAAACCTTTTAAGTAGGTTGTATACTGAAGGATGGAGGTTATCAGTCATTATTTTGTTTTGTTTTTTAAATTTCTTTGAGGGCTGAAATGGATATTGTGGTTTTGGTGATGTAAGATAGAATATGGGTGCACGATCAAATTTAGTTGTTTGGGCATTTATTGAATTTAGTTGATGGGGCTTTGGAGATTTGAGAGAGAATTTCTTGTATTTGATGGTGGAAGGGTTGTCTATTCGCATGCCTTGGTTTTTATATTTCTTTTTCCAGACTTCTGAAATTTCTTTTTTCACACTACTCACTGTCTACTCCTCATTTTTATCTTTATTAGTTTCTTTCTATTTGATTATGGAGTTGGAATCTGTTCATAAATTGCCTTTTTCACAGACACTTAGAGAAAAAAGAAACGTATAGTGGGGTTTTCCAGTTTGTGAAATGTTTTTTTTTTTTTGGTTGACGGGTGAAATTAGCGACGATATACAAGATAATTGTATAATAATTTGTTGTCTTTCCTTGAGATGATTGTCTTTTGATTTATGTTTTCCTGTTAATTTGGAATCATAATGGGGCCATCAATCATTCACGCTATATGATGTTTATTACCAGAAAAGGAAAAATTTTCCCCTCTCTATGAGTTGCTCTGGCTCTTAAGTTATCTGCACTGCTCTGATAAATTTCCCTTCTGGTGGTTACCATTTTTGTTGGTTAAATTTCAAACAAAAGTTCCAGTTATAGCTAGAGGTTAGATTACTGTCTCAATCTTGTTTTAGGAAGGCTTGTGGTCTGTGCTTGTATTGTCACTCTCTTGGATATTCTTCAGTTATGATGAATGTTTACTGGATGGCCTATGATTACCTGCCACTCATGAGATCAAATTCCCTGTTCTTTCTTTTCTCTTCAATAGATCAAAGAACAAGAGGTTTCTGGCGTTGCAGTGCCATTTTAAGAAGTTATTGCTGCTAATGAGAATTTTGGGGCACTTACTGTCTTGTAAGGAACTGTAACTTTTTGCACATTATGCATGTCTGGCCCTGTGGCCACTGGTGATGTTGTGGAAGGAGCAATTTCTCGGACAGAGAGAACAAAATCTCTTGATGCCATTACCTCCAATGGCAAAGACTACCAGTCCATCGTAACCAATGGGGAAGTTTTGCATGCATCTTCTGAAACTGTTGGGTTTAAATCTGGGAACCTCTTTCTTCCTAATGGTGAATGTTATTCTGGATCATTGCTCGGTAGTGTACCTGAAGGTCCAGGGAAGTATGTCTGGTCAGATGGTTGTGTATATGAGGGTGGATGGAGACGGGGGATGAGGAATGGAAATGGTAAAATTCGGTGGTCTTCTGGAGCCGCTTATGAGGGTGAATTTTCAGGTGGTTATATGCATGGTACAGGGACTTATACTGGACCTGACAATATGACCTATAATGGGCGCTGGAGGTTGAATCTCAAACATGGGTTGGGATATCAAAATTATCCTAATGGAGATGTCTTTGAAGGGTCTTGGATCCAGGGAACACCAGAAGGGCCTGGTAAGTATACCTGGGCCAATGGAAATGTTTATTTGGGAAATATGAAAGGAGGGAAAATGTCAGGGAAAGGAACTCTTACTTGGACAAATGGGGACTCATTTGAAGGAAGCTGGCTAAATGGAATGATGCATGGGTTTGGGGTATATACATGGAGTGATGGTGGCTACTATGTTGGAACTTGGACACGGGGTTTGAAGGATGGAAAGGGTGCATTTTATCCAAAAGGCAGTAGCCTTCCAGCTTTACAACAACTGTACATTAATGCCCTGAGAAAGCGAGGGCTGTTGCCAGATTTGAAAAAGCAGTTTAATGTCTCACATATTCATCGTGCATCATCAGTGGATATGGGAAACGTCAAGGTTGGTGGCAATCAGGTATCTCGTCGAGGTTCTTCTGATAAGCTTTCAAAAGGAAACCTGTTAAATTTGGATCAGTCTCGCAACAGAAATGTTGCCCTGGAAAGACGTTGGAGTCTTGAGGTATCTATCGAAAAAGTAATTGGACATGATTTGTCATTGGGCTTATCTGAGTCTGTCTCAGAAGGTGGAGAGAAAGAGAGTGTGACAAATGCCCCAATTTTGGAACGAGAATATATGCAGGGTGTTTTAATTAGTGAGATGGTGTTAGATAATAGATTTTCACCATCATCTAGAAGTGCAAAACGGCGGCAGAAGAAACTTACAAAGGATGTAAAGAGGCCAGGTGAAGCAATCATTAAAGGTCACAGGAGCTATGATCTAATGCTCAGTTTGCAGCTTGGAATACGGTATACTCACTGTTTCCTCTCTGGTTATGTTCCTGTACTGAGATAATTATATTTTCCTAATTTAATACATCTTCTTATCTTTTCTTATTTGTTGCATCTTATGCAAGTATGTTGTATAGAATTATTAAGTATATTTTTTCTGCTTATTCTCTGAGTAAGATGCGTACCATGCTGGTTCAGATTGGTAACTGAATGATCTTCTCAAAGCAGTTCATCTTGATGCACTTCCGAATTCTCATGTTTAAATTGTTGTAACAGGTTTACCTCAAATAACGCAAAGCATATAAAATATTAAATCTGACTGGTACTTGACAAGATTGGTTATGATTGGTGCAAAACTCTAGGGTTTTAAAATTCACTTTTGAGGTTAATATTAAGTTTCATTTAGGAATTGAACTCAAGAATTGAGTTTATGAAACTTCAATGTATATTTTTAGGTCAGAAGATTTTATATTTCTACTTGGATTGGACACTGTTGACTGTAGGTGGGTTTGTATTTGAAAGTTGGAAGAAGTCTTAAGATTGGCTCAGGTTTCCAAAGAGATTAATAAATGGGATGTTGAGTTATTAAGATAAAATGTTCCTTCCAAGTGAAGCTTAGGAGATAATCATGTCATGGCCAAATTTTACCTTTGTTGATTTGATTGCCTATAAAAAGGTAAATTCATTAACATTGCCCAAAAGACATAGGCCCACTTGTCATATCAAGGATGTAAATATATGCTGATCTTTATGTCTGTCATTATATTTTACTCATGATTGCTGAGTATGAAATTGAATGTGATCAGATATACTGTGGGGAAAATTACACCAATACAGAGGCGAGAGGTTCGTGCATCAGATTTTGGCCCCAGAGCCAGTTTTTGGATGAGCTTTCCAAAAGAAGGATCCCAATTGACACCTCCTCATCAATCAGAAGATTTTAAGTGGAAAGACTACTGCCCAATGGTTTTCAGGTTAGTTGTTCATATTAGGTTTTCTGCAGTGCATTTGATTTATTTATGTAATTACTTGGCATAGTTGTGAAATTCATCATAGCTTGTTCCGGCTGCTCTTACACTTTGGAAATTATAACTGTGAACCATGACAGGGTGGCTTGCAAGTTTTCCTTTTACTTGTTTGCAGAGAAACCATGATTAAGGCAAGATTATTTGCTTGAGGTCATGGTCTTCTTTATGCAGGGTACAATGGATACTACACAATTAGAATTAGTCATTCAATTCATCAAAGCAACCAACTACTGAAGCTTATTGTGCATTTCTTAAAATTTTAAGCTTTTGAAGCAACAATGCTGTGTGATATATTGTAGGGGAAGGTTCTATGATGGATATTTAGAAAAATAAGCTTTTTAAAATCTTTCCCTGTTTTTGGAGGTTACAAATTCTAAACTGGCTTGTGTATACCTTTTCAAGTCTTGTGCAAATTAATAGAACTTTACTTCTGATGAAAGGTGGCCCTAAAATTCATGTTTGATATTGGGGAATGCCACAGACAGTGCTAATTCTTTCAGGGTAGCATGGTCTTATTTGTTTCCTTTTAGCTGGGCCTAGTGCTTCATGGAACTAAATAAAGAAAAGGAAAAAAAAAATGGATGGACCATCATTTTGTGGGGTAGCTTTGGAAAAGTTGAGGCTTTGACTCTTAGGGTATTTCTGGGATATTAAAATGTATTTGGACAAGGCTTGCATTTGGGTGAGTGTTACATGTTACATACCATATCACATCTTTCTTTGATTATTTTTTATTTTTAATTCTATTTTTTACCAGGGTTCACTGCATATAGCTTATCTTCTTGTTTCTTAGTTGAAAAATCTTATTCATATATTTTTCTTAGCTAATATTGTAAACTTACAGCGCATAAAATAAATCAAGTGAAAGTATAAAAGATAAACGTTAGATTTAACAAACATTTTGTAAATAGATGCAATAGATTAGTAGTGTGTAATTAATATTATTGGACCAAGAAGTTCACAGCATATATTAATATTACAAATAAAACATGTGTACATAAATTTCCATAATTTCTTTTTGGTCAATAAAATATTATATTTCAAAATTACATTCAAGACATTGTTAAAAAATATATGAGACTTTGACCTGCTCCAAACCTCATTTGCAAAATACTTTTGGTTTTTGTATCCTATTTGTACATGGTTTTATGGGTAAAGTGTGAGATGTGTAATGGAAGAAAATTAACAAAAAATAGCCGCGAGGTCACCTTATGAATGAGGAATACGAATGAAAAAGATGAAAACAAGTACCAAATTGTAATACAAGTTTATAATATGCCTCCACCTGTTAGAAATATTTGTTCCTTTTAATGGAATTCTTAGCATTGGCCATATCAGGAGAAAGAGAAAATTCTCCCTAATTGGTGTTGACTGTGCAAGAGGTGGAGGATATAGTGGGCCACTTGTTGTTGCATTGTCTAGTCATATCCAAATTGTGGTATCTTCTTCAGATGATAGAGATGAGTTGGCAGATCTCAAGGACTGCAAATTAGATGTCTTAAGGTTGGTGCGGTGGATTTATGGAGTATGGGAGATGTGTAGGGATGCTTTGGGAGGATAGGAATATCTTCATATTCAGGGGAAAGAAACACCAATGCCCAAACTGAAGCATATTTTTTTAGTAGCTTTTTCTTCCTTCTTTTCTTTCTTTTTGTTCTTTCTTGTCTTTTCTTTTCTTATCTTGTACCAAGTGTTAGAAGTAAAAGAAAGGGGGATTCTTTCTTGGATTTCTTGAGGCTATGGATTGTGTGGTTTAGAGGCTTTTTTCTTTGTAGCTTTCCTTTTTGTGGTGCTTCAAAAGTTTAAAATATGCTTCATGAGTATGTGGGTTGTGCTGTCTTGTTCTGCTGATTTTATTAGGTTTTTATCATATCAAAATAGCAAGCCTACTTTTAGAACCTTAATTTTGCAAAACTTGTTAACCATAAGAACAAGGTAGCTTGGTTAGGTCATCATGATGGCTGTCATGCATTATGTTTACAAGCAATGTAGACCACTGAGGAAAGCCTTTGTTGGATTACTTTCTTCGGTTATTGCTGATGATTCTATTAAGAAAGGATTTGTGACCCACATGCTTAAACTTTTATAACTTCATGAGCTCTTAATTTTTCTTCAGGAAAAATGTATTCTCTTTAGTGTGGGAAGCTTGTAAGGATTGCCTATATTTGCCATGATATTCTTAGAGACTAAGGGTAGTTGGGATGGGAGGTCATTGATATGTTTATACTTTCCATGTCCTTAGTTGTCTCCTTAGCATTTCTTTGCCTATTAAAAAATAAGACACTTAGGGAAATGGCTTTGGAGGTTCCCTAGAGAAAGGAGCGGTCTTTGGCATAAGGTTATTGCGAGTATATATGGGACACATCCTAATGGATGGGACGCCAACATGGTGGTTAGATGGTCTCACAGATGTCCTTGGAAGGCTATTGCTCAAGTTTTCCAGGAGTTCTCCCCTTTTGTCCGCCTAGTGGTGGGCAATGGGGAGAGAATTCGGTTTTGGGAAGATCTTTGGTGGGGAAACCAAACTTTGTGTTCTCAATTTGCTGATCTCTACAGAGTTATTTCTGTGAAAAACCTCACTGTTTCAAATGTTCTTGGCAATTCCTTACCATTGTCTTGGAATTTTAACTTTCGCCGCAATTTAACGGATTCAGAAATTGATCTCCTTCAGAGATTAATGTCCTCCCTTAATTCTGTGCTTCTTTCCCCTTCTTCATCAGACTCAAGAGCGTGGTCTTTGTCTTCGTCAGGCTCGTTTTCAGTGAAATCTTTTTTCTATGCCTTGTCAAGAGTTTCAAGTCCTTTAATGTTCCTTCCGGCCAAGTTTTTATGGAGCTCAAAAGTCCCTTCAAAGGTTAAGGCTCTCGCTTGGTTAGTAGCACATGGGAAGGTAAACACTAATGACAAGTTGCAATTGAGAAGACCCTACAAAGCCCTTTGTCCTCAATGGTGCATTCTTTGCAAAGGAAATGAAGAGTCGGTTGATCACCTTTTTCTTCATTGTCCCGTTACCATGGGACTTTGGCACAGGTTGTTCAATCTAGTAGGTATGATTTGGGTCCCTCCAAGGAGCCTTGAGGACATGTTGGTTATTTCTTTTAAAGGCTTGGGGAACTCATTAAGAGGCAAGACACTTTGGCAAATTGCTTGCCTTACTTTGATTTGGATGGTGTGGCAAGAAAGAAACAACAGGATCTTTGAGGATAAAGGGAGAACGGAAGAGACGGTTTGGGATTTGATCCGGTTTTATTCTTCTCTTTGGGCTTCTTGTACTGAAGCTTTTAGAGGAGTTCCTCTAAGCATTCTACAACTCAATTGGATTGGGGTTTGCGTTTCAAGAGTTTGAAGATTGTTGGGGTTTCTTTTGTTTTTAGAGTTCTATTGTTGGGTGTTTTCCTTGGTATTTGTGTAGGAAGGACCTCTCATCATTCCCTTGGTTTTTTTCTCTTTCTTTTGTCTCTTTTTTCTCTCATGTATTTGTTCTTTTATTAATATAATCTTCTTTGTTTCTGATCAAAAAAATAAATAAAAAAAATAAGACACTTTTAGTGGAAAGAGCTAGTCAGGGTACAAATAGGAAAAAAATGGTTTTCTTCTTCTCTTTAGTTGTGCTCATTTGTGACTGAATCTACAATATTCTTATTGATTATTGGCGTACATGTTAAGCAGCCACTTTCCTCTTTGGAACTGCATATTTGGATCATTATTTCAGTTATACCACACAGGCTTCCTATTGCATTGAGGATGAAAACATCCACTCACTTTGTTCTTTGTGGATTGCATCCATCTATCTTCCCAGTTCTGCTATTTTAGCAATTGCTTTGTGTACACTCTACTTGTTGCATTTACTGAGCTCGTTATCATGCATTGCTATTCTGTTGGAAAATAATTTAAAATTTTATTTTGTAAAAGGTCTTTATTTATTTGCTCTAAATGTTTTTATTATAATGCATTCTGATGTGCATACTTTCTTCTTTTCCAGTTGTACATGTAGCTGTTGGTTTTGGTTTTGTTTTGTTTTGTTTTTTATTTTTTTCCCTTCCTTCTTTCTAGCTGCATTAATTATGTCTTGATTTACCAAAATTTATAGAATTAAATTTTGTTAATTAATGTACTTAAGATGCACACCTTTCTGAAAACTCAAGTGCTTGATTACTGATTGAAGGAATTTAAGGGAGATGTTTAAGATTGATGCCGCTGACTACATGATGTCCATTTGCGGAAATGATGCTCTGAGGGAACTTTCTTCTCCTGGGAAAAGTGGTAGTGTTTTCTTCCTGTCTCAAGATGATCATTTCATGATTAAGACTCTTCGAAAATCTGAAGTGAAGGTGTGCCATCTCTATTGGATCTTGTGCATTTATATTTGCTAGTTATGGATAAATTACATTCTGCGAAGGATCTGTTTTTTAATTTTGGTGAAGCTTGTTCACAAGAACATTTTTCACAGAGCTTGTGCACACGAGTTTTGCAGAAATTACATTCTGCAAAGAGGTTTTTCCCCCCTCTTTTTAAAAATTTTGGTGGAGCTTGTTCAGGAAGTCCTTTTTTTTTCTTGGAAATTGACAAAAAGTGAAGTGTATTAATAAAGGTGCCCACAAAAAATGGGATGCAATCATGAACACACAATGCATATGAACTTATGAACCATGCCTAGAGAAAAGAAAGCACAAGACACCAAGACTTTGTGAAATCCATTGTGTAAACAAAATCCCACAAAGAAGAAGAAAGAGTGTAGCCCCCCATTGGACCACAAAAAAAAGGTCCTTAAGAAACGAATTTTCAACCCCAATCTAGTACGTTCCACCCTTGCCAATATCCTGTTTTTGTGCTTTTCCAGACAGTCAAGAACAGAAAAATGAATCAGCCTCTAGACCATCTTACGGTAAGCACCCATGAAGCTCCATGCCAGCTAAGCAATGCCATTCTAACCTAATGCAGGAGGACCCAAGACACCACTATTTACAATGATGAGAACATGATTGGTAGACTAAGAATTCTGCCTGCAGAGACAACACCTGTCAACCAGCTCTCATCTTCTTCTTGTGAGATTATCCATGGTGAGGGTTTTCTCCCATGCTCCTTCTCAAAAAAAAAATCAGCCTTAGAATTTCATATTAGTTTGGATGGGAGGGTCACTGCATCTCTCATATCCAAAGAAAAATAATAGCATCTGACTAAAAATGGATCTTTACTGTTACTCCCCATACCAGCTTGTCTATAAAATAATTGGAGATGAAGAGGTGCTTACCACCTGCAAAAAGTAGGTTCACAAGAGCCAGCTTCTGGTCGGAAGAATTCCTTTTGATCCTTGGATTCCAACAATCCTCATCCCAGAAAACCAGGAAACTAATCTTTTAATGGACCTTATCCACACTAGAGTTGTTTCAAAACCCCACTGACCATTTCCCACTGAAAAATGCATTATTCAGATAAAAAAAAAAAAATCATCCTTCCCCTTTGTATATCAATTTTCCTAAAAGCTTCAGTTTGGACCCACAATGTATATCATGCACTCTAACACCCACCCTCCCTTGCGTGCAGTCACATAACCCCACATGGGGAGACACATAATCCTGTGGGCAAACAACCTCAATCAACCTCCATAGATGTGAAGAATGTTCTAGAAGATAGGTGATAGCATTTGTACCCTTTCTTTGTTGGAGAGAGTAGCCTATAAAGATACACTTAAGGGCTCTAGGATCTAGCTTGCTGCTGTTTTGGTCATACATATGAACATATGAGATACTCTCAAAACACTTCAAGAGGGAGTTGGTTGAAACCATTGAAGTTAGTAAAAAATTGTGAGAGGACGATCATTAGGGATCAATGATCCTGGACCCTAAAAGGCATTCTATTTATCAAGTTTGCTACTGTTAGAACAACTTCCCCCCAATAGGACTTAGGCATTTTACCATGGAATGGTAGGGCTCTTGTGACTTCTAACAAATGCCTATTTTTTCTTTCTACAACCCCAATTTGTTGCGGGGTATTAATGCTAGAGGATTGATGGATAATACCTTTTTCTTAGAAAAAAGGTGATAGAACTTGATTAAAGTATTCCCTCCCTTTGTCAGACTTAACAGCTTTTATTCTCACTCCAAAATGATTTTTAATCATTTTGTGTAACATAGGGAACACATTGCTCACATCAAACTTATTTTTTAGCGAATAAAGCCAAGTAACCCTAGTGCAATCATTTATGAATGATACAAACCATCTGGGACGAGAAATATTTGGAATTCTTGAAGGACTCCATACATTAGTATGAATCAAAGTAAATGGATGAAATTTTTTTTTATCAATGGAAATGAGATTCAATGGTGTTTAGCCAACTCACAGACTTCACAATGGAGTGCGCTGACATCTAAGTTTTCAAATAGGGGAGGAAACATTTTTTTTTAGCAAAAGAAAGGGTGGATATCTCAATCTTCACACAACCAAATTTAGCCCTTATTAGATGAAATGCTTTCGGAGAGGTAGGAGAGTTGTAATCCCTGTTTCCACAACAAGGTTTAAAAAGGTAGAGTCCCTCTTGTTCGTTAGTATGCCCTGTCATCTTTCTAGTAGCTTGGTCTTGAAATACATACTGAGTCTGAAAAAATGTTACACGACATTTTAAATCTTTAGTGATTTCATAGACAAATAAAAAATTAACAGATAATCTTAGGACGTGTAATACTAATTTTAATGATGGAATGAGTGACAAATTTATTGTGCCTTGACTAGCCACTGTGGCCAATGTACCATCAACAACTTTAATCTTCCCATTTCCAGGATATGGACTGTAGGAAGAGAACCGATGGGAAGAGTTTGTCATATGGTCAGTAGCACCTGAGTTAATGACCCTGACCCTTAGAAAACAGTTTTCTGAGGCACTAAAAGGATGGGAATCTGAGAACTTGAGTATGCAAGGGGGCACGAGGCACTAGGATTATCCAATGATGATGTAAAAAGGCTTCTAAGCCTATCTCTCTCTTCTTTCTTGAATCCGCCAATCTCAGGGATGTTTAATCATTCTGATAAGAGGATTGAGTTTTTGCTTGAAGCTTTCGAGATGTCTCTTTAGCATGCCTCGGTTTCTTACAGTAGCTGCACCACAAACCATCCTTATTAGTGAATGGTTTGTGAGTTTCTGCCTTCTCGAGTTCTGCCACATACCTGGTGGAATTATTCTGCACCCCAGGATCAATCATTGATGCTCCACATACCCTCTGGTTACTCACCTTAGAATATTCTAACATGGTTGAATGCAAAACAACTCGAGGTTGTTTTTCAAATCAAGCTGGTTCTTTGTCTTTGGCAGGAAAACACTAGCAGTTGCAAAACTTCTTGAACCCATACGGTTATTCAGAAAAAACGTCTAAAGCTCTAGTACCATGTAGAACTAACAATTTTCCTAAAAGCTTAAGTTTGTAGGATTTAAGCCTATAATGTATATCATGCACTCTACCACCCCTTTTAATTGCCTTCCATAAGCTGAATCAAGAGCTTCTCTAGCACCAACCCTCTTCCATTTCCCCATATTTTCCCATGATTAATTTTCTCCAAAGGTTGTCATGCTTTTCTGTGAATCTCCAAAGCCATGTACTAAGTAATGCTTTATTGAGAGGCCCTAGTCTCCTAATCCTAGATCCCCACAAGATTTATTAAAACAAACAACAGGACCACCTAACTCAATGAATCTTCTTGTCCAAGTTACCTCCAGATGGCAGAATATCCCTTTTTATCCATTCTATTCTCTTCTCACCTTTCTAGGGATTCCAAGGCTGACAAAAAGTAAATTGGTAAGCTAGAAAGGTACTCCTCAAAATCGTAAGTCTCTTTTTTGAAAGATATTGTCATTTTCAAGAAAAAACCTTCTTTCGAATATTTCCATAATTGAATCCCTCATTGAATAAGACTTAAAAAAACACCCAAAGAAAAACCTGGCTGAATTTTAAGTTTGAACTATATAAATATAACTCTAGGCTTTCCTTGTACAAGGATGTGACCTTTTTTTCCCTTACCCTCTTTCAGCTTCATATAGTGAGGTAGACATGCTTGAACACTATTTGCATGCTTGACATGGGACATGAATCCACTTTTTTTTTTTTTTTTTTTTATAGGAAACGACAAATGGATATATTGATAGAAAAAAGAAGTACAAGAGAAGGATGAGGAATCCTCCCACCAAAGAAAACTAAATTACAATAATACAAAAACGGGAAAATACAAAGAAAAAACGAACAAACTCTCTAGATTAGACCAATCCATTGGAATTACACATCGCTAGCCAATCAAGTTGTAACACGTTAAGGGGAATCCCCTTAAAAACCTTGGAACAAAAAGCCCAAAGAGAAACAAGGAAATGAATAGAGTCCCAAAGATTCTCTGAATTCCTTGCTTTATCCTAAAAAATCCTCGCATTTCTTTCCCACCACACAATCCAAATTAAAGCAATGCACACAGCTTGCCACAAAACGATCCCTCTCTTAGATAAACTAAAACCATTATAATTGATGGACAACATGTCGGAAATGCTCCTCAGGGGAACCCAATCCGTCTTGGCTAACTGAAATAATTTGTGCCACAACCCCATCGTCAAAGAACAATGAAGGAAAAGATGATCTGTTGATTCTCCATGCTTCATGCATAGTTTACAAATATTAGAACTAAGAGCTTTGTAGGGTCTCCTCAATTGTTACAAGTCATTAGTATTTACCTTCTTATGTGCCACTAACCAGACAAAGGACTTGACTTTAAAAGGAACTTGAGAATTTCAAACGAACTTAGTAGAGAAAACTGAAGTAGAACCAGGAAATTGGGATAAGGCAAGAAAGAAAGATTTGACTGTAAAAAACCTTGAAGAAGATAAAGACCAGGATCTCGCATCTAAACCCGAAGGTAAAAAATGCAAACCATCAAGTGACCGCATGAGGCCTTCTAAATCTTCTATCTCAGAATCGGAAAGGTTACGATGGAAATTAAAGTTCCAAGAAAAGGAACGAGTAGAATCGAGAATTGAAGAAATATGAATATTTTTATCCGTGACTACTCTAAATAGTCTTGGATATTGGGATCCCAAAGGTGGGTCCCCCCACCAAAAGTCTTCCCAGAACCGAATTCTTTCCCTATCTCCTACCACAAACCGAGTAAACTTGGAAAACTCCTGAAAGACTTGTATAATAGCCTTCCAAGGATAACGATGTGACCATCTGACTATAGTATTGGCATCCCAACCATTAGAGTGTGATCCATAAATGCTTAAAATAACCTGATGCTATAGAGCTGAACCTTCTCTAAGGTACCTCCACAACCATTTCCCTAAGAGAACGAGATTCCTTAGAGAAATCTTCCCAAATCCCAATCCCCCTTTTGCCTTTGGATTACACACTACATCCCAACTAACAATATGATCTCTTTTACCTTCCCTAACCCCTGACCATAAAAAATCCCTTTGCAATCTCTCAATTTTTGCAGCCACTGAAGTGGGTATCTTAAACAAGGAAAGGAAGTAGCAAGGCATGTGGGTGAGGCAAGATTGGATAAGGGTTATCCTACCTCCAAAAGATAAATAAGCCTTTTGCTACCCATCTAATCTTCTCGAGATCCTCTCAATCATTGGATCCCAAAAGCCATAAGCCTTGGGATTCATTCCCAAAGGAAGACCCAGGTAGAGTATAGACCACCCAGAAGCCTTGCAATCAAGTAACTTGGCCAACCTAGAAAGATGATCCTGTTCAAGATTGATGCCATAAATATTACTCTTCTCAAGGTTAACCTTAAGCCTAGAAATATGCCCAAACACTAGTAATAAATTATTGAGAGTCTGCAATTCTTCCTCACTAGTGTTAGAAAAGAAAACGGTATTATCTGCAAATTGCAGATGGGACACCCTTGTTCTGTTCCTACCCACCCTGAAACCCTCCAACAAATTTCTTTCCTCTACTCTCAATAACATCCTGCTCAGTACATCTGCGACTAAAGTAAACAAAAAATGGGATAAAGGGTTGCCTTGTCTTAAGCCTCTAGAAGCCTTGATCCACCCTTTAGCGTTTCTATTCACTAAGACTGCATAAGATACCGTAGACAAACAACCTCTCATCCATTTCCTCCATCTAGGACTAAACCCCTTCTTATCCAACACATTATCCAAAAAATCCCAACTCACATGGTCGTAATTCTTTTCAAAGTCAATTTTGAAGATGACTCCTTTCTCCCTTGATCGTCTTTTCTCATCCGCTATCTCATTGGCTATGAGAATTGCATCCAAAATTTGTCTCCCTTAAACAAAAGCGCCTTGAGTAGAATGGATAGTTTCATGTAGTACCCCTCTTAGACGCCCTGATAGCACTTTGGCTATTATCTTGTAAAGACTAGTGATCAAGTTAATAAGTCTAAAGTTTGAGATTTTCTTTGTCATGTTTTTTTTGGGCAACAGAACTATGAAGGAGGCATTAGTGCTTTGATTGATAATCCCGCTCCGGTGAAACTCAACAAACACTCTCACTAAATCCTCCTTGATCACATCCCAACAATCTTGAAACACTGCAATGGTAAAGCAATCAGGCCCCGGCGTCTTATCCCTATCCAACTGAAAAATGACCTTAGAAATCTCTTCTTCAGTAAAAGACGCACTCTCTTCAGATATAGGTGATCAATCTAAACCTTCAACTCTCCAAGACTCTCCAGTAGGACTTGCGTAGAGCTTTTCAAAGTAAAGTAAAATCTCCTCTTTGATGCTCTCGGAGTTATTCAACACTAAGCCTCTTTGCCTTTTCACAATTATTGTATCTTATTAGTTATTGCCTAAATTATAACAACTTGCTCCCTTCCATATAGATATTGTTTGTTTTAGTCCCAATGGACCCTTACAACTTTAAAACGTGTCTACATGGTTAAGAGGAGTTCATACATATATAGTATCAAAAATATTTTCCTTTATTTGATTTGAAGAATAAGTTCTTGACACTATATATGTGGTGAATTTCTCTTTATCATGTAGACATGTTTTAAAGTCATGAAATCTTATTGGGACTAAAGTAGATAATATCTAGACAAGAAGAAGTGAGTAGTTTTGAAATGGTACCAAAGTCAATCCTTGACTTCCATGCGAGCTTTTTTTATCCAGTCCTGTAAAGAATGTTTGTCCGTTTAAGAGGCCCCGAGTCCTGTAGGATACAATGAGGACATTGTGTTTACATGGGAGTGATTGTGATATCTCACATTGGTTAGGGGAAAATATTCATGGAATTATATATATAATGAATTCCTTTTAACCATATAGAAGTGTTTTAAAGCCGTGAGGGTTTATTGGGTTAAAAGCTGACAATATTTACATGGAAGGGAGTGAGACGTTAAAAATGGTATCAGAGTTGATCCTCAACCCTAATGTGAGCCTTTGTTTGTTTAGGCTTGCAAAGCATAGAACACAATGAGGGTGTTATTTCTACATGAGGGGGTGATTGTAATATCCTACATCGAATGGAGGAATAAGTTTCCGACACTATATATGTGGTGAACTTCTCTTAATTAAGTAAATTTGTTTTAAAGTCATGAGGGCCCATTGGGCCTAGAATGGGCAATATCTACATGGGAGTGAGTTGTTTGTTATTGTAGAAAATGGGAATATAGACATCATAGACATCATAGATTCTTGCTCGCATATACATCCAATTTTATTGTAAAGAAATGAGAATCTTATTGTAGAAAATGGGAAACATGGGGTAATTTTCTTCAAATAATTGTCATAGTTGGTGTATGAAAAAACCTCCTGAAGCAAAATAATGAGGCAAATGGTAGGGATGGCGCTTTTATGTTAGTGTGAATTAAATAGTTTACCACCTCTTGAATTTGTCTTAGAAGGACTATAGCAACATGGCTACCTAGAGTGATGGTGTGTCCTTTATCTTGGAACTAATCTTGGTTATTTGTGAATCCTCTAGAAAATCATTGTGGCTTACTTCTTTGGACAAATTTAGGAGAACATTTCTAGAATGTTAAAATAGATACATATTTAGATTTTGTTTACGATTATGAATGCTAGCTGTAATGCTGCTAGTTTCTTTCTGAATGAAAACCTTAAGAAATATAATTTGAAATGTTGATCATAGTTCTTAACTTTCTCAAAATTTCTTAAATAATTGGTTAAATCCAACTCTACAGGGCTTGAAATTTGACCTGTTGTCAAAGTTTAAACCTATTATAATTTTTACCTACTTTTCTCATCTTGGCTTTAAATTTCCATAAAATTTTACTAGTCACAGTTGGAGGCTTGACTCATGCGGTAAAGGGTTGGGGAGAGTTGTGAGAGGTTCCAAGTTCAAGTCTGAATGGGGACAAACACTTACCTATAAAAAAACTGATGGCCACTCAGTGCAAAATAAGAGTTTTGAACCTTGGCAAATAGATAAAGGGAGGGTGAGTATGAAAAGATGCATAATGCGGTGTGATTTTACATAAATTTTGGGTGATGCAGAAATGGCACATCATCTCCACTCAACTATGACACACACCTGCCAAAAAGTGGGGATAAATAAAGAGTTCATCTTGTTAGATGCTGCACAAAATTAACTTCTGTTTGTTCCTTGAATGTACTTTTGATCACAAAGTTGGAATTTCTTTAAGGAATTGCTAATGTTTAGTGTTAATTTTAATATTAACTACTGTTACTAAATGTTGAGTGTGAAGCAGTAATTTAAAAGGCTTATAGGACTGAATGAATGAGTCTTGTGACTGAGAGCAAGGCTTAAGGACTTTGTCTTAAGATGCAAATTTAGACATTGAGGATTGCTTCATGTTAGAGGAGCTTGCTTATGTTTATAAAAGCAGAGGTTATGTTTAAAGCAGAGAGGGTGGGCCACTTCTATTCTGTTAGAATTGAAGGTGTAACATGCCTTTAATTTCAATTGGATATGAATGGATGTCAATGAGGGTTAAGGATCTTCTAAGTTGGGAACATATGGCAAGACTTAAAGAGGACTAGCTTGTTGCAACTAGAATACACAATGTTTTGAGAGTTAGGGGTGGGGAAGTACCATACCGGACTTTTGGTGTTCACTACATTTCAATTTTTAATGATATTGTTGGAGTTTGCATTGCCCTATGATTCTTTGCCTTGTCCTATTGTCAACATTAGTGGACAAATCACATGAAATGGGACCTTTGTGCTTTTGTTAATAAAACATGTATATAAATTATTAGCTCCCAATTTTCTTGAATTTGCCTACCTTGGCAATAAAGAAACTAAATACAGAAGAAAGAATAAACCTACAAATTGGGATTAATTCATTTTTCTCAAAGTTTACTTCCTTATCGGAGATGGCTTCAAACCACACAAGTAACCAACTTAAATTAACCATTTGAGCTTGCAGATCCACACAAAAGACAAGAGTATGGTCAGAAAACAATAGATGGGATACCTCCACCCTCTCACAAACTCTATTGTTGGATTCTATAACGCTGGATCCTAGGACCATACAGGGATTGGAAGATTAGTGCACCACTTCCACCGAATGTCTATAGGGATCCATGATAGTGTCATTTTGGGCTTTGCCTTTTCCACCCTTGTATCAACTACTGAGGGTACAAATGTTATTCATGGGTAACTTATATCGTGGAAATTTTAAAAGAGTTTGATAATATTTCAATTGTAAACTGGTTGAAATTTGTGATCTTCCTAAATCTCCTTAACGACGGTATGAAGTATCCCTTATTTCTTTTTGCTGTATTAGGTTATAGAAAAAATAGCAGTAAGAAAATGTGTGAAAAACAGCTAATTTGATTAAGTAATTCGCTCGGGGGGAGGGGGGGCTTGGGTGTTAAAATATTTTTAAAAAATAATCAATTAATTGCAAAGTAACATAAAAATGAGAAGTAAGGCAACGATAAATTAAGGGGATTGAGAAAAAAATGCGCAAACTCTTTTATAGTGGTTTAGTAATCCATCCACATCCACTCTCCTCAACCTCTTGATCAAGTGAGGGTTTCTCTATCAAGACTTCCAACTCAAGCCGTCAAGCTTTATAATTGGATTCATGGTTAGAGCACTTACAATCCTTTTAAATTTTTCCACCTACTTGAAGTCTTTCTCTCACAATGAGTAAATAAGAAAGTTTTAATGCTTCCAATCCTAGAGACAAGTTTAGCTCACAATACAAAAGAAACTAGGATGAATTTGAAAGGTGCACTAATAGAATTTGCAAGTGGAAAATCAATGCACTTAGATGAAGAGCTTTGAATGAGAGAAAATGTTTTTCTAATTGAATGCAATTGTTCTCTTATCAGTAAATGTTCTAACATTCTTTAATTTATAGGTTTCTAGATAGGGAACCTAAAAAGCCATAAAAGACCCTCGACTAGTCAAGCATCAGTTCGATCAATTTACTAGCAGTTGGACATTAAATGCTTTAAAGGTGATTGTTGAGGTTTTTGAGCTCAATGTGCAACTGGTCCTCGACAAGCCTTGGACCAGCCCTTAATCGACCCTAGACTTGTCCTTCATCAACCCTAAATTGGTCCTCGATTGGCTTTTGACCGGTCGAGGCTATGCCTCAATTGGCTGCACCCTAACTACTAGAAGAGAGAAAAACTAATGAGTACCCTTGACTGACGCTTAATCGGTCGAGTCCAACTAGTTGAGTGAATTCTCATCCGATTCAATCGGTTCTTGACCCTCTTAATTGGTTACATTGAAAAGTGCTTAAACTGACCCAGTTTGATGTTTGGAACTTCTAGTAACTTGTGTAAACCTTCTTAAAATCTTTTAAGACGAGTTTAGAAACAATTTGACTCAAAGTTTTGAATTAAAGCAAAGATTCATTCATTTCTTTGATAAAAATAATGTTTTAAGCTTAAGTGAGGATGAAAAATCAACTTTTAAGTGCATGAAAAATAATTTAGACATAAGCGCACCAATAAATACCATCTTTCAAATTGTCCTAGGTCACTTCAAGTCTTCAAGAGTTCCAAGACTTCATGGTATTGACTTTCCTCCATAGTTGCTTAAGATTTCTTTGGTTTTACACTTTTAAACTTGGAAACTTCACTTGATTTAAATCATTAGTAGACTTTACCTTGTTTTTTAATCATCAAACCTGACTAGGAGAACCCTTGGGCTAACAATATGTTTTTCCATTGTAAATATTGACTTCAATTCATGATGAAAATACTTGAAGTGGCCTAATTTTACAAGGCAATTAACTTCAATTGTTGCCCTTGCTTGTTTGATGTTCTTGTTAATCCTGGACAAGTGTGATTTTCAACATTCATTTTAGTTTATTAGTTTCTTTTGTTCTTCTCAATGAACTATGTAGCATTAGAGCATGAAATATTTTTTACTAGAACTGAAGTTTATCTAATTTTTATTTCCTTCTTTTCCTTTTTTTGGTTACAAGATTGAAGTTCTCTAGTCATCGAAGTTGTGTTTTTATAGGTTCTTTTGCGAATGCTTCCAAACTATCATCATCATGTGCGGTCCCATGAGAACACACTCATAACAAAATTTTTTGGTCTTCACAGGATCAAACCTTCAAGTGGGCAAAAGGTAATCAAATTAATGAATTAATTATTTCTAATATTGCAGTTCTTTTTCAATCTAGAATGATGCCTAGTTCTGGATCTTTAAAGTTACTAAAATTTCGGAAGTCAATAAACCCATATCAATGAGCTGAGTATATTAAGACTTACCTTAACAGTATTGTTTTCTTGAAACCCACTGTTGAGAACATGGCGCTTTTTATATATTCTTGTTTGCTTATCCAAAAAAACAAAACTACTGTTGAGCATATGATTGCATATATGTACAATGAACTAATTTTTGTAAACTATGTCCTACTTTGCAGTTTCGCTTTGTAGTAATGGGAAACATGTTCTGCACAGAATTACGAATCCATAGGAGATTTGATTTGAAAGGTTCCTCCTTAGGGCGTTCCACAGACAAGGTTGAAATTGATGAGAACACAACACTGAAAGATCTGGATCTAAATTACCGCTTTTATTTGGAACCTTCTTGGCGTGATGCTCTATTGATGTAAGTCACAGTTGATAAGCTGTTATGTCGTTGCCATTTACATATTTTCTGAAGTTCACATATCATTTATCCATCAATCATGAAGGTGCAATGCCAAAAAAAAAAATGCTAAAAGGAGATATGATAATCACTAAAACTTAGAAATATATTGTTATGTCTAGGAACAGTTAACCAAACCTTTTATCTGAAAACACTGTCAATTTTTATAATAAATTGAGTTTACGAGACAAACGTGAAATTCTAGAGAAAGCAACACTCAATGATTTGGATATCAAGAAGATTTTATTTTATTTTCATTTGCATATTTTCAAAAGTATTAGTTCTTGAATCAAATTTCAAAAGATTGGTTCTTGAACCAAATTTCAAATGGGAAATTATTGATGAACTTTTTCAGGAATGTATCACACAACTGTAAAGAACAAGTGTTCATTGAGCTGCATGAAGGTGGTATACAAGTGATGCATTTTTCATCTAAGTTCTATGTCCAGTTACTGATTATGAATTTTTTTTTAAACCGTTTTGAAAATGTCTTTCAATTTCAATTTCGTTAGTTCTGTAACACCTGAGTCCTTTGTCTAAAATTCCCTCACCAATGTCACCAAAATGGTTAAAAAGAAAAAGAAGGGAAAGGTAGAGGGCTGTCTTTTCTTGAGATCCTTACTAATTTTATTTTAAGAAAGTGTTATAAAAAATTATATGTTTCAGAAGGGGAAGAAATGATTTATTTTGAGTCCTATGAGAACAAAGTGAGTGATTTCATTTTTAGGTGATTTCCAAAGCCCTAATTCCTTGTCAGTTTTAGCTTTAATCTCCATGATTTATATTTCAATAAATTTTTTAGCATAGTTTGGCTGCAAATGAATGTCAGGTATGTAGTCTCTTTTCTTGCATATCAATGCTCCTGTCGTTGGTTATAGTTTCCTTGTATATCTTTATGCAGGCAGATTGAGATTGACAGTAAATTTTTGGAAGCACAGCACATTATGGATTATAGCCTTTTACTGGGTGTGCATTATCGAGCCCCCCAACATCTGCGGTCTCTCATGTCTTACAATCGAAGTATAGGAGCTGATGGATTGGGAATTCTTGCAGAAGAAGGTGGGTTTCATATCCAATATCTGATGTTCTGTTTGTTTGATTCATATGGGCATGCATCACTTGCTTGATGGTAAAGTTAATAAAAGAAATTCGAGGAATGTAAATAACTTAAGTTGCAGGTGCCTTTTTGTGCTTGAGAATTATATGCAATAGGAGAAAGAATAAAATATAGTGGATACTGAAAGGAAATGATAGTTTTATTGGAGACTCATCTCAGGGTCTCTAAATATATGATTACATGTTGAGGAGACCAAAAATGACAACTGATTCCTCCTTTAGCTATCATTTTAATCAACAATGCTTTCATAACAAGCTTGTCACAAAAATGATTTTTGGTAATATTTTAGTGTATTAGAATTCATAAGCAGTGAGTTATTATTTAAAAACTGCCATCTTTAACCGCATTGGAACTGATGAGCAGTTACTTGAAAATTGTGGAACTCTCTCATGGTGACTTGTGGTGTACAGCTGTCTCCGTTTATTGGCTTTCCTTGAATGACATTTCTGCCAATACTTTTATCAGCCTTATATTTTGAAGGTACTAAATATAACTATGAAAAGAGGAAAACTGAGATAGAAGAAACCTTCCTGCTGCTACTGTAGCAGCAGTATGTATAAGAGCCAAGATTTATTTCTATGCAAAGAAAACAAGTATTCCTTTAATGTATACTCAAAAAGGCCTACCAGGCTGCAATTTTCAGGGTTGTTCAAAATGCAGGATTGTGGAGGCTGATTTTCAGTACCTGGTCAAAGGTTTTGAACCTCTAATTGAACAGTTCGAGTTGCAGCTATTGTAGATATGGAATTAAGCAGTGAATGTTGAACCATTACCTGGTTCGGATGAGTTTTATCATTGAAGTAAAAAATGCCATTTCTCATTTTTGTTTAGCTGTGCTCTTCCAGTTTTTTGTGGTTGTCTACTTACAATGTGTTTGAATTGATGGATTATGATTGAAACCATGCATTGATGATGGATCCAAACCCTTGGGCTGGGCATGTCTCTGGAATCTAATCTGATCCCATTTTTTGCCTGTCTACAGCATTTGCATAGTTGCATTGTCCTGCAGGGCATGAACTGATTTCAGTATTTCATCATCCAGTGGGACAAGAACTGATTTCAAAATTTTGTTGGTGATGATTCAAACCACAGATTCTATAGAGGATGATATCTCTAGCTATCCAGAAGGCCTTGTCTTGGTGCCTCGTGGAAGTGATGACGGTAGTGTTGTTGTGGGCCCTCACATCAGAGGTAGCCGATTGAGAGCATCATCTGCTGCTGGTGGTGAGGAAGTGGATCTCCTTCTTCCTGGAACAGCAAGGTTTGATTTCTTTGGCAAATGTGTAGTGTCCTAAAAGCTCTTCTGAAAGCTTGCTTGAACTTGATGCCAATTGCCATTTGAATTTCAGTTAACAGAACGAGTTTCTTATCAGTTTTTCTAGACAAATGACAAAGTGATACATTAAAATTTTACCTGACCCTCAGAGAGATGAAAATTTCTGGAAAGAATTAAAGGTGAAAGCTCATACATATAAAATAAAAAAAAGATCAGTGCGCTTAATTTAGAAAACAATCTATCTTTAAAGGAACTAGAAATATTCATGTTGTGTGAGTAGAAGGTGAGATAGCAAAAACATTCTTGTTTTCTTTCAATATCTGAATTCTAATTTTCTTTTTGACCTCTTAAGCAGACTCCAAATCCAGCTTGGTGTGAATATGCCAGCAAGGGCAGAAAAGATTACAGGGATACAGGAAGTAGAGACACTTCACGAAACATACGATGTTGTTCTTTACCTGGGTATTATTGACATATTGCAAGAGTACAACATGAGTAAGAAGATTGAACATGCATACAAATCTCTTCAATTTGATTCCTTGTCCATCTCTGCGGTTGACCCTACATTCTACTCCAAGCGCTTCTTGGAATTCATTCAGAAGGTCTTCCCTCCAAATGAGGTAACAAGTTGAAAGGCCTTGGATCCAGTATGTCCATGCCTGTAATGAGAGTTCCGCCCTAGTGGGAGACTGCTTGCAGAGTTAACAAGAACATTCATTTCTTGGGGCCGGCCATATGAACTCATGTATTAGAATTAAAGATTGGGAGAAGGGGCTAAAGTGTTGCATATTGTGAGTAGGCAAAGCTAAATCATCTCTTCCAAGCCCATCCTAAAGGCTTAGTTGATAATGATGTTAAAAAAATTTATTTCCATGTTATTGTCATTTTTTATTTTTTTTTATTTTTGCATTATGTTTGGAGTTTGATTCAGGTTGTGTTATTTCTTCAGCTATTTGTATTCTTTTCAACTCCTAATGAGCTTCAGTGAGGGGAATGTATGATTTGAGGTTCTTAGACTTTCGGATATGCTTTCTGGTCATCCTATAGTTCTTCCCTTCTACAAAGAACCTCTGTGCAGCGTGAGTGGACCAAGTTTAGCAGGTTCTTAATTAGGAGTAAAACATGGACACCTAGAGAGATGCCTTTATATTTGGTGCAAAACGTACCTGCTTGTGGCGTAGATGGTATAGTTACAATTAATAGTGGTTGGGTTGTAAAGGATGCCATTGATTTTTGCAGGTGACGAGTGAAAAATTAAAATATCTTATTGGTCGTAGGACTCGAACACGTTCCCCTTCCTTGCGACCGTAAAACCCAGGTCCTTAGAAAGTGTGTAACATAGCAAAACCGTGAGACGTGGGGCATCAGGTTTGAAATCTATTTTCCCCTCTTGCATGTTTCCGTCTGTTATTAGTCCTGACCGATTTCAGGGATTCACTTTCAATGCTTAATTACGATTAAAATATATATTTTGTTTCATAATAACTTTGGATGCTCTCTAACAAAGGATGCTCACTTGGAGGGTGAAGATTTTTTTTATTTGTTTTTTTTATTATTATTAATGAAATGACTAAAAAAATTAGGATTTTGGTGTAAAAACAAGATTGAAAAACTTATTTGAAAGATAGAAAAGAAAGCATTAAAAGACCCAAGAAAAAGTCATTATTCTAATCTAGTTCCTAAGGTCTCAAAATCAACATTTAAACCGGAATCTGCAAGTCCTTTTGCGAAGGCGAAGGTAGGAGATTTGAGGTGAAAAAGACAGATGTGCTTGTTGGTATAAGTCTTGTGGGATTTAGTGTTTTGTGAGAAAAGACCATATAAGCGTTTGTTGGTATAAGTTTTGTTTGCTTAATTTAGAAAACATGACATCTTTAATGGAATTTGAAAGATTCCTGAAGCACAAGAGAACACTAGATGGCAAAAACACTCTTGTGCAATTTGTAGTCTACTTTCAATACTTGAATTCTAAAAGGAAACACAGATGCTTCATGAAGCATACAATGCTGTTCTTTACCTAGGTATGTTGCTAACAATAAGCTCAGCGAATCAAGACCTATATTAGATTCAATTAGGAAACGTTATCAAACTTGGGAATCCCTTACCAGTCTTGTTTCAACTAGACTTGCTTTCATCTCTCACGAGCAAGAAAAGTAAGAGTGGAAATTAAATTATTTGTTCATGTTCCAAATTAAATATGTAAAAAAAAAATTTCTACCAGAGAAAAAAAAAAAACTGTTATTTTCTTCCCATTTCCATTTCCATCATGCATGATGAGAAACACATAGCACAAAAGAATTTTCAGGTTTATCCTGCTTAAGTTGTGCCCATATTCATTAGAAATAATGCTGTAATTGATTGAGACTTGAAAGTACAATCCTGGAAGTATCACATATCCCCTCCGCAAATAGTTTTCGACAATGCTAGCTGATACAAAATAGATTACAGTTTTGATCCAAGTCCCGTTTTAAAAAAATGAAAATAGCTCAAAATGATTAGGCGTACAGCAAATTAAAATATTCAAAAACTCAATAAACATCCAAATACACATAGGAAGTTGTAAAAAGTATAGCAGAAAACATACAAACATCTTTAAGGGCAACGGGTTTACATAGTTCAGTAATCAGATCTACTTTCTAATTCAATTAGACCATCAGATCGCAACTGTTGTGTATCTCAGACAATGGGTTCCTTGTAGATATAGAGCAAAATGCATCTGGAACAGAGCACAGCTTGGTACACCACTTTAAAGATCAACTTACAAAGACAATGTAAGTCTGGGAACCTGTTGTCCCATGTTATGAGGCAGCATAAGAAGGTGAACTCCCTGGCCCTACATCCGTTATCCTGGATAACCTTGTGGAGGCATCATTGGGGTCTGGGAACCTGTTGCCCATGTTAGGAGGCTGCATAGGTGGGCGAATCCCCTGACCCTGCATCTGCTGTCCTGGAAAACCTTGTGGAGGCATCATTGAGGGAGGCCTAGCCATCTGAGTCCCTGGAGTGAAATTTGCCATTGTGCCACTGCCAACAGGAGGTGGAGGAACGGGTAGAGCTCCACCTGGGGGCATAGGCCTAGGCCCATTTCCCATTGGAGGTGGAGGTGGCGGCAAGGTTCCAGGCATAGGAGGCGGTGGTCCTCTTGGAGGATTAGCAATTGTTGCACCTGGTGGGAGTCCCTGTGGTGGAGGAGGAGGTGGAGGAGGAGCTTGAGGTGGTGGGGGCAAAGGCCTTGGTGGGGCACCAGGAGCAGTTGTACCATTAGCTGCAGAGGCAGGCTGAGGCTTGTTTGCCTCTGGTGGCTTGGTTTTGAAATACAATTGCAACTGTACAATTGGCATCAAGGAACTATGTCATAGAAAACTCACAAATAATCCAAAAGTTTCTCAAAACCAGATCAGTGGCTAAACCCCACCAAGGTGGCAGGTCAGACATGCATAAGTTGATGTTTTATTAATAACATATTTAAAATATGGCAAAGAAAAAAAAAATCAAATAGCCTTGATAAAATAAGTATTTAAGATGCCCATTGCAAAAGACATTCAATCACTTGTACTCTATTCAAATAAAATAACATACAGCATGTGACTTTATGATAGAGATGTTGATTAAAAGTGATTCTGATGGTGAAAACTTTGCCAACTTGGTCATCATGCCTGGAGCTGAAACCCAGGCAGATTGGATCAAGTTAGAGATTAACCCAACCCCAACATATGAATGTCTCCGTGAAGGCCAAGCCAACCTAGCTTAATAGTTTTTTCTCTTATATCATATTGAGTCGCAAAAAAATGACAGATTCAGAGAGAGAGAGAGAGAGAGAGAGAGAGAGAGAATAAGTGGAGAACCTAATTGTAAAGTGTTTGCATCATGTCTACTGAAGTTTGTTTAAATATTTTAAGAAAGGTTTAAGGTTTGCTTAATAATGATGAAAATATGTTATACATCAACAAAAGGGTTCAACTTTTGTTGCTTGAGGCCGTTAGCCAGGACCAAACTTATTAAGTCAGGTTGACTTTTTAACCTGAGCCCATTGGACCAATTGAAAATCTACCCAAGCTTGTGCAAAATAACAACCTTATTAAGTCAGGTTAACTTTTTAACCTGAGCCCAATTGAACCAACTGAAAATCAACCCAAGCTTGTGCAAAGGTTATTTTGGGCTTGGGTTGACCCTAACTAACTTGCAGCCATAATTTCAGTTGATAATTTTGATACTTACTTCAGTGGGGGTCTACGGTAGTAAGCTTTGATGGAGGCAGAAGATAATGACTGGCCTCAATGGTTGCCATGATATGTTTCTAATCAAAAGGAAAAAGAATGGTGGTTATAATGGTGCATAGGTGGTGAGAAGAGTGCCCATGCATTTTTCAGATGACTGTGGCAAGATCATGATGACTATTACACTGGAGATGAACTTTGCTATGGTGGTTGGGTTGGATTGAAGAAAATAGCAAGAAATGTTTGTCCCCCAATGCCTTGGATTGTATGACAAGAAAGAAATGTTAGGATCTTTGAGGAAAAGTGGAGGATGATGGAGATTTTGTAGGATCTACTTCACTTCTTTTCTCCCTTCAAGGCCTCGTGTACCAAAGCCTTTCAATGCATTTCACGCAAAGTTAATCAGCTCAGATGGCATTTGATTTATAAATCAAAAGGGCTGGACAGCAAAGAGAGGAGCTTAGTTCGGGATTGAGGAGTTTAGTCATACTTTGATCAATTTCTTGTATATTGTGGAGAGGATCCCTCATCCTTCTCATTTACTTTGTATCACAATTAATACATCTTCTGTTTCTGATTAAAAATAACAAAAGAATGAAAAAAAAAAAAAGCAAGAATAATTAAGGTTCTTTAGGGGTCTAGCTGATTGGGAGATTGAGAGTGTGGAGCATTTTCTTTTAATGCTACAAGATAAGGCTGGATGTGGGAGAAGAAGATAAGGTGATTTGGTTGGAGACTAAGAGTGGAACTTCCTCTATGAAGTCGCTTTACACTTGCTTAGAGCCTAGGAGTCCAGCCCCTTTCCTAGAAGGGATTGTTTGGAATTCTTGGGTTCTTCCTAAGGCGAGTCTCTTTGCTTGGGAGGTGTCATAGGGTAAAACTCTGACTTAAGATCAGCTCCAAAAGAGAGGGTGGTCCTTGGCTAATAGATGTTTCCTTTGTCATGTCTAGAAGGAGTCAATTGACCATATTCTGCTACATTGTGGTATGACAAGATGTTTTTTGGCAGCTTTTGTTCTCTGTTTTGGGAGTATCCTGGGTGTTATCTTCCTCTAAAAGAGAGACTGTTAAGTTGGTGTGGGTCCTTTGTTGGGAGGAAATGGAAAAATGTGTAGGGCACTCCTCCTTTGTGTCTTTTTTGAACAATTTGGAAGGAGAGAAATAGAAGATCATTCAAAAGTGAGGAACTCTCCATCCAAAGATTAAAAAGCTTATTCTCTTGTAACTTGTTTTCTTGGACCAAGTTGTACATAGTTGAAGGTCCAATGTCCTTGTATGACTTTATTGATTAGTTGGGTCCTCACTAAGGGAGGAAGTCTTTTTTTGTTTCCCCTTCTTTTTTTAGCCATCTTTGGACAGCCATTGTATACATTCCATGTACTTTAGTGCACTTTTTTTAGTGCGTCACAGTACATTCTTGTTTACCAATCAAAAAACATAAAAAAAAAAAAGTGCCCCTTTTATGAAAGTTAACCAATTAGGTGGGTCCTAAAGTTTCTTGCTGACAGAGGAAATGGTGGAATGCATGACACTTACTGATGAGTAACTGAACAGCAAGAAGTAAAAGGGGATTTTTATTTCCTTTTGGATTATTCCTTAAAATTAAGCATTCACTTATGTCAGATAATGAGGAAGAAGGGTATGTCCACTTATCCCAATTTTCTAACAGTTCCGATGGAAGTCAATAATTTGGGTTTTTCTGGATATAGAACAAATCATATTGAGTTTAAATGATACACAGATAATTTAATGGTTTTTTTTTATTGTAGAACTTTTCTTGAAGTGTACTTTAGAAATTAATACACACACAATGGGTCTGATGGCCAAGACTTGACCCACTACATGAGTCAAATTATTTTTCTGGGCTCTTTCCATATGAGGTTTTGGACAACCTAAATCAGGGCTCAATTCACAGGTGGCATATGGATCTGGTTGGCATTTTGACCACACAGGTGGGTACAGGTCCCAGAGAACTACAAAAATATATAGAACAGCAGAACAGGAAAGGAAAACAGACAAACCGTGAACATTTTTGAGTCAGGATCCCAGTGTGAGAAGAACTTTGGAGTGGATTTGTCAATTTCTGTGCTCGGAACCTGCAATTGATACAACCATAACACATGGATATAAATAACAAATAACAAAATAAAGGACAAAAACATAAAAAATGATGAGATTAAAGTACCTTGAAAGCAATTATCTCATATGGTTCAGCTGCAAACAGGAGATACTGATATCTTTTATCAAAGGATTGGACCCTCTGTGCCAATGAAAATGTAAAAAGGAAACAAAAGATTAGGTATGGAGTTGATTTCGAAATGCAAACATGCAATTCTATCCCTATACCTTCACAGGCATTATAAATAAAATGGCAAATCTGGGAAGAAAAAGTCTGCATGGTTCACTAGGAACAAAACATTTTTTAACCATGAGAGACAGGTAAAGAATATAGCTTACTGCTTACCTGCTCAAAAGAAGACATAAACCGGTGCCTAGGTTTTGCAAGGTCTTCAATCTCAGGATATTCGATCTGCATTACATAAGAAAGATGCCAGGAAAACATTTCACCTTCATCTCTTCCTCCTCAGCATACCATAAACAAATATACTAATATAACTTGTAATTAATAAAAAATGAGTCACGCTATTAAAGGAAAAAAGCACACCTGGAAGAGAAGAGACCTCTGCTTTGTCTCTGGATCAAATTGCTTTGTTACCCGATACCCAGGCCTACCAATTTTAACTGAAAACACACCCAAGAATCATAGAACTTAGTTCTCGAGATTAAGAACCTGAATTCTATGTAAAACTTCAAAATTTAAGTCAAAAACAACTCTATTGTACAATGCTTTGCAAGTTCATATCCACCATATTGTTGGCTAACCAAAAAACAATCATATTTTGAGCAGATGACTAATCAAATAATAACAATAATAGTTGTAGTAATAATAATATCTCATTTTTATTCTAAGGTACATGATCAGTCCTGATAATGATAGTGATAACAATACTTTCCCAGATACTACTACTACCATTACTATATCTACTATGATTACTACTACTACTACTAATAATAATAATAATAGTAAAATTTATCTTACTTCTTAGTCCAAGTTGAACAAATCGTTCCTGCAGTCAAACATAACACAAGTTCCAGCACAGTCTGACATGGCGTATGATAACCCCAGCATAGTTATGCCAGTGTAAATGTTTGAAGGATAAAGCATCCTTTTTTTTCCTTTTATCAGAAGGGACAGTTAATTAGGGCTCTTTTGAAACTTGAATTACTGATGAATCCAAATACACCTTGCTTCAGTCCAACCTGAGAAACTAACCAAATCACCATGACCGTGGGTTTGTCCAGTTGGATTGAGTTTTAAGGATCAACCTTCACTGCTTTTGTTTTAGGTTTGCTGATTGGGTAAACCCAATTAGAGAACTGACTTATGCATCGATGCCCATTTTTATTTTAAGACACTAAATATACCAGAGTTATAATCTTTTCTTTTCTTTTTTTTCAGATTTTAACTATTTCAACTCACTCAAACTGAACTGCCCATAAAAGATCCACAAAAGTGCAAAACTTTACACATGAGAAGGCCAGGGTGCATAATGATTTGAATGTCACAGGGGCAGGCACCCTATTTTTCAGCCAGTATGGAGTAACAACCTTGTCACCTATTTAAGATTTGTTTTTCTATCTGTTAGAATAGAATAGAATTTGTTTAAATTATTAAGAAACAAGATGTGTGATATGAAGAACCAAAATTCCCCCGTCTTGAAATCCAATCCACAAAATAATTTGACATCGTTGTGGTAAAGGTTGTAATGCTAGAGAAATCATTGTTGCAGGGCATAGAGGGGGAGGTCATAAGCGTCTATACCATAAAATCGATTTTTGATGGAATGAAAAAGACATATATGGTAGAATCGTAACCATAGAATACAACCCTAATCAAAATGCATACATTTGTCTCATACACTATGGGGATGGTGAGATGAGATATATTTTACATCCTAGAGGGGCTATAATTGGAGATACCATTGTTTTTGGTACATAAGATCCTATAAAAATGGGAAATGCCCTACCCAACTACTTCAGATTTGATCCCAAGTCAAGCAACAATCCCTAGCTTTCTAGTTCTCCAAATGATTTTACTGTTATTTTTCTGGACAAATCATATGAGTTACAAGGTTTCTTTCCATGAGTAAGCACTCTTATGCCTTGCATCAATCAGCCGAATTCTAGAATTGGATCCAACAGTATATAAAAATTCCCCTTTTACAATTTCTTCTCATGAAAAAACACGATTCAACCCATGTTCTAAAGCAAGTGTAATAAAATCAATCAACAAAAAGTATATCACATAACTCACAATTAAAGAATTGCAACACAACACAACATTATCAATACCAGAGTTCTGAACAGAGAAGCGTATCAAAACCTTACCTGTCTTGCGTACGGAGACTTTGCGCTTGTGGGGCTGTGGCTGCGCAGGCGCCTCTTTGGCCTCACGAGCAGCTCTCTTGGCCAAATTCGTCTGATGCCTCTTCCCTTGTGTGTGGGCCAAATAATTGCCCTCGTTGTTGTGCAATGTCAGGCAAAGCTTACACTCATAGCTGTAATTGCCCAATCACATAAAAATAAAATCACAAAAAAATAAAATAAAACAGGGAGATCCAAATAGAATGGAGTATATATATATAGGATTATTTTCTGTGAGAAAATTCAAGGAGCTTTTTAAGATTCAAAGAAGAAAAAGAAAACCCTAATAATCAAGATAACACCTTCCCACTTTTTCTTTTCTTTTCTTTTCCCTGAGTGTCCTAGGCAACCAAATGTAGGCTAAGGGTTTGTGAAAAGAAAAAACGAAAAATGAAGGATGTACCTTCCGAGATGATTACGCATGAAATAGGGATCTTTGGCGAGATCAATAGTCTCGAGAGCAAGCCTTCTGAGACGCTCCCTCCGGTCGATGGCTTCATTCTGGGCGGAGGCGGCGCCACCGCTCCCTGGCTTCGAGCCCCAGTCTCTGTCCATGCTGCTATCCCCCTCTGCTGCCTCGCAGATCACAATCCCCACTCAAAGGTTATGCCAGTGCAATTTAATTGGGTCCAGTGCCGAACCCAAACAGGTAGACACATATACTGATGAGCCCAACGGATAAGAGCTTGGGCTTCACGTTAATTTGGCCCACCTCATTTTGGTAATAATACAAGCCTCTAATAAAGTCTCGCACTCCAATAGTAAATGTTTGGAGGAAAAATATGTTATGGAGGCCAAGGGGACTTATCGATACCGTATACGATAAAGTACCCTGAATAAATCATTTATTTCCCAATATTTCACATTTTATTATTTAATTATAAAAAACATACAATTTGTTCAATTTAATACAATTTCAATGACAATTATCTTGAAAACTTAAGATCCATAAAAAAATAATAATAACATACCAAAAATATTATGTCTTACCAAAATGGATACAGGGAGAAAAAAGAAAAAAAAGAAAAAGAAAGGCTTTCTTGAAAGGTGTTTTGGAAAATAATTTTTAGAATAGTTTTTTAAGTATATTTGGTAACTTAAAATATTTTTAAATATGTTTTAAGAATAAATTTTAGATTTAATGTTTTATTTTTAATTATTTTTTATATTTAAATAATTATTTTTTAAAACAATGAAAACAATTTAAAGCTATTAACCTATTTTTTGTTTGAAAGAATAAAAATCTACTTTCTATTTTCTAATTATCAAACAAATTTTTATTTTCTTTTTTACTAGTAAATAGAGAATTATTTTCAAAAAACAATTATCATGACCCTAATGTAAAAAAATCCTTATTGGATGAATTTTTCGAATATTAATTTTTTTGTATCAAATTTTTAAGCTATATTTGAAAATTATTGTTTAAAAAACGATTCTTGAGAATAATTTTTAATTTTTATAAAACAAAAATTTTAAATTTTGAAATATTTTTAACACATTTTCTATATATTTAAATATGTTTTAAAAATGATTTTTTTAAAATTGTATTTAAATTTTAATCATTATTTATATAATTATTTAAAAAAAATTCTCAAAAACAAATGAAAATAATTTTAAAAAATATTTATTTTTTGTTCTTAAAATAGAAAATCGTTTTCTATTTTTTAGTTATTAAACTTGTTTTTCTGTTTTTTATTAGAACAAATAACCGTGTTGAAAAAAAGAGTCATATGTGATATGACCTTAACAAATCACAAGACAATCAAACAACCATTATCAATAAAATGTTTATAATTTTACTATTAACAATTAATCGAGGAGTAGTGAAACATAAAAGTAAAATCTATTGAAAATCTCTCGTGCGTAGAGAGTTCTAGCTTGCCATTAGCGTAGCCTCTTGGAGCCCGGTCCACTTTGCGCTTCTTAAACCTTGGCCCCGCCCCACACCCCTCTGGCCCTTGTCTCTGTTTGGAGCTCAGCATCAAATTTAAATGATTGGTTTTATTTCAAAGAGAAAAAATTTATGTATATATATATAAACATATGGGACCATTTGTTTTTGTATTTGGAAAGTTTTTATATTTTAATTTTAAATGAAAAAATATTTGAAAATTTCTTCTATTTAAAATTCTTAATTTTAAATTCATTTTCAAAATATTTTTAAAGATTTTTCTTTTAAAATTATTTTCAAATAATTAAAAAATATTTCATGTTTTAAATTTTCGGTATTTCAACTTCATTAAAACTTCTAATTCAACCCTATCAAAAAAACTAACTTGCATTTATTTAACAACCATTTTTAAACTTATATGTGACTTTTCGAATTCAATGAATAACAACCTTTAATCAAATAATAAGTCATTATCTAAAAGATTTCTTAAGCAAAAAAATAATTAGAATAAAATTATCAACATATAATATAGACTTATTGTCTTAACACATATATTCCGGTACTTAAAATCCTGAGGAATTTAATTTATAATTATTTTCTAATTTTTACTCATCTTGTTACTTCAAAATTAGAAACAAACATGAAACAACTTTCATAAATATATAATAACCATAATAATCCAATTTGGTTTTAGTCATGAATTCCTAATTGAGAAAGCTTTTGTCAAAGCATGAATCTACTCAAAATTAGTTCTTCTTAAATTTAAAAACTTTCTAAAATTTATCTTCTGAATCTAAATACTATTTTTAACAATTTAGAGAGTTTCTTCCCATACCATTCAATTTATAAAGATTTCTAAAAATAATGATTAATATGAAAAAGAAGGTCAATGTAAGTAAAATGATAAAAACAATTTTGTGTATAGGTACTAAGGCCGTACATGGAAACCGAAACAAAAGATTCCAACATTGACTAGAAGCCTAGGAAGTTGATAATATTAAATTACCTTCTTAGGATCAAATTCTAAATTTTCTTGTTATAAATATGTCTGGTGGTGCCGGCTCTTAAAACTGATCTAGTGTTGCAACTTGGTTCAACTCTCTCTCCAAAAGCTAGTTACTCACGATCACAATTCCAGATTCCCAACAATAAAACAAGGTACGGTTTATTTATTTATTTTTTCAGTTTTATTTATTTATTTTATATACCCTTTAATAGATTCTAATTCCATTGATTTGTCTCTGTTTATTTTGATTTATTTAAATTATTAATTTACCTTTCAAAATGTAAAAGTTCTTCATTAATCTCCCAACAACATTGTTTTAAGGAGGTTTTTAAATATATTATGTTTTTGAGAAATTTAGTTGAATTTGATGCTTTCTTTATACATTACTTTTTTTTATTGCCTAAACAAAATTGAAATTTTGATCGTTTTTAGTTTACAACAACAGGGAACATAAATAATTATGGAAGAGCGAGCACAGTATTCTCTCCCTCCTCCTACTTGTGAAAGGCATCCTTGGCTTATGTTTTCTCATGGAAAAAACAAACAAAGGCAAACTTTCTTTAACATCCCAGAGCATCATTATTATACAAGAATCATCCCAGAATTGCATAATAAACGTGTAGCATGCTCTTCTTATGGATGGTTGATATTAGAAGATTTTGATTCAGATGACTGTTTTCTTCTAAATCTTGTCTCAATGGAGAAGATTCAGCTTCCTCCTATGGACTTGGACTATGAATTTTGCATCTTGTCGTTGCCTCCAAGTGATCCTAATTGTTATGTCTTATTTGTTACTAATGATTTTCTTTTATCATGGCAACCCGGTGACAATGAATTTGTTAAAAAAGACTTTCAAATTGAAGTTGAATTCATTGATTGGACAAGTATAATTGTTCATCAAGGACATATTTATGCCATCGTCAATCCTAAGGCATATATATTAGTAGCTGATTTTACAAGATCAATCATCCGCTTTACGAAATTGATAAATGAGAGTCCACCAATCATTGGATCACATGGAATTATATTCTTTAAGAGTTACTTGATTGAATCTAGCGGCGAACTTTTAGTGGTTCACAAGGTTTTCTCAACAATGTTTCAACTACGCCACGTGGTTTTAAACTTTGAAATTTATCGATTAGACCGTTCAAAAGATACATGGACAAAAGTGAGAAACATTGGTAAACAAACAATTTTTCTTTCAGCAAATGAAGGTAAGTGTTGTTTTGTTCAAAATGCAGGAATTAAAGAAAATTCCATTTACTTTACTCGAAATCGAAATCTTTATGTCTTTGACTTGGATGATCAAAGTGTCACGGTATCTCTACCTTGTCCAAATGTAAGCAAAAGTCGATCGGATCTTTATTGGATTTGGTGATGATGCCTTTATTACTGGAGGTGTATTTCTTTACAATTTTTTGTCTTGTTAATTGATATTTCCAATTATTTAAGTATTCCTTAAAGCTTAATGGATGCGACATTGATTTTGCACAATGTCGATTTTTAGATTTATTATTGCTCCTCTTAAAATTTCATAGTATAATTTTTTGCACATGTTTCTAAGTCTTTAAATTACAAACTGAGGATTAAATAATTCATTTTCTTTTATTAATTTGGAGAAAAATATAATTGAAAGTTAGGCTCTAAGTTTATATTTAAGGTCATGATCTATATGCCTTAAAGATGTTTTTTGATGTATGTTTCAATTAATAAGTCGCTTGTGAAATCGGGTCATACCTCGTGTGCTTAATTTTATACGTCATTTTACTAGAAATTTGTCTGCTTGTAAAAAAAAAAAATTAAACCAAAACCTAACATATAAAATGGGTTGAATTAGACAGTTCATATTTCACCCTCCCCAATTAAAAAATAGATAAATAAATAAATTCTCTTAAGAATGTTTGAAGACCAACCTCGGTATAAAAAAAAGATCGATTGTGGTTTCGGAAGGAACAGGACAGAGCTTGGGGCCCAGACCCAGAGGCCGAATGCCGACTTCACACAGATGTAGTTAGAATTTAGAAACTGTCGAGTTTGTTTTCGGTTGATACATTTTTTTTTTCTTCTCTTTTCGCAGTCTGAAAAGAATGAATTTTATGGACATTATTTTTTCTTTGTCCAGTTGTGTTTCTCCCCTAGAAAAATCAAAAAGTTGTTTTCCGGTTAAAAGACAAAGTGGAAAGGTAGGTTTTTTGGAGCTACGTAAAGCTATGGTATAATTAGTGAGCTAAAAAGAGAGAGATAATGGGATTCTCGCCCAAATGATGTGTAGCATAAATGCTTTTGTACGTTAATGAATGTCGAAATCTGACCTTGATTTCAAACGAGAATCAATTAACATTAATCACTTTAATTTGTTTTTGAGAATTTTTAAAAATGTAATTATACAATTATTTATTAAAATTAAAACATTATATATAAAAATTATTTTTAAAAACCAAAGGATGTATCTTTCTGGATCTAACATTTTTTCACTTATTTGATATAATGAATCACAAATAATAATAATAAATAGATTAAAATAAATAACTGACCTTGTGGTTGAAGCGAGAACATAGGTCAGACGATCAATTATGAATGAATAGTAACTATGATTCGGATCAGAAAAGTAGAATCTAAAATGATAAATCACCATGGAACCTAAGAGAGGCAGCGGTGGGTATGTTTCCCCACTTTCCACCAGGTCTTGTACTTGAACCAGATGCCTCTTCCTTGGTCTAATTACAATTTAATTTTCATTAACCTGTTTATGACACAAAAACACACCCAACCTTCCTCCAATCTCTACCCCTGATAGAAAAAATATTTTAAAAATTAATTGGAATCAATTTAGAAAAATATAAATTAAATCAAAACCTATATTTTAAAACATTAACATATAAAATGGATTGAATTTGACAATTCATATTTCATATTCCTCAATAAAAAATAAAAAATAAAACAATTTTTATTAAGAATATTTGAAGATCATGTCATCGCAGGTCTAGGTAAATGATATTCTAGTAAATTCATTAAATTTAGTTTTTTTGTTATTTAATTTAGTATCTTATTTTATTTTCTCACTTTTATAATGATATAAAAGTAATGTTAAATTTTGATTTTTGACTTACACAAGTTTTTTCTCTAATTAAAACGAATATTGTGTCGGAGCCGGCCGCACCACGACCGTCGACCGGTCATCATTCTGGTCCGGTCCGGCCATTTGGCCCGTAAAGAGGTTGAGCCGGAATCGAACCGGCTGAACCGGAGATCGGACTGCCGAACCGGACGAACCAGCCGGTTCCCTCCAAACCGTCCGACTCAATTTTATTTTATTTTTTCTTTTTCTTTCCTCCCAGCGTCCGCGCGGCTGTTCCCATGTTCGCCGGTCACTGGAGCGTCGTCCCTCTGGCAGCAGCCCCGCGCGTTGGAAAGCCCTTCCCCGAAACGCTGCAAAGCCCCGTCGCCGGCCACTCAACCCCCCCTCCCCCGCGGCTGTTCCCATTGTCGCCGGCAGTGTTTGAAATATCGAAAAATTTTGGCGATATTTCTCAAAAATCGTGGAGTTAGGGTTTGTGAAATTTAAATCCATTGGCATAAAAGCAAAGAGACCCTTAGAACAGATCCGGAAAACACAAGAAGCAAAAAAAATAGCAATTTTGTTGGTTTTCCTTGGGGGTTTTGAACGGATTTTCTCGGAAATCAAACGAGGATGAATTTTCCAGGAAATCAAATGGGGGATGGATTTTCTTGGGAATCAAACAGGGGTTGCAAAGAAAAAAATCAAAAACATGATTAGATTAGTAACTGCGAGGATTGAGAGTGGCAGAGGAAAGTAGGGCTTTTTACCTTTTACTTTTAGGGATTGTGTCGTCTGGAGGGCACCTTCAGAGAAAACTGAAAAGGGCTTCCTTGCCTCGAGTGAGAGAATTCCTCCGTATAAATAATTATTAATTATTAATAATTCATCTTAATTTTTATTAAATCGAAACCGTGGCTTGAGTTCAATGCATGCTACATTGGACTATGATAGTATTTGATAATATATATTTAATTTAAATTTGTTAAGGTTCATCATTAAAAAAAATCTAATTTTAATTATTTTATTTTAATTTATATTTAATCTATTAATAAAAATATAAAAAATAATATTATAAATTATTTTTTTAATTTTAATAATATATAAAAATATATATTTATGAGGTCACCGGTTCAACCGCGGTTCGACCACCGGTCTGACCAGTGAACCGTGAACCGATAACTTTTTCGATTCAATGACCGGTCCGATTCTGAAAACATTGATTTACGTTTATTTGGATTAGGTGCCAAACCCAGCCCACACAAACAAGTGGCGATAAATACTGGATCACACTTTCTTTACTATATGAGCCATTGAGCCCAATAGATCATGGCCTGGCTTGGCTTAACATTTATTTGATCCACCTCATTTTTGTAAATTATTGCTTCACACTGGCAGTTATATAACAAAGAAAATTACAATTTGACCCCAAGAAGTTAATTTAGTACTAATCAATTTGACCCCAAGAAGTTAATTTAGTACTGATCAACTTTCTAGACTTCTATTTCATGTTGGGAAGTTTTGTTCCGGTTGCCGTGTACGGCCGAGGAGGTACCTATATACAAAATTGGTTAAATTAATTTACTTGTTTCGTTGACTTTCCTTTTTATATACATATATTTAGAGTATTTTTCTAATTCTTATTTGTAAAAGATTTCATTAATCATTAACAAATATACAAAGCGAGATATTATTCTTAGAAATCTTTATAAATTGAAATAAACATAAAATAAATAAAAAACTATTTTATGGGAAGAAACTCTTTAAATTGTTACAAATAATATTTAAAAAGATTTGTAAGATTTATAAAAACAAATTTTAGAAAGTTTTTAAATTTAAAAAGAATTAAGTTTGGGGCTGACTTGTAATTCATGCTTTCCAAAAGTCTCTTCGATTAGGAATTCTAGTTAGATACTCATGGTTACTATATATTTTGGAAAGTTGTTTCCTTATTGGAGTTTGTTTCTAATTTTTAAGTGGTGTGATTATTAGAAATTAGAAAATAACTGTAATTTAAATTCCTCATGATTTTAAGTACGAAAATATATACCAATAACTAAAATCATATTCTTTCATGGCGGAAGCATTCGAGGAGGAAAAGAGGAATGATTCATGGTCCGAGCTTCCACCGGAGATTGTAAGTTTGATATTTTCACATCTTTTTTCAAAACGGGATCATATTATTTTTGGTGCCATATGTAAGTCATGGAAGTCGGTCACCGCTTTTCGTACACCTCGTCCACTTCCCCTTGATTTTGCATACCATAGATCCCCGTTTTTAATGGCGTTGAAGGGAGATAGATATAATTTTTATCATCCTATACATGCTTCCTATTATCTACATATTCCACAATTGTTAGACAAGATAATATTGGATTCTAAGTACGGTTGGTTACTCATGGCTGGAATTGGTGACGATGTTTCTAGTATTTTCTTCTTTCATCCTTTGAAAAATGAGAAAATCGACCTTCCTGATATACCTTGGGATGGTTTATTCTTTCAATTTGGTTTTTGTTCTTCACCAACTTCCTCGGAGTGTGTAGTGGTTGCAATAACAAGCGGATATAGTATGGTGACAATTGGCATCACCAAACCTGGAGAGGAGAATTGGATCCAAGTTGAAATTCGTTTTCGTCCCAGGCATCAAGGTGATAAACTTTTCCGTCAGGGTAATGACACTTTTCACATATCCGGCACTCCGGTCTTTCACGATGGAAACTGTTACTGTTTGGACGTGGATGGAAAGGTCATAGTATTTGATCCGAAAGATATTGCGGGCAGTTTGAACTTTTGTGGGAAGTCATATTCTGAGGTGCCCCATAAGTCAGTTGTTCAAAGCTTCATGGTTGAAAGCGATGGGGAGTTGTTAACAGTATTCCTTCACGAAGAAGGAAAAATTTGGATCTGCAAGCTAAATCCCACCACAGGAGAATGGATGAAAGTTGAGGATTTAGGTAATAAAGTGATGTATGTGAGTAATGGTGGATCCTGGGCAGAAGAAGCGACATTTCAGGGAATGGGAAATAAGATTTATCTTCCCATGCTTTATGACAATAATGCTGTCGTATTCTATTGTCTTGCTACTGGGAGATTTCATTCTAATGGATGTGATTTTTCCCAAAAATTATTTTATCACATGAAGCAATTGTACCACTCTACATGGATCAAACCTTGGTAATATACTATGAAAGTAACAATATTAATTTGTAACTTTTGTTTTGTGTTTGAATTTCTTCTTCAAGTTGATTTGCCACATGTTTTTTTTTTTTTTTTTGGTCTTACTTGGAATAAGGTTTGGATTGCCCTGCTTGTTTATCATCAACAATCTCAATCAAAGGACGGACAGTTAAAACCCAATAAAATATAACCAACCGTTTAAATTTGATGCTGAGCCCAGAAGAGAGATGAGCCCCAAAGGGGGTGTGGGGCGAGGCCTAGGTTTGAGAAGCCCAAGGTGGCCCATTAACTCTTTACTCACAAAACTACAATTTTTTTTTTTTTTTTTTGGTGCAGCATATAATTTCAATAGATTTTCTTCTTATGTTGTACTTCCATTCTTTATTCTTCCATTAATTGTTAATAAAAAAATTATAAAAATTTTATTGAGAATACAAAACATGATGTTTTCAATTAACATCAATCACTTTCATTTGTTTTTGAGGATTTAAAAAAATATAATTATATAATTATTTTTTAAAATTAAAACATTACGTATAAAAATTATTTTTAAACACATTTAAAAATATAGAAAACAAGCTGAAAACAGTTTAAAATTTTAGTCAAACTTTTATTCTATAAAAGATTAAAAAAAAAATTTTAATCTGTTTAAGAAATTACCTCTCAAATGGAGCTTAAAATTTTGAAACAAAAAGTTAATTCATCCAATAAGGATTTTTTACATTAGAGTCCTGAAAACAATTTTTTATTCTCTCATTAAAACAAAATAAAAAATAAAAAAACATGTTCTATAATTATTAAACATAATTTTTTTCATTCTTAAAAAAAAATAGATTAATTGTTTTGAGTTGTTTTTACTATTTTAAACAATAATATTTCAAACATAAAGAATAATTAATGTAAACATATTTAAAAATATTTTAGAATCCCAAACATATTTTTATATCAAAACATGATAAAAATACTGTTCTAAAAATTATTTTTTAAAAACTGTTTTTAAGAACACTGTTTTTTCATGGTAGAATCCAATCTGATAAGGCATATATAATATTTTCGGGATATTATTATTTTTTAATTTAGAGATGTGCGTATCCTTTTATTGGAGACTATTGGTTGGGTGAGTCGGCTACCACAAATGCTGTGCCTTTTTCTATATAGGTAACATTCCAACATGAAATAGAAGTCTAGAAAGTTGATAGTATTAAATTAACTTCTTAGGATCAAATTCTAAATTTTATTGTTATAAATATAACTGATACTGCAGCCTCTTAAAACTAATCTAGTGTCGATTCAACTCTCTATGATGGTTTACTATTTATTTATTTAGAGTCTATTTTGACGTGTTATTTAAAAAAGGTCTTTTATTTTTAAAAATAGAAAACGATTTTTAAAAATTCTTAACATTATTTATTCGTTATTTTCTAAAAATAATTTTTTAAAACAAAGTGAAATAAATGATAATTTTAAAAAAATAAGTAAAAGTTATTTTCATTAATTTTTAAAAACAAAAGGAAAATTTAAATTCATTTGACCACATTTCAGAGTGCAAAACTTTACACATGAGAAGGCTAGGGTGCATAATGATTTGAATGTCCAGGGGCAGGCGCCCTATTTTTAAGCCACTATGGACTAACAATCTTGTCACCTATTTAAGATTTGTTTTTCTATCTGTTTGATCCCAAGTCAAGCCAAGTGACAATCCCTAGCTTCCCAGTTCTTCAAATGATTTTGCTGTTATTTTTTTTTTGGACAAATCATATGAGTTACAAGGTTTCCTTCCATGAGTAAGCACTCTTATGCCTAGAGTCAATCAGCCGCATTCTAGAATTGGATCCAACAGCATATAAAAATTCCCCTTTTACAATTTCTTCTCATGAAAAAGCACGATTCAACCCATGTTCTAAAGCTCAATCAACAAAAAGTATATCACATAACTCACAATTAAAGAATTGGAACACAACACAACATTATCAATACCAGAGTTCTGAACAGAGAAGCGTATCGAAACCTTACCTGTCTTGCGTACGGAGACTTTGCGCTTGTGGGGCTGTGGCTGCGCAGGCGCCTCTTTGGCCTCACGAGCAGCTCTCTTGGCCAAATTCGTCTGATGCCTCTTCCCTTGTGTGTGTGGGCCAAATAATAGCCCTCGTTGTTGTGCAATGTCAGGCAAAGCTTACACTCATAGCTGTAATCGCCCAATCACATAAAAATAAAATAAAATAGAGAGATCCAAATAGAATGGAGTATATATATATATATATATAGGGTTATTTTCTGTGAGAAAATTCAAGGAGCTTTTTAAGATTCAAAGAAGAAAGAAAAAAACCCTAAAAATCAAGATAACACCTTCCCACTTTTTCTTTTCTTTTCTTTTCCCTGAGGGTCCTACGCAACCAAATGTAGGCTAAGGGTTTGTGAAGAGAAAAAAACGAAAAATGAAGGATGTACCTTCCGAGATGATTACGCATGAAATAGGGATCTTTGGCGAGATCAATAGTCTCGAGAGCAAGCCTTCTGAGACGCTCCCTCCGGTCGATGGCTTCATTCTGGGCGGAGGCGGCGCCACCGCTCCCTGGCTTCGAGCCCCAGTCTCTGTCCATGCTGCTATCCCCCTCTGCTGCCTCGCAGACCACAATCCCCACTCAAAGGTTTTGCCAGTGGAATTTAATTGGGTCCAGTGCCGAACCCAATTCTCGCAAACAGGTAAGGACATATACTGATGAGCCCAACGCATCAGAGCTTGGGCTTGACGTTAATTTGGCCCACCTCATTTTGGTAATGATACAAGCCTCCAGTAAAGTCTCGCACTCCAATAGTAAATGTTTGGAGGAAAAATATGTTATGGAGGCCAAGGGGACTTATCTATACCGTATACAATAAAGTACCCTGAATAAATCATTTATTTCCCAATATTTCACATTTTATTATTTAATTATAAGAAACATACCATTTGCTCAATTTAATACAATTTCAATGACAATTATCTCGAAAAATGAAAATCCATAAAAAAAAAATAATAATAATAAAATTAAGATGCCCAAAAAAAACACGCACGTCTCTAAATTAAATAATAATAACATACCCAAAATATTATGTCTTACCAAAATGGATATCGAGAGAAAAAAAAAGAAAGAAAGGCTTTCTTGAAAGTATTTTTGGAAAATAATTTTTAAAATAGTTTTTTTAAGTATATCTGGTAACTTAAAATATTTTTAAAAATAAAATTTAGATTTGACTTTTTTTTTAATTATTTTTATATTTAAATAATTATTTTTTAAAACAATGAAAACAATTTAAAGCTATTAACCTATTTTTTTATTATAAAGAATAAAAATATATTTTCTATTTTCTAATTATCAAACAAATTTTTTATTTTCTTTTTTACTAGTAAATAGAGAATTGTTTTAAAAAAAAATTATCAAACATGACCCTAATGTAAAAACATCCTTATTGGATGAATTTTTCGAATATTAATTTTTTGTGTCAAATTTTTAAGCTATATTTGAAAATTATTTTTAATTTTTATAAAACAAAATTTTAAAATTTTGAAATATTTTTAACACGTTTTCTATATATTTAAATATGTTTTAAAAATGATTTTTTAAAATTATATTTAAATTTTAATAATTATTTTTTAAAAAAATCTCAAAAACAAATGAAAATAATTTTTAAAGATATTTATTTTTTGTTCTTAAAATAGAAAATCGTTTTCTATTTTTTATTTGTTATTTATTAAACTTGTTTTTCTGTTTTTTCTTAGAACAAATAACCATGTTGAAAAAGAGTCATATGACCATTGAAAATCTCTCGTGCGTAGAGAGTTCTAGGTTGCCATTAGCGTAGCCTCTTGGAGCCCGGTCCACTTTGGGCTTCTTAAACCTTGGCCCCGCCCCACACCCCTCTGGCCATTGTCTCTGTTTGGAGCTCAGCATCAAATTTAAATGGTTGGTTTTATTTCAAAGAGAAAAAATTTATGTATATATATATAAACATATGGGACCATTTGTTTTTGTATTTGGAAAGTTTTTATATTTTAATTTTAAATGAAAAAATATTTGAAAATCTCTTCTATTTAAAATTCTTAATTTTAAATCCTTAATTTAAAATTCATTTTAATTTATTTTTAAAGATTTTTCTTTTTAAATTATTAATTTGAAATTCTTTTCAAATAATTAAAAAATATTTCATATTTTCAATTTTCAGTGTTTCAACTTAATTAAAACTTCTAATTCAACCCTATCAAAAAAACTAACTTGCATTTATTTAACAACCATTTTTAAACTTATATGTGACTTTTCGGGTTCAACGAATAACAACCTTTAATTAGATAATAAATCATCATCTAAAAGATTTCTTAAGCAAAAAAATAATTATAATAAAATTATCAACATATAATATAGACTTATTGTCTTAACGCATATATTTCGGTACTTAAAATCCTGAGGAATTTAATTTATAATTATTTTCTAATTTTTACTCATCTTGTTACTTCAAAATTAGAAACAAACACTAAGGAAACAACTTTCATAAATATATAATAACCACAATATTCCAATTTGGTTTTAGTCATGAATTCCTAATTGAGAAGGCTTTTGTCAAAGCATGAATTAGAAGTCCTACTCAAAATTAGTTCTTCTTAAATTCAAAAACTTTCTAAAATTTATCTTCTAAATCTAAATACTATTTTTAACAATTTAGAGAGTTTCTTCCCATACAATTCAATTTATAAAGATTTCTAAAAATATTGATTAATATGACAAAGAAGGTCAATGTAAGTAAAATGATAAAAACAATTTTGTGTATAGGTACCAAGGCCGTACATGGAAACCCAAACAAAAGATTCCAACATTGACTAGAAGCCTAGGAAGTTGATAATATTAAATTACCTTCTTAGGATCAAATTCTAAATTTTCTTATTATAAATATGCCTGGTGGTGTCGGCTCTTAAAACTGATCTAGTGTTGCAACTTGGTTCAACTCTCTCTACAAAAGCTAGTTACTCACGATCACAATTCCAGATTCCCAACAATAAAACAAGGTACGACTTATTTATTTTTTTTTTCAGTTTTTTTTTTTTAATTTTATATACCCTTTAATAGATTCTAATTCCATTGATTTGTCTCTGTTTATTTTGATTTATTTAAATTATTAATTTACCTTTCAAAATGTAAAAGTTCTTCATTAATCTCCCAACAACATTGTTTTAAGGAGGTTTTTTTAAATATATTATGTTTTTGAGAAATTTAGTTGAATTTGATGCTTTCTTTATACATTACTTTTTTTTATTGCCTAAACAAAATTGAAATTTTGATCGTTTTTAGTTTACAACAACAGGGAACATAAATAATTATGGAAGAGCGAGCACACTATTCTCTCCCTCCTCCTACTTGTGAAAGGCATCCTTGGCTTATGTTTTCTCATGGAAAAAACAAACAAAGGCAAACTTTCTTTAACATCCCAGAGCATCATTATTATACCAGAATCATCCCAGAATTGCATAATAAACGTGTAGCATGCTCTTCTTATGGATGGTTGATATTAGAAGATTTTGATTCGGATGACTATTTTCTTCTAAATCTTGTCTCAATGGAGAAGATTCAGCTTCCTCCTATGGACTTGGACTATGAAGTTTGCATCTTGTCGTTGCCTCCAAGTGATCCTAATTGTTATGTCTTATTTGTTACTAATGATTTTCTTTTATCATGGCAACCCGGTGACAATGAATTTGTTAAAAAAGACTTTCAAATTGAAGTTGAATTCATTGATTGGACAAGTATAATTGTTCATCAAGGACATATTTATGCCATTGTCAATCCGAAGGCATATATATTAGTAGCTGATTTTACAAGATCAATCATCCGCTTTACGAAATTGATAAATGAGAGTGCACCAATCATTGGATCACATGGAATTATATTCTTTAAGAGTTACTTGATTGAATCTAGTGGCGAACTTTTAGTGGTTCACAAGGTTTTCTCAACAATGTTTCAACTACGCCACGTGGTTTTAAACTTTGAAATTTATCGATTAGACCGTTCAAAAGATACATGGACAAAAGTGAGAAACATTGGTAAACAAACAATTTTTCTTTCGGCAGATGAAGGTAAGTGTTGTCTTGTTCAAAATGCAGGAATTAAAGAAAATTCCATTTACTTTACTCGATATCGAAATCTTTATGTCTTTGACTTGGATGATCAAAGTGTCACAGTATCTCTACCTTGTCCAAATGTAAGCAAAAGTCGGTCGAATATTTATTGGATTTGGTGATGATGCCTTTATTATTGGAGGTGTATTTCTTTACAATTTTTTTTTCTTGTTAATTGATATTTCCAATTATTTAAGTATTCATTAAAGCTTAATGGATGCGACATTGATTTTGCACAATGTCGATTTTTAGATTTATTGTTGTTGTTATATTTCTCCTCTTAAAATTTCATAGTAGAATTTTTTGCACATGTTTCTAAGTCTTTAAATTACAAATTGAGGATTAAATAATTCATTTCCTTTTATTAATTTGGAGAAAAATATAATTGAAAGTTAGGTTCTAAGTTTAGATTTAAGGTCATGATCTATATGCCTTAAAGATGTTTTTTGATGTATGTTTCAATTAATAAGTTGCTTGTGAAATCGGGTCATACCTCGTATGTTTAATTTTATATGTTATTTTACTAGAAATTTGTCTGCTTGTAAAAAAAAAAATTAAACCAAAACCTATATTTGAAAACATTAACATATAAAATGGATTGAACTAGACAGATCATATTTCATCCTCTTCAATTAAAAAATAAATAAATAAATAAATTCTCTCAAGAATGTTTGAAGACCAAGCTCGGTATAAAAAAGATCAATTGTGGTTTCAGAAGGAACTGGACGGAGCTTGGGGTCCAGACCCAGAGGCCAAATGCCGACTTCACACAAATGTAGTTAGAATTTAGAAATTGTCGAGTTTGTTTTCGGTTGATACATTTTTTTTTCCTCCTCTTTTCGCAGTCTGAAAAGAATGAATTTTATGGACATTATTTTTTCTTTGTCCAGTTGTGTTTCTCCCCTGGAAAAATCAAAAAGTTGTTTTCTGATTAAAAGACAAGAGCGGAAAGGTAGGTTTTTTAGGGCTACGTAAAGCTATGGTATAATTAGTGAGCTAAAAAGAGAGAGATAATGGGATTCTCGCCCAAATGATGTGTAGCATAAATGCTTTTGTACGTTAATGAATGTTGAAATTTGACCTTGATTTCAAACGAGAATCAATTAACATTAATCACTTTAATTTGTTTTTGAGAATTTTAAAAAATATAATTATACAATTATTTATTAAAATTAAAACATTATATATAAAAATTATTTTTAAAAACCAAAGGATGTATCTTTCTGGATCTAACATTTTTCCACTTATTTGATATAATTAATCACAAATAATAATAATAAATAGATTAAAATAAATAACTGATCTTGCGTTTCTGAACTCACTCAACCACACGGAACCAGATGCCTCTTTCTTAGTCTAATTACAATTTAATGTTCATTAACCTGTTTATGACACAAAAATACACCCAACCTTCCTCCAATCTCTACCCCTGATAGAAAAAATGTTTTAAAAATTAATTGGAATCAGTTTAGAAAAATATAAATTAAACCAAAACCTATATTTTAAAACATTAACATATAAAATGGATTGAATTAGACAATTCATATTTCATATTCCTCAATAAAAAAAAAAAAGAAAAACAATTTCTATTAAGAATATTTGAAGATCATGTCATCCCAGGTCTAGGTAAATGATATTCTAGTAAATTCATTAAATTTAGTTTTTTTGTTATTTAATTTAGTATCTTATTTTATTTTCTCACTTTTCAAATTCACTTTTATAATGATATAAAAGTAATGTTAAATTTTGATTTTTGACTTAAACAAGTTTTTTCTATGATTAAAATGAATATTGTGTCGGAGCCGGCCACACCACGATTACGGCAGTGGAGTTTACTTGGATTAGGTGCCAAACCCAGCCCACACAAACAAGTGGCGATAAATACTGGATCACACTTTCTTTACCGTATGAGCCCAATAGATCATGGCCTGACTTAACATTTATTTGATCCACCTCATTTTAGTAAATTATTGCTTCACACTGGCAGTTATATAACAAAGAAAATTACAATTTGACCCCAAGAAGTTAATTTAGTACTAATCAACTTTCTAGACTTCTATTTCATGTTGGGAAGTTTTGTTCCGGTTGCCGTGTACGGCCGAGGAGGTACCTATATACAAAATTGGTTAAATTAATTTACTTGTTTCGTTGACTTTCCTTTTATATACATATATTTAGAGTATTTTTCTAATTCTTATTTGTAAAAGATTTCATTAATTAGATATACAAAGTGAGATATTATTCTTAGAAATCTTTATAAATTGAAATAAACATAAAAAAAAATCTATTTTATGGGAAGAAACTCTTTAAATTGTTACGAATAATATTTAGAAAGATTTGTAAGATTTATAAAAACAAATTTTAGAAAGTTTTTAAATTTAAGAAGAATTAAGTTTGGGCCTGACTTGTAATTCTTGCTTTCCAAAAGTCTCATCGATTATGAATTCTAGTTAGATACTTGTGGTTACAATATATTTAGAAAAGTTGTTTCCTTATTGGTGTTTGTTTCTAATTTTTAAGTGGTGTGATTATTAGAAATTAGAAAATAACTGTAATTTGAATTCCTTATGATTTTAAGTACGAAAATATATACCAATAACTGAAATCACATTCGTTCATGGTGGAAGCATTCGAGGAGGAAGAGAGGCATGATTCATGGTCTGAGCTTCCACTGGAGATTGTAAGTTTGATATCTTCACATCTTTTTTCAAAACGGGATCATATTATTTTTGGTGCCATGTGTAAGTCATGGAAGTCGGTCACCGCTTTTCGTACACCTCGTCCACTTCCCCTTGATTTTGCATACCACAGATCCCCGTTTTTAATGGCGTCGAAGGGAGATAGATACAATTTTTATCATCCTATACATGCTTCCTATTATCTACATATTCCACAATTGTTAGACAAGATAATATTAGATTCTAAGTACGGTTGGTTACTCATGGCTGGAATTGGTGACAATGTTTCGAGTATTTTCTTCTTTCATCCTTTGAAAAATGAGAAAATCGACCTTCCTGATTTACCTTGGGATGGTTTATTCTTTCAATTTGGTTTTTGTTCTTCACCAACTTCCTCTGAGTGTGTAGTGGTTGCAATAACGAGCGGATATACTATGGTGACAATTGACATCACCAAACCTGGAGAAGAGAATTGGACCTAAGTTGAAATTCGCTTCCGTCCCAGGCACCAAGGTGATAAACTTTTCCGTCAGGGTAATGACACTTTTCACATATCCTGCACACCGATCTTTCACGATGGAAACTGTTACTGTTTGGACGTGGATGGAAATGTCGTAGTATTTGATCCGAAAGACATTGCGGCAGTTGAAACTTTTGTGGGAAGTCATATTCTGAGGTGCCCCATAATTCAGTTGTTCAAAGCTTCATGGTTGAAAGCGATGGGGAGTTGTTAACAGTATTCCTTAGCGAAGAAGGAAAATTTTGGATCTGCAAGCTAAATCCCACCAAAGGAGAATGGATGAGAGTTGAGGATTTAGGTAATAAAGTGATGTATGTGAGTAATGGTGGATCATGGGCAGAAAAAACGACATTTCAAGGAATGGGAAATAAGATTTATCGTCCCACACTTTATGACAATAATGTTGTCATATTCTATTGTCCTTGCTACTGGGAGATTTCATTCTAATGGATATGATATTTCTCAAAAAAAAATTTATCACATGAAGCAACTGTACCACTCTACATGGATTAAACCTTGGTAATATACTATGAAAGTAACAATATTAATTTATAACTTTTGTTTTGTTTTTGAATTTCTTCTTCACGTTGATTTGCCATATTTTTTTTTTAATTCCATTTTTTCCCTCTTTGAATTGAAGCAAGAGGCTCCAAGAATTTGTTCAATTAATTGTTGTTCATGGTAGCTTGATGGTCTTTGTTGGAATAAGGTTTGGATTGCCCTGCTCGTCTATCATCAACAATCTCAATCAAAGGACGGACAGTTAAAACCCAATAAAATAAAACCAAACCATTTAAAATTGATGCTGAGCCCAAAAGAGAGATGAGGCCCAAAGGGAGTATGGGGCGGGGCCTAGGTTTGAGAAGCCCAAGGTGGCCCATTAACTCTTTACTCACAAAACTACCATTTTTTTTGGTATGGCATATAATTTCAACAGATTTCCTCTTATGTTGTACTTCCATTCTTTATTCGTCTATTAATTGTTAATAGAAAAATTATAAACATTTTATTGATTATGATTGTTTCATTATCTTGTTTTGCAAGATAGTTGTCTGATTTTGGTATGGCAATGAAATAGGTATCTCTTTCTCATTCATTGTACCCTGTGCAGCACCATTTGAGAAGTTCACCATTACCTATATACCTGTAAATCATGGCTGTAAATACGTCAATCAATTAATGATTGCATTTTCTGATCATTGTTCTTTGGCCTCTTTAACATATTACTGATCTTTCATGGTAATTTATTAGGGACAAATGCAAAGCAGAGTGGTTCTTTGAAGGCATAGAAAGAATTTGAAATTGAAATTTCTGTTCAAACAGGATGGTGTTGTTCAGCTGAATCACTTATACATGTACAATTGAGGTGGCGTGAGATGCCCTTTTTCATTTCTTGGAACCCATTAATCAGAGGAGTTGATACAAGATTGAGGGATGTTAAATCATATTGCAATGATCAATACTCAATACTTCGCATGAGTTCTATGTCTGCAATACCTAGGTTTTCAGCTAGACAGCAGCAATTCCTTCTGGAAATTGTCATTCATAACTTCACCAATTCAAGAATGCTCCCACTTCCAGTCACCTACCTGATACATGGTAGTGGAGTTTAAACTGTATACATGTTTTTCTTTAGTGGGTATCTCCGTTTTGAAAGATGAACTTTCAATGTAGATGGGTTATAACTCACAAGTCATTATCAGTCCTTACGAAGGATGGTGACCTAATGCAAACCTCTTTTCCATTTTCCAAAAGAAACTTCCCAAATTCATGCAGAATTCTCACATCTGTGGGGAATTTAATCGGAAATTGAGTTCAATCATTGTATCTAAATTCAAAGGGCTGTCAACTCTAACTAAAATGACCACAATAAAAAATCCAGAAAACCCCTGTCAAGAAAAACTTTAAACCCACCCGGAGCCAACCCATATCCACAGAAAACGCATTTTCCAAAAATCCAACTCACCTTTCCCTCCATTTGCAACTTAATCACGTCGCGTGGAATAGATGATCTGCTCCCGAGAGTATCACCGATCATAACCAACCGCGACGCGACCCTTTTTGCAGCCTAATCACGTTGCGCCACGTGTTCAACTTGGCAATGGTGATCTGCTCCCGAGAGTATCACCGATCATAACTAACCGCGACGCGACCCTTCTAAAAAGGAGAACGCTCTCATTCCAGACTCCGTCGCCGTCTTCAACCTCTCTCTCTGGTAACACATTTTCTTTTCTTTGCTTTTTTTTTCTTTTTTATTTTTTATCCTTCGTTGTTTGCTTATTTCCTGTTTTTTCTCGGCAACCAAGCGGGGTTGTTCTAGGTTTGTCGCGTCTAAAAAGGAGAACGCTCTCATTCCTCTCCCGGACTCCATCGCCGTCTTCAACCTCTCTCTCTCTGGTAGATGTTCAACACGTTTTCTTTTCTTTGCTTTTTTTTTTTTTTTTTTATCATTTGTTGTTTGCTTATTTCCTGTTTTTTCTCGGCAACCAAACGGGGTTGTTCTAGGTTTGTTTGATTAGATCTGGAAATATAATGGTCTGAATTTGGAATGAGATGTTCAGTTAATGTTTCAGTTTTAGTACTGACTTAATTTACCGAATTGGTTTAATTTTTAGATTTCTCTCTTAATACTTCAGTGAATTGCAGATATCCTCTGCAATCTGCTTCTTCACTGAATTTTGTCCGTACCCGAGTTGTAACTGGTTTTACAATAAAGCAAAAACCACAATCATCAACTCCTTTTTTGAAGATTACATTGAAGAAAATTTAAATTGCAGGGATCACATGTTGACATTTAAGCATGTATTGAACGGCAAAAACGGAAACGTTCACCTTGGTTAATTCCGTGAAAGGCCATTTCTTCCTCTTTTCTGGTACTCAGGAAGCTCCTCCAGTGCTTGATGGTGCGAGACTTACAGGTTAATGAGCTCTTCTCTTCTACACCCGGATTCAGTCCAAAACGAGAGTGCGTGCTCTCTCTGAGCCAACGGAGGAAGGAGCATGGAGCCATAATCGCAAGAGAGCCCTTCCTTTTCTTTTATATATATATATATAAATGTAAATAAATATATTCATATATATATATATCACACACATTATTTGAACCACCACTTGACTTAATGGGCCAGTCAAGTGAATTAGGGTGAGCTCATAAAAAATCAAGCAACAATATGTGTCCAGTCCCATTATGGACCACAATGCAAAAATAAATAACACTGAGTTATGACATTATTAAATTGATTATGTAAGTCCACACATAAAAATTCCAACAATCTCCCACTTGGACTACATAATCAAACATTACAACATACACATAATCATAAATCAATGTCCCATAGAATCTCATCAGAAATAAATAATCAAAAGCAATCATATATGCTTCATTGCTTGATTCATAGGGAAATGTACAATAATAGCAATCCTTTCAACAATAACATAGTATTACAATACCAAAAAAAATGGCTCCCACTAACTTAATACAACCTAGGCTTCCAATAACCCCATTTGAGATACATGTTCCTGAAACGTAATTATGGGTAAGCCTTTTGTTAATGGATCCGCCAACATACTTTTTGTTGACATGTATTCAATATCAATAAGAGACTCTGCCACTTTCTCCTTAACAAAATAGAACTTTACATCAATATGCTTAGAGCGAGAAGTACTCCCAGCGTTCTTGGAGAAAGCAACAGCTGCGGAATTATCACAAAATAATTTCAGCGGTCTAGAAATGGAGTCAACAACTCCCAAAGCTGAAATAAAATTCCGCATCCACATAGCATGACAACAAGCCTCATAACATGCCACATACTCTGCCTCCATAGTTGAGGATGTTGTAAGTGTCTGCTTGACACTTTTCCAAGATACAGCTCCTCTTGCCATCACAAAAATATAGCCCGTAGTGGACTTCTTATCATCTATACAGCCAGCAAAATCAGCATCACAAAATCCAACTACATCAAGTATGTTGGTGCGCTGATATGTCAACATTAAGTCCTTAGTTCCTTGCAAATACCTAAGGACCTTCTTAGCTGCTTTCCAATGTTGACTCCCAGGATTGCTCAAGTACCTTCCCAACATGCCCACAATAAAAGTAATATCAGGACGTGTACATACTTGAGCATACATAAGGCTGCCCACCACAGATGAATAAGGAATGGTCTTCATTTCCTCTCTCTCATCATCATTTTGAGGACACCGAGCCTTTGAAAATTTATCACCCTTCACAATTGGCGCTTTAGTAGATTTACAGTTGTGCATATTGAACCTCTTCAATATCTTTTCAATATAGGCTCTTTGAGACAATTTAAGCACTCCATTAGCCCTATCACGAAGAATCTTTATGCCCAAGACATAAGAAGCCTCACCAAGATCCTTCATGTCAAAATGGGTTGACAACATGTGCTTTGTCTCAATCAACAAGTCAGGATCATTTGATGCGAGTAGTATATCATCAACATATAAAACAAGAAATATGTAACTACTCCCACTGACTCTCAAATATATGCATCTGTCAATTGTATTCTCTTTAAAGCCATTTTGGGTGATAATACTATCAAACTTCAGATACCACTAGATCTTTCATCAACAGAGCTCACATCTTCAAAATATACAACCCTGTCTAACTCAATGATCCTGGTGGTATGAGATGGACAATAGAATCTGGAACCCCTTGATCCAATCTCTCCAATCTTTGCCTAGAAATATGACCTAGGCGTTTGTGCCACAATATGGAAGAACTCAAATTTACTTGGCTTATCAACTCTCAAAGCCCAGTCCAAAATGTGCATAGTCATATGCACATTGAAAGACTCAAACATTCCTCAAAATTATTCCAGTAAGAAGTTTGATGGCAGACAATTGCAGAGTAATACCAGGATTGCTAGTAGCTGGAAAATAGCAAAATTAAGCAATATGCATGTTACTACAAAATCATGCATTTGCTAGTTTCCAGAATTTCTCAATTTAGCAACAGCTTGGAATTTTGAAAATTCCACGGCGGTAAGGACAACCAATTAAATATCACAACCAAGATGCACTAATTTTATTACCGAAAGGGCAAAGAAAATTAGTACGGTTCATAATATACAATTAATTTCCTTCACCAATCTAAGCATCCTACCAAGCATTGTTATCATCGATAGGACAATTACAATACCCGTATGGACCTTAGTTATCACAATAATAAAACAATCAAAAGAGGGAGATAAAATATTTCAACAAAGACAATTTGACACATATAGGATCACGATAGGCAACCACACATATGTTCACAATTGTCATGAATAAAATTCAAAATATCTTAATTTTCACAATTTGACACACTTGGAATTGCGATAGGCAATCACACAAGTGTGCTTCATTGCCTCAATAAATTGAAATATTTAACAAAATTGACACAGGACAACATTATTGATATAAGGAAAAATTATACCATAAAGAACAATAATAATAATAATTGTCCCAATAAAGTCAAATTTAACAAATGTATAATAATTCTAGCATATGCATAATCAATCCAAGAATACCAAGGCAACAAAAAAAAAAAAAAAAAAAAAAAATTGGTTTTTTTTTTATGACGTCATGATGACGTCATCACGTCACTATTCATCTCCTTCTCCAGCTGAACACGGCCTGGTGCAGGAGAAAAATTTTTTTTCCTTTTTCGGCCAAAATTTTGGGCATTTTCCGACAAAAAACGCTTAGATTTCCATCCTCAAACATCAAACCTTCAATCTAATCCCAAAATTTGCACAAAAACGCATAATAGGAAGAACCAAAGCAAGCCCTAATTCTCGAAATCCCACCAAACAAGCTCCAAAAATCAAATAAAATGATGGGTTTTGCTCCAAGCAATATTCTCTACAAGTTTCCAACAACAATCGGGCTTGAAAACAGAGAATCAACATCAAACGAGAAATAAAATTTCAAAAAAAATTGCTTCCACAACAGGAAACGGGAAACCCAAAAATTAACCCAAAATTGCAGCTCAAATGTCATCCATGCTTGCTCTGATACCAATTGAAGAAAATTTAAATTGCAGGGATCACATGTTGACATTTAAGCATGCATTGAACGGCAAAAACGGAAACGTTCACCTTGGTTAATTCCGTGAAAGGCCATTTCTTCCTCTTTTCTAGTACTCAGGAAGCTCCTCCAGTGCTTGATGGTGCGAGAATTACAGGTTAATGAGCTCTTTCCTTCTACACCCGGATTCAGTCCAAAACGAGAGTGCGTGCTCTCTCTGAGCCAAAGGAGGAAGGAGCATGAAGCCATAATCGCAAGAGAGCCCTTCCTTTTCTTTTATATATATATATATAAATGTAAATAAATATATTCATATATATATCACACACATTATTTGAACCACCACTTGACTTAATGGGCCAGTCAAGTGAATTAGGGTGAGCCCATAAAAAATCAAGCAACAATATGTGTCCAGTCTCATTATGGACCACAATGCAAAAATAAATAACACTGATTTATGACATTATTAAATTGATTATGTAAGTCCACACATAAAAATTCCAACAGATTACACATGCGATTAATTGGTTGGTATATTTACCATTGAAACGAAATTGGGGAGTAAACAGAATATTTTCAAGAGTAAGATGATTAGACAAATGAACAGACCTTATTCAAGCTACAGAAACTGTAATTCCATTTGGTACGGTAACTACAGAATCGATAGACGGATTCGAGGATTGAAAGAAGGTTAGAGAGTAACAAACATGGTGTGTGACACCTGTATCCAAAATCCAAACAGTGAATGAAATGGAAGAGGAGCAAAATGGAGAAGAAAATATACCACTGAAGTTGGAGACAAAAGGTCCAACTGGTTGTGGATCCGAAGTGCTAGGAGTGGTTTACTGAAGTTTTGAGCTCAATAGATCAATTAGCTATTGGCATTGATTTGCAGTGAGCAAGTTCAGTGAAGAAATATCTGGTGAGGCAATGCATGTCTCCTTAGCAACACTAGTAGAAATTTGATTTGCTTGGGCTTTAGGTTATGAGGTCTTGGATTTGGGCTTGTAACCAGGAGGATAACCATGGAGCTTGTAGCATTTTTCAATGGTGTACCACCCTTGTAATCCATAGTGAGAGCAGAGGGGGCGCTCGAGTGACTTCGGTTGAGGCGAGAAATTAGTTTTTGTAGCATTTGCCAAAGGAAGATTAGAAGCAACCAAAGTGAGTGGTTCCATTGATGGTGAAAGACCAAGATTAACGGCCCTTTGTCGTTCTTCTTGAACCACTAATGTAAATACCTTACTGAGGGAAGGAAGAGAATCCATCATCAAATTTCCAGTACGGGTTTGAGCATACGAATCATTTAAACCCATAAAAAATTTCATGGCGTATTGTTGTTGCTGAAAATCCATCCAGTCTTCATTCCTCCGTAGTGATAAACAGGTATGGGTTGAAAATCCTTGAGCTCATCCCAAAGAATTTTTAGACGGGTGTAGTAGGTATTGACATCAAGAGATCCTTGATTCAAGGCTAGTAAATGCCTTTGAATTTGAAAAATCCTTGGTGTATTGCTCTGATGGAATTTCTCACGCAAATTGTTCCAAATCTCAGCAGTAGAATCAATGTATAGTAGGCTATCGGTGACTTCGCAGTTCACAGAGTTGAGAATCTAGGAGGTAACCATGCTATTGCAGCATTTCCATGCCCCAAACAGTAGATCGTCACGATTTGGTCGAGAAACACTTCCATCGATGAACCCAATCTTACACTCTTATATCAAGAAGCCACTGTTAGAAGTTTGTTTTGAAGGGTGAGTATGCTTGTAAAAATATACTTTTTCGGTACCCTAATCCATTATCGATTGAACATACACATAGTGAGATTGTGATGTGAACATGGGTATATAAAGATAGTTAAAGTTAAAGGTAATATGAAAAATATGATCAAGATACCGAAGAAAGAAAACATTAAAAAGAGAATTTTATTTTGTTCTTTTTGTAATAGTGTGTAGTGTATTAATAGTGTATTGATAGTATATTTTGATTAAGTTGTGCTATGTTTTAGTGGGGAGTTTGGTTTTCTTATTTTCTTGATGCGTCTTGATAAAAGGTCTCTATGAAACTTGATCGAAACTTTGATAATTTGGTTATCTATGACGATTACTAATGCTTTCCGACCATTGCAAATGATGCTGTACCAGTAATAAAATTTAACGTGTTGTATTTTCATTCCACCATGTTTTGTTTGGCACCTTTAATCATATTCTACTTGCATATGTAAAAATAAGAAAATAAAACCCCAATCTCAATATATACACACGGGTTTGACTATATTTTAGAAAAAGGCATCGCCAAGGATGTCATTTGCTCACGCCTTAATGGTATAATCTCCATCCGATATTAATTATTCTTTCAATTTGTTGTTGTTCCGTTATAGATCCTATATGCATATTAAGAAATTAAGAAGTTGATTATTTTTAAAAACAACCTATCCCAGCAAGTATTTTGTTTTTTACTTTCAAATATTATTTTAAAAATAACTTGCTAAACACCCTAATTTTTATAAAAACACTTATGAGTTTTTTCTACTTACTGGACAGTTCCATACAGAACCTTGAAAATGGCCCCCAATCAGAGAGTTTGGTTTTCTTATTTTCTTGATGCGTCTTGTATTTTCATTCCACCATGTTTTGTTTGGCACTTTTAATCATATTCTACTTGCATATGTAAAAATAAGAAAATAAAACCCCAATCTCAATATATTTTTTTTTTGATAGGCAAAAGCAGAAATATATTAGAAAATGGCACCTTGAGGAAAACCCAACAGCATACAGGGAGTATACAAAAGGCCCCTTAAGGCACACACAAAAGAAGAGAAAATACAAAACTGACCCTCATTTAGTGCCTAGCCAATAAAAAAAACTAAGTAAAGGAAGAGGACCTTCATTTACAATTGACTTTATCCACACCCAAAGATTACAAACAAAAGAATTTTTCAACCTATGAACCGAAAAGTCCTCATTATCGAAAGCAATCATGTTTCTTTCCATCCAAACCGCCCAAAAGAGGCACAACGGGGCTGCCTTCCACACCTTTCTATGCTTCTTTCAAAGATACATATGTGGTAACGTGGTTGGTTCCCTATTTTTCAAGTACTAACCTAACTAGGCATATAGATAACATGAGATGATAACTCATGTGATGTTTGTCGTAAAGGAGTTGTGTTGATTTATATGCAACCAATCATATTCACCTACATCATAAGCGGGGGTTGCAAGGTGTAGTATTTTCCTTAGGAGTCTTCAAAGACCATGTAACAGAAAAAGAACTTGAAGTGTGTAGAGTAGTCTATATCAACAGAAACCAAACTAGTCAAAGACCATATAACAGACAAACTTTCATCAACAAAACTCAAAATGGCAGATGTTACTATGCATGAGGAGCTACCAGCACATGCAACTCGTGCTTTCGGAGTTTTGCGTGCACCCACACCCTTATTTGGCTTCCCACCTCCAGAGTTTCTTGGCCGTGTTAGCATAGTATGGAGTGGACGTTAGAGGTGTTTGAAAACCATAATTCAAATGAAATCAATGTATATCAAATCAAAGTACTTAGTTACCTTGCAGCGATGCTCCGTAAGTTGTTGGACAGTGATTTTACCAAGGTCAGCACCACATTTGCTATGCATATAGGATCTACAACGGAACAACAACAAATCGAAAGAATAATTAATATCGGATGGAGATTAGACCATTAAGGTTTTGGTTTAGTTTTTTTGTTACAAGCTGACAAATTTCTAGTAAAATGACTTATAAAATTAAGCACACGAGGTACGACCCAATTTCACAAGCATGATGACTTATTAATTGAAACATACATCAAAAAACATCTTTTAAGGCATATAGATCATGGCCTTAAATCTAACTCAGAGCCTAACTTTCAATTATATTTTTCTCCAAATTAATAAAAGGAAATGAATTATTTAATCCTCATTTTGTAATTTAAAGACTTAGAAACATGTGCAAAAAATGTGCAAAAAATGTGCAAAAAATTCTACCATGAAATTTTAGGAGGAGAAATATAACAACAATAATAAATCTAAAAATCGACATTGTGCAAAATCAATGTCCCGTCCATTAAGCTTTAATGAGTACTTAAATAATTGGAAATATCAATTAACAAGAAAAAAATTGTAAAGAAATACACCTCTAATAATAAAGGCATCATCACCAAATCCAATAAAGATTCGACCAACTTTTGCTTACATTTGGACAAGGCAGAGATACTGTGACACTTTGATCATCCAAGTCAAAAACATAAAGATTTCGATATCGAGTAAAGTAAATAAAATTTTCTTTAATTCCTGCATTCTGAACAAGACAACACTTACCTTCATAAAATTGTTTGTTTACCAATGTTTAATTCCACTTGCTTGAAGATTCCTAAGGAAAATACTACACCTTGCAACCCCCGCTTATGATGTAGATGAATATGATTGGGTGCATATAAATCAGCACAATTCCTTTACAGCAAACATCACATGAGTTATCATCTCATGTTATCTATATGCCTAGTTAGGTTAGTCCTTGAAAAATAGGGAACCAACCACGTTACCACATATGTATCTTTGAAACTCTAATGGAGACAAACAAAGAAAACAAATAAATAGAGGAAAGAGGAGAAAGGATTCCCTCAGAAAAAGTAGCCTTACTAGAAGACATTTTTATGGGGCCTCAGAAGTAAAGCATGCAGTCGGTGAGTCAGAAGAAACAAAAAACTCCAGAAGTAGTTGTTTACACTTGCACTCTCCTTGTAAAAGAGCTGTAGACCAAGAAAGAAAGAAAATGTTATCAACTTGATGATGTTTTATCACTTTCAAAGTCACCTCTAAATCTCGTTTTATGAACCTGTCACAACTCGCACCAAGTAATCCAATAAATATATTATCTATATGTCAAAATGCAACATGCTATTTGAAAGAGAAATGAGAGGAGGAAAGTAATGGTTTGGAGTGGATTCAAAATCTCAATAGGGGAGGTTAGAGGCAAGCTTGTTAGAAAAGTTTCAGGAAAGGGGCATAGTTTCTTCCGGTTGGATAAGATTTGGTGAGTTGAGTTTGTCTCGTCTCTTGGAAGGAGTGGAGTTGTGTTGTCACGATGAAGGAGAATGCCTTTATGCAAGGAATGGTTGGAAGGTGGGAGAGTTTTTAGTTTGGAGTACTGCAGTAATGAGGGAGGAAGGTTCATCCTCTGACCAGTGTGATCCATGGGGTCTAAGAGGTTTGTTCTTGTGTTCCCCGAAGGTAAAAGTCTTCTTGGGGGTGGGTTGTTTGGCTGCAGAACTACACAATCTGGGAGTGGATTTTACCTCTTAGACTTTAAAAAATGCTTTGGTAACTAAAGTCCCCTAGAGAAGAGAAGCAAAGCTGATTTTTCATATTAAGTCCTTCATGGATAAGGTGGAGAAAAGGAAAAGGAGCTTTAGGAGAACCAGTTTGGTCTCATATGGAGGACAAGGAAGAGTCCAAGAAACATTGTCTAGTGGGCCAGTGGGAAAATCTTCATGTTTGGCACCAGAGTTGCAGGCATTATAGAGGCGAGCAGTTCATAACTAGTGTCTAAAAGGGGGAGTCAACTTGTCCTTGCTAGGAGGAGCCCTCATCCTATTTGAATCTGGCATAACGAAAGATGCAGAGGAAGTGCTGCTTAGAGGTCTAAGGAGGTTTGCTAACAAATGCCTCTTCTTGGATACATAGATGCCAAAGGAGGGTTGCTTTCCAAGAAACATCCAAGCAAAGGTAGTTTTGGATAGTAGGGCTACCAATGCACTTCTATGACAAGGAGTAATTCAAGTATCTAGGGGATTGTTGTGGTGGGTTTGTTGCATTGGACGAAGACACTACAAAGAAGCAAAATCTTCAATGAGCCACAATTCTTGTGAGATCAAACAACACAAATGCTTTTGATTCTCTTTCGGTGGTGGTGGTGTCATTATGTTGTTCAATTTAGTTATGGTGGGAGATCCCACCATGGATACCGAAGGTTGTAACCAAGAGAATTGGTCAATGATGGGAGGTTAGGGAAGAAGGTGGAGAGAAAGCGTGATGACATCACCCCCTCCCCCTTTTTCCCTTTTTTTGATAGTTTCTAGAGTTAAAAGGACCCTTAAAACATGGGGAAAGTCATTGGCTCTCGTAAGCCAATGCTTTCTAGACCATTTGACAAATGCAGCTGGCTTGGTGGGTTAGGCCTTGTAGCAAAGGAGGACCATAGAGAGAGAGTTGAGATCACTATCATGGGTAGGGGCTAGAGTGGCCTAAGGTGGATCGTTCAAGGATCTATTTTTTTTATGGCCAAGGTTGTCTTGGACTGGGCCAAGCTAATCACATTGCCCAGGGGCTGCAAGCCAAGCATCATCAAGCAATGAGGAATTCAATAGCCTTTTGTCCTTAGAGGAAGCTCATTTTGGTGGTCATATGAAGGTTGTTAGTTTCAAGATATGGCATCTTTGGAGAGGGGAGTCTTCCACGACCGTGCAAGGGAGAATCCTCAATAGCTGGGTTTCTTGAGAAAGGGTCAGGCAATTCATTGGTTGATGTTGTCATTTCTAAGAGGGATTCCAATAAGGTTAGGCAATTGATATATAGGTAGAGCATCGGGAAGAGGGACATTGGACTCCATGTTTTGCAAGACACTTGAACAATTGGAAGTTGGAAATTTGTGGTGTCTTTTTAAGGTTGCAAGAGAAATTTGTGAGAAGTTCAAGGGTGGTGTGGTTAGGTTTAAGGAATGGTGATTTCTTGGTCAAAACTCTATATTTTTGCTAGAGCCAAGGTGCATGATCCCTTCCCAATATGGAATTTGTGAGTTCCGTCTCTATCTAAAGTGAGCTTGCTTGCTTGGGAAGATTGTCGAGGAAAGGCTTTGACATTAGATTAACTCCAATATAGATAGGATCCACTTAGGCAAATAGTCATCTTTGTAAAAGCTAGGGGTTTATGACACTTGCCATCTTTGTAAAAGCGAGGTGAAATCTATTGATCACATACTCCTTTGTTGCCCTAAAGCAAGGGGTTTATGACACTTGCCATTTTTTTTATTCAGTGTTGTTTCAGTCCTTATTTGGTTGTGGAGATCCTTAAGTTGGAATAGCTCATTTGTGTGTAGAAAACGCAAGAAGGTCTAGAGACCCACACCATTGTGTATTTTTTGGACTTTGTGGAAGGAAAGAAACTGAAAAACCATTGAAAATGTGGAACAATCAATTTTATCATTGAATAACTCTTTTGTTAAACATTTGTCGATATGGGTTAGGATGTACATAGTAGAGAGATTAATGCTTTTATTTAATTTTGTAGATTAGGTGGGATCTATATGAGGTTCAATTTTGTAGATTGGGTGGGGTGTAGATGAGGGAGGTAGAGTATTTTGTATCTTCTCTTTCCTGACCTTGTTTGTTGCTTTACTTAGTATACATCCTATGTGCTCTGGTGCATAGCTTTTTTAATATATCTTTTCTTTGCTTACTTATTGACTATCAAATACTAACACCTAATGTTTGAGAGTAAAAAATTCATGTATATCTAGGATTCTAGGATTGTCCTATCAATACAATTTTGTGGACCAAAGGTTAAAGGGCTAGAATCTATGAGGCATCAATGGACTGCATTCACCAAAAGATACAGGGTTAAACAAAGATTGTGTATCGCAACCATCATTTAATACATGTGCCAAACAATAAGATAATTTAGGATCATGGTATCATAATGCTATAGCCATTGCACATTTAATACCTGATCCCCTGCAGTAAGATGATCAAAATTCACCAGAAACAGCAAGTCAGTTTGGAAACTCTGCACCATCCAATAGGCGGACCACCATTTGATCTTGTAACAACGGTGGACCAGTACCCCATTTCTATAATCAAGCCCAAATATGTGAGGTATACAAGATTTGCTCAATGGATCCATAAAATACAAACCTGAAATAGATGACAATGATTTAGAAAGTGAATTAACATCTACTCAAGGTCAAATCAAAGATCATATAGTATTTAGCGATTGGATTAGCATCTGCTCAAAATCTAATCAAAGGTCATACAGTAGAATAGAAAAATAACGTAGGCAATTGAGTTTTGGGGCCATCAAAACTAACAGCCGGTGCGAACATGACAATAAGATGATTCTATGAGACAAAGCTCCTTTTATGACCTACCACTAGGAGAAACCCACTTTGATCCAGTGGAAAGTACTGAACATGAATAAGTATTTGATGCTTTGAAGGAATGAAAAGGGACATAAAATTCTGTGATCAAGCACAGTCCTGGACATATTTTCCCTATAATTTTCTCTCATTTCAGAAACATCATTCCACTCAGCTGTATGTTATTGTTGGATGGACTGAATTCCCTGTTCAGCTCTTGAATAAAACAAAAATAAAAGAAGCAGCCAATAAAAAGCTTGAAAGAAAGGATCAACAACACAAAATATCCTCAATATTAGTCCATTTCTCTCACAGGGTACATCCCCATCCCACCATGAGGAAAACTTCAAACTTTAGATGTACAAATATAAACCCTAAAATGCTCATGGTTTCTGGATTAGAATTACTGTAAAAGAATCCCAAGAAAATAAAATAAAAAAAGAGAGAGAAAGAGGTGTAAAAAGCAAAGAGAAGCAATGAAGCAGATTCATCTTCAACCCAATTTTCCAGACAAGCCCCAGCCCATCCCCAAACTTCATTTCATCTAAACCATGGACATTAAAGACTGAAAAACAACTTCTTAACATGGAATTCTGATGCCCATCTCATGATGGAAACCAAACTCTTCTTTGGCTTGTTGAAGTGAGCTTTGAAATTCAGGATGGGTCAAGAAGCAGATTGGGACAATGCATCTTGTTCTGTTTTCACCAACTTATACTGCAAAATGGCCTTTTGGGATGTCAACCAGAAGGCTTTCTTGGTCATAACCTTGTTTCTTTCCAATGCTGGAGCACCTTTAGAGAATTTGCTGGAGAACTGTTGTTTGAGATAGTTTATTTGGTTTCCTGTGAGACATTTTCTTTGGGTGACAAGCCGATGAACAGGGGGGAAAGAGGTAAGCAACAATAAGAGGCGTGAGATAGAGGAGGTGAAGGTGGTGTGGGTGGATTGAAAGGTTGTATAACGGTATTTATGCTGAGAATTGAGGGAGAAGCCATGTAATGTAGGGTTTTGAGATCAGAGGAGATACCATGGGTGTTTTAGGGTCTTTGAGCATTTAAGGACACGCTGGGAGCCAAACCCATTGGGCTTACTACCTCTTGTTGCCCTTCCAAAGTATAACATGGTCCTCTCTCCCTCAAACATATATGCACAATATTCTCAACTAACTAATATTTTGGTGCTAATGTAGTTCAAAGAGGTGTAGTTTTCTAATATTTTGGGTAGTTTTCTAATGTAGTTGAAGTAAATTATAATTTTTGGTAAGCATTTTTCATGTTTAATTAGGTTTCACTCACTTGGAATAAAAGGAAAGAGGATATTAGGAGTCAAAATTTGAAGATAATAATTTCAATCAAAATAAATAAATAAAATTGAAGATACCTTAATAAACAAAAAAATTTAAAAAGAAAAGTAAGACCACGTGAAAGCCCTAAAAGGAAGACTTCTTGTTACACCTAGCAAGGCATGGCTTTATACAATAAGTCGGGGGAAAAAAACTTTAATACTATATTGTTAACTAATGACTCAAGAAGCATTGTGTACACTATTTCTGCCTTTTGGTGCAGCGGGTTCTTAGGTAAAAAAATAACGAGGTGTTGTTGAGCTGGCCTAGCAGGTATGGACAAATTTTAGAAGTTTATGGGTTGTTTGGCAACATTTTCAAAAATAGGTTTTTACAAAAAAACAATTCTCAATTACAATTATTTTTAGGAATATAATTCTGTTTAAACACACAAATATGAAAACCAATTTTTTCAATTTATTCTCCATGAAGGTATTGCATATTAATGTACAATGCAAAAGTTCCCAAAATATTTTTCATTTTTTCAATTATTTATCAAAACACTCAAAAAGGAACAATAGGAAAAGCCTTTTGATTCTCAAAAGAACAACCTGTTTTCAAAACAAATTCTCAAAATTTTGTTTTCAGTCAAAAGTTTGTCAAATGTATTTTCTAAATTAGAACTAAAAAGTAGAAAATTGTTTTCAACAATAGTTTCTAAACTACCAAGGATAAGTTAACAGAATTAGTTTTCCTTTCTCACCAGACCATATTTCTCGGAATTAGAGATCTCGATAAAGAGAAAAACTTGAGACCTATATGTTACAAGATGCTTCAAATGATTCTCCTCATAGGCTTATATAGAAGGAGGGAAGCTTCTGGAGATTCCTGAAATCATCTACACTAAGGCATTGGTGGGAAGAGTGCGGAAGATTTTAGAGATACCTAGAGATATCCACACATCTCTACACTATCTTATTTTATTACTATAATAAATGTTTAAATTATAAATATTTAATTTTGAAGCTATAAATTTGATATCTTGAATATTAGTTGACAAAATTGAAAATTCATATTGAAACAAAATTATATTTAAATTTTAAATGTTGAATAAGTAAAACTGAAAAGTGTTTGGTATTACATTAAAATTAAAATGTTTGAAAATAAATTTAACTTAAGTAAAAAAAAAATTATTTTTCATATTAAAATTATTTTAATTAAATTATGATAATTTGTAAAAAAAAAAAAAAAGAAACATTATCTAAAATAATTTTTAGGGTGTTATTGAAAATAAATAAATAAAAGCAATATACAAATTAATTAAACAAAATTATAATATGATGCTTATAGTGAGATAATAAGGGAAAAAATGTAAACTAAGTTTCACAAATAATATAGTAGAATGTTTTGATTTAAGTCATGTTTTTTATGGCATGCGTACGTATAGAAAGTATAGCATAAATTAAATAGAAATAGAGAAAGAGTGTAAGTAGTGAAATATGAGCATAAATAACTCTAATACCCTATGATGCCTCGGAGCACCTCCAAATCCATATACATACCTTCCAAATTAAGAAACAATATAAAAAACTTTTCATCGCCAACAACACAAAAATCATATAATAAGAGAAAAAAAAATAGAGTATTTGAGCCGTCTTCTTTTTTAATGCCTATGGTTTAATGCCATTAAATATCGTATTCTCAAACATTCTATTTTTCTACAAATCTCATCCCCCATGTGGTAAATATCCATAGCTTAACCGATAACCAAATCAAATTAAAAAGAAAAAAAAAGGAAAGAAAGAAGCCCAAATGGGCCTATGGGCCGCAAAGCCCATCTGATAAAATCAACCCAAACTAAAGCAATTCAACTATCATCCATACTGGAAATCAGGCCTAAACTCAATATTTAAAGTTAAAATCCAAATACCAAACACACCAACCCAAACTCAAGCCCAAACCCAAATCATATAAGCTCGTATCAAATTATGATAAAAACCAAAAAACAAATAAAAAAAGAATGAGTTGACCTTGAAGAGATTAAATGCACTTTACTTATTCTTTATTTTGAAATCCCATAAGAAAAACACAAGCCACACAACAATGATAGTGATAACGAGCTCATCATAGATGTCGATGGTGTAGTCATGCGATGATGAAGGAAGATAATCAATGGTGGTGGCTTGGGAGCAATGACGACAGTCAAAATTCAAAATGTTGCGATAAATCACCAAAATATTGTGTATTGAGAGTCAACGACACAATAATTCTCTCTGAAATCTCAGTTGTCCGATACTTTTGTTTATTCACAAGTCTTTCGTTGATTTTTTTAGTAACATATTGATATTTTTCCCCTTTTTTATTTTGAATTTTCAACAATCTTATCGATTTTTTAAAGTTTAACTTTCAAAATTTTGAAATGGCCTCTTGAGTTTTAGCCCAACTACACTCCTAGCATGACTTATCTCTTTGAAGCCCAACGCACTGTGTTTGACATGAGGTGGGTTGCACTTTGAATTAAATATTGGTTTTGTGTGTTGTTCCCTGATCGATGTAATAGTTGTGCCATTGGCCAACTATGTTGTTTATAATAGTATGAATGATTTGTTTTTTTATATATACGTATATTTAAATCATGAACCTTGAATTCATAAATGCAAATATCCTATTTATGATATATATTATAAATTAATTTCAATAAATTATTTTTAATTATCTTGTATTTTGTACAATTATTAAATATAAAATAAATATAAATTTATAAATAAAATCATCAATATTTTAATATAAAAAATACTTATATATATATCATCAATTTTTTATATATAATCGAATATATTAAAATGATATAAATATTTGTAAAATGTAATTTTTAAATTTGAATATTATTATTGAATGTCACAAATTAAATCAATTTATTTAAAATAATAATATTAAAATGTTTATTATTACTTTTTATATTATTTTATTTTTTAATATTTTCATGAGTTTTAATTAATTTTCGTTTAATGATGTTTTGTGTTAGAATATCTATTGATATTTTTTCGATATATATATATAATCACGAAGGAATTATTTAATAAAATAATAAACTATGAATTGACATCATATTAAATATAGGACATGGTTTGAAGTATTTGAGGATTAAATAATTCCTCCGTATTCGTAATTTGAAACTCATGGCTAGCGAGATCATCAAAGGCAAGTGGTAACAACTAACAACAACTACAGTAATGGTAGTGCTGGTGTTTGTCATAGCTGGTGGGGTCATAAGTAATTTGATATATAGGTATAAAATTTTGGGAACAAAATCACATTTCATTATTTAAAACTAATCTTTTTTGGCGAAACACTTGGTGATGAAAATATAATATTAATTATGATAAATTTTGATAAAAGTTATTGGCGCTATTCTTTCTTGCAAGTATTTTAGTGATGATATTTTAGAGCCAAAATTCTAATCTCCTTTCCAAATTGAATTCTTATAGTTAAAATCCTAAAGTTGGAAGTTGTGTCTAAATAACCTTCCGCAAATATGACATTAATGATTAATAAAATCCCTCCGGTCGCTGGCTTCATTCTGGGGGAGGACCGGAGGTGGTGTCCCTCTCCGCTCTCTCGCAGATCACAATTCCCTCACCATGATTATGGCGGTGGAGTTTACTTGGATCAGGTGCCGAACCCAGCCCACACAAACAAGTGGCGATAAATACTGGATCCCATTTTCTCTACTGTATGAGCCCAATAGATCATGGCTTGGCTTGGTTTGGGCTTAGGCTTAACATTTATTTGACCCACCTCATTTTAGTGACAATTATTTCTTCATATTAAAACACCAAACAAAGAGCATTAGAGAACAGCAGACAGCATCCATAGATGGGAAAAAGCACAGCATTTGAGGTAGCCGACTCACCCAACCAATAGCCTCCAATAAAGTGCCACACTAAGGAGACCACAGCGCAATTTGTTTTACAGAGGGAAAGAGAGATCAGGTGGAATGTCTAATAATCGGGTGCGATGGCGACACCCACGGTTGCTGTCACTGTGGTGAGGAGTTCCCTTTGATTCTAAAGAAAGGGACCTAACACCAAAGTAGGTGGTTTCCCTTAAAAATCACAGTTATAGCGGGGCAACATGGGACTGGAAATTCGTTTTTATTTTAGAATAATTGAAACATCAGATGTCATAGGCTTACCCCAAGAGCATTATAGAAGTAAAGCCTATCCATGTCTATAGCTAGGAATGGGCTAAGGAAGACCTTTTTCCACCATCTTTGGAGGTTTCGTTGAAATTTTATGAGGAAGTTTTTCCGCGAAACACGTTATCCAAACCTTCAACACGGCTACATCCTGCCGCCTACTAGTTGCCGAACGTGTGAGGTGGTATATATTAAGATTTCTTTATTTTTATATTTGTTTGAAAGGCTTTTCAAAAGCGAAACAGAGGCAGCCATAAAATGTGAACTCATGGATAATCATGATGGCATGTATTTTTATTTTCGAACCAATGCTTTATCATACTCTTACTGACAACACGTAGGCCCAAATGCTGGAAGGTGCGGTTGAAAATGCACTAAATTGTGATAAGCCCACTTCATCAAAGCCTCCCCATTCTCGTGACATTAGTTAAATTTAACGCCTACTTTTAATCATAGCCCAGATACTAATTAAATTAAAATGTATTAGCAGTGTATTTCACATGTGGCCCGTCGTTTTACGTATTTCGCAGATCATGCAAGAGGAGTCGTCCGGAGTCCCACGCGCGCTCAGGCTCAGGTGGCTGACGACACGAGTCGTGCGATTCGGGATAAAACGGAGTAGCGTCCGAAGGAAAGGAATGCGATTCGCGAAAAAACGGAATAGCATCTGAAGGAGAGGAAGGGAAAGGAAAGGAAAAGAAAAGAAAAGAAAAGAAAAAGAAACGAAAAAAAGAGAATACGTTTGTTTGTTGGGTTGGGTGCTGACTGCTGAGAGGTAGCCGTTTTATTTACATTCTCTTATATTAAGACACGTAGATGCGATTTGCTTTGATTCGCTTTCCTCTTCTTCTTTTTGGTTATTCTCTCTCCTCATTCACATTTCCCACTGGTATTGTAGAGAGCGAGCGAGCGCACAGCCATCATTATCATCGCAGACACTAGAAAGAGAGAGGGAAAGAGTGAGAGAGATTTAGGAGTCCGGTTCGATTTATTAATGGGATCGTCGTCGGGACAGAGTAGCAGCTACGATCTCTCATTCAAGATCTTGCTGATCGGCGACTCCGCCGTCGGCAAAAGCAGTCTTCTCGTCAGTTTCATATCCAGCTCCGCTGAAGATCTCGCTCCTACTATTGGTACTTCATCCTCTGTTTTTTCTTATTTAATGCTATGTTTCGAGGAACAGAAAATAGAGTAAATAAAATAAAATCTAGTGGTTTTTGCTATTTTGGTTTATAAGGGATCGTGAAAATGGAGGGAATAAAAAAGAGAAAAAAAAAAAAGATTTTGTGCTGTTTTGGTTTTGAAAAATTTTCCTTCTTAAAAAATTTATTGTCGGTTCTGTTGTTGAGAAAATGGAGGAAAAGAAAGAAAGAAAGAAATAAACAAACAGTTGAGTTTCGTGTGTTGCTCTGGGTTTTAAAAGAATGAAACAGAATCATTTAAACTGAGAAAGATGGTTACATGGGGCAGCAGTTGAACTGGGGCTTCGAGATTTATTTGGATCCTAACTGCTGAAAAGCTCAAGATTCATAATAGTTTTCCTCCTTATGGCATTAGATCTTTCATTAAATGTTGAAAGGAGGCTGATGGCAATTTTTTTCCCCACTCTATAGGCCGTGAGGAAGGGCGCAATTATTCGATAAACCCTCGCTTATATTTTGGTGTCTAATTAGGCCTATCAGCGTAATAAGGAGAAACAAAATAAAAAATAAAAAAGTAGTCCACCCAACTGACCAACTGCCTTGTCCGGCGGGTGGATTTAGTGTAATGCACACCCGTGAACAGAAATAAACAGAAGACAAGACATCACACATTACTTTGAATTCTGATATGCTTGAAGGTCATGTGATGTTTGTTCTTTTGGTAGCTTTTGATTACTGTACGAATACCTTTTTGACCACATTATTAGATGTAGAACATATGCAGCCAAAAAAAGCGAAGGTTTCGGATGATCTTTGCTAATATTACCAATTGCTTGCTCTTATTGTTTGGATGGGGGGTGACAGTACTGTTTAAATTGGGCAATCTGTTACCCATCCCAGATTTATCGGCAATAAAATAAGGTGCTTGACTTTGTTGAAACTTTATCCTTTTCAGAGTCATCTCCTCTATAATTCATCAATTGACTAAGAACTATTTCTCACAGCTTTTTGGCAAAAGTTCTTTTGGATGTTTAATTAGCTTTTCAGCTTGCTTGGTTATACCTAAAGCACTTTTAAATTTGGAGTCCTAAAAACTCTCCCATAAAGTCCGGTGACCTCTTTTTTTAGATTTGATGATTTGAGTTTTCTGATGTGTACACTTTGTTTTTTTTTTTTTTTGCCTTGCCTCAATGATTTGCAGGTGTGGATTTTAAAATCAAGCAGCTAACTGTCGGTGGGAAGAGATTGAAGCTTACGATCTGGGACACTGGTAATATGTGGCTGTAGTCAAATCTTTTATTTTACATTTTCCTATTTAACATTTACACTGTAGCTATCATGTAGGATTTCCATTGGTGTATTTCTTTAACCTTTATTCCCCTTGTAGTGTCTTGTTGATCTGTAGTGGTTCTATTGGATTAACAAAAGACCTCTTTAGTGCTATATTCTTGATCTTAATTAATAATACTCTCTTTTTTCCTCATTCTCTTAATAATTTTAGATAAGGAATGAATATTTCATGTAGTGGAAAACCAAAGCACAAATAGAACCATTAAGAGAAAAGTTCAAGAATAATAAAATGCCACACTGCTCTTAACAAAAAAACAGCTAAGGGAGGACCATCCCACTGGAAATTTCTAACTGAGACAGAACCCTCTTTTAGCATGAAAGTCATCCTTTCCAACAATTTTCAGTAGAGCTGGGGTGCCTGTTTCAGCTGGCATTGCTAAGTAGGAATTTTGTTGCAGATGGGTGACTTCAAGTTCTGATGTACATCAACTGAGATCCTTATGATTCTGTAACTATCCTAGCATGTACTGACATTTTTCTTTTCTTGTGAGTACTAGGTTATATAAGTTCTCTTAGATAATTTCTGTTCTCTCTGCACCTTGAAGATGTTTCTTGCTTACATGAAATTGACCTCTGCCACTACTTAAAGTTTTTACTCCATTTTACATTGTTAGATATTGCTTGGTTCACATGTTACTAGTTTTGTTGTCATTTCATGCTTGTCTCTTTTGCTTTTCTAGAGCAATGTGGATGGATTCTCATTAGTCTTAACTCATTATTGCTGATGCAGCTGGACAGGAGAGGTTCAGAACATTGACAAGCTCTTACTATAGAGGTGCCCAAGGGATTATTCTTGGTATACTATCAATACATAAAATCATTTATTTCTTTAAAATTATGCGTTGGAAGCTGTAGCTTTGTGAGATTGGCTGCAAATTATAAATTAGGACAGCCTATTCCTTCCATAAGCATTGGCATGTCAGATAAAGGAACTAGAAATTGGATTTCATCTCTGTTTTGAGTACTAAAGGTGCTGGAATTTTGCAAATGTTATAACAATCTTATTAGTTGGTATATATTTCAAGCTATTCCACCTGCAATACTGAGTTTCTTCTATGTAGACTGTCTGTTTCGTAGATTATCTGTTTCAACCTTGGGATGTATTTATCACATTACATATAATATAATATATGTTGATTTGGTGATTATTGCTTCATTGTATTGTTACAGTTGATGATATGCATTCTCAATTCCAGTTTTATGTTTCCAGATATCTTATTCACTTTAGAGTTATATTTCATCATTGGCTTTCAACCATGTATCTATTCCTCCAAAAAAAACATAAATTCTTTCAGTTTTTGCACCTGAAACTTCTATGGACATGAATAAGCAATTTCTATTTCTATGTCATCCCAGATCACCAGAATAAAAAGGGAAGGACCAAACAAAGCAAAATTCCAACCCAATTCAATTTGGACAGCTTTTATCTGCAAAATTTCTCTCTGAACATTTATCCTTTTTGAAATAGATGGAGGAAAAGGTTTCTTGAAGTCTTTGTTTGTTTCCTTGGAAATCATTCTGGATGAAAATTAGTCCCATCTGGCAATTTCGATGTTGATCAGTTATGGAGATTTGAGAGATGGGTAAGAGTTGGTGTGCCATGAGAAGGGGGAAAGGGAAAGGTGGAGCAGAATACAAAGTAGTGGGCAGATTTACATACTCCATTCTTTAACTAAAGATATATATTTTGACAAGTTGAAATGGCTATCATCATTCTATACTTGACATTGGAATGATTAATACATATGGATACAAAAATGTGTAAAGCTAGTCCTTGTTGTAAACTTAAGACAACCATGCGCATGCATTCCATCTTTCCCCATCTATAAATAATAAAATTATTTAAACAATTTGTTGTCTTAATATATGGTTAATCTGTTTGCATGGATATTTCTTTTGCATCCTTGTTTTGTCATGAAGGTGCAAAATTGATGCATTTGTCAAAGTTTTTCATATTTGATGGTGCCATGCGTTTCGTGCATACCTCAGGGAATTTTGTACCCCGGTAGATCATAGTATTTGTATGTCTTCACTCAATTTTCATCTGTGACATAAGCATCTGACTTTTTGACCTTTGCATGGCAGTACTCCATGGTAGTTTACTGCATTGCCCACTAGTATGAAACTTGTGTTCTTGCCTAGATCATGCATGTATGCATATATATAGTCAAGCATTTACTCTATCCATTCTTATTGGATTTCTAAGCACATTTTTGGTATTTTTTACTGCATTTTTGCCATGGTTTTAAAAGATTTGATTAAGGCTTTTCTTTGGTGGGAAGTCTTAGCTGATGTATATATTTTGTTTTTTGTTTTAGTATATGATGTGACACGGAGAGAGAGCTTTACAAACTTGTCCGATGTGTGGGCTAAAGAAGTAGAGCTTTACTCGACTAATCAAGACTGTGTGAAGATGCTTGTTGGAAATAAAGTTGATAGAGTAAGTTTTGTGATCTCTGCTTCCCATGCTTAAAAACTGGATCCCAGAAGAAGAATTATTAAATGGTTTATGGTTATGGGTGTACATGCCTGCTTTATGTCATCTGGGTCATAGTTTGTTACAACTAATGAATTTTATTGCCTCTATTTTTCCCCCTATCATATTTTTTAGTTTTTCATGTAGTAAGGCAGATAGGCTTCAGCATTACACGGCTGCCAAGGTATGAAGTTCATAGGTTGTATTGTTCCCATGTTCATTGCTCTGTCTTGATAAGAAGAAGCAAGCTATTAGGAAAAACAACTAAAAACTGAAAGCCAAAAGAATGTCCCCTCTAAAAAAAGTATTTGGAATTTATAAAGAAGTAAACTTGCAACAATTTAATTAGGCTTAGATGATGAAAGAAAATAGAGTTTGGCACCTTCTATATACTCCCTGAATGCTTTGGTGCATCATTTTTGGTTGGAGCTATTTATAACACAACCCATGTGTTTACTCTTCTGCCCAAGTAGACCTTCACAACTGAATGTAGTCTGGAGGAACATGATTATAGCCTGTTGACCTTCAACCTTAGTTGCCTGTAAGTTATGATTCAGGATCATCTTATTCAGAACTCTTACTGGAACTCCTATTTTTTTGAGTTCAGGATATTAACAGGAAATGTCTGATTCTGTTTTAAGATAGGAGGGGTGAGAACGATTTCAAAGTGTGAAGATGATGAGATGGAGCAGATGAATCAGACCATTATTTTGGATAAAATTTGCATAGATTAGTTTCCTTGGTATCGTGTCCTAAAGAAGAAGCTATATTTTCTTATGATTTTAAGTTTGGAAGGTTTAATTTTAGAAACCAAAAAACAGAGAAATGGTTGAAAGATGAATGCAAGGTGATTATATTATGAACATATGTAAGGAGGGAATACTTCCATCAATTTTCTTGTTTGGCCTATTGAATTCAGACTTTCAATCCATTGGAAGTTTGATTTGGAGGAAGGGGGGGAGGTCTTCTACAAACTTGATTTGGTTAGTTCATTCAACATTCAACAGTCATGAGTATCGAGGAAGAGGTTTTGATGAGTGGCAAATACATCATTTTCTTTTAAGGATACTTTAGTCATATACTCATCAACATGGGATAACATTCTTTTAACCAGATGTCTGTTGTTTAAGATGGTGGTCTTCTGGAAAGCTAATGGCTGAGCTTTTGCATTGATGGTCTCATTTATCAGGTTTTTTGAAGCCACCAATTTTTTCTTGAGTTTTTAGAGTGGACAATGTTCATGAGAGATTTTTATTATTTTTTCTTAAAATTTATTCTGGTCTTTCCTTTTGAAAATTTAACCAACTTTTTTATGATGGATATGCATTTAAGACTTTATGATGCACCCAGATGAAAGAGAATAACAAAGGATTTTATGCAGGGTTTTCCTTGGAGCCAGGAAACTATATTGTACTGAAACCTCACTTTCATCTCAGTTAACTTGCACAAACTGAAACATAGACTCTGTCTATCCATGCAGCCACCCCTTTGTTTGGAACCTGCCACTACTTTTTACCAAAACTTGTGTTTTTCCTTGCATAAAATTGCGGACAAGAGGCTCTAGTGTTAACTACAATTTTCTTTGACTCCATTCGTTGACCTCCTTAGAATGAGTCAGAAAATGCTAAGAAATCTTATAGTAATAGGATGTGCCAACTTATGGAGTTATTCAAAGAGTTGATGATGACTATGCTTCTAGCACTCTCTTTTGATACCTAACTTTTTCTTGAACTACAGGAAAACAACGAAAACTGTGTTACTTGATCATTTTTTTCAACTGGTCATCCCCACATCTTTGGTGAGGCACCGGGTTTCAGCCAAGCTTGGCATTTGCACTGGCATAGAAATTGGTTCATAAACCATATCAAATTCCAACTGAGAACTCATGTACTTGTCTTGGAGCTTGGATTTGATAAAGTGCTAATTTTTCCATGTCTAAATGAATGCTAGAATCTAACTTCCAGCCTTTTGAAGCTAGTTTGGGTTTGTTTCTTTTTTTATTTTAGGTGTGTGCGCATTAACTGAATATTTCAGTTCTCAGTTTGAGCCTTTTGTCTTATTTCTCTTAATCTTTCTGTGAGCTGGTAATTGATATTGCTCTCTTAGCCAATAGTGATTCAAATTGAATGGGACCTACAATTTTCCTGGCACTACATGATCCTTCTCCTGTTATTCCCAATAAAAAAGTTAGTTGTAATGATTCTATGTTCTGTATTTGATGCACTAAATTTATCAGGGGGGAAAATTTAAGCCTTCTGCTTTTTAATTCTCATTTTATTAATTTAAATTCAGTCTCTTTATGATTTCAGGAATCTGAAAGGGTTGTAAGCAGAGAAGAGGGTATTGCTCTTGCAAAAGAGCATGGATGCTTATTTTTTGAATGTAGTGCTAAAACTCGAGAAAATGTGGAGAAATGCTTTGAAGAGCTTGCGTTAAAGGTACCTCCATAAGTAATATTTGTGCTCTTCAACTGCCTTGTAGGATCTCTAAGGTACTTTAGTAGTAATCTTCAGAATTCACCTTGACGATGGAATGAAATACAAATCTCTAAATTTGGTGGTCTCACATGAATATAATGATTTTATTCAAAATTTGGTCATATTGATAAAGGACCTGTATAAAGGGCATCTATCAGAAATTATATGGAATTATATATAACTGATTCATGCTGTTATGTTACTTGTAGATAATGGAGGTTCCTAGCCTTTTAGAAGAGGGATCGACTGTAGGGAAGAGAAACATCTTGAAACCGAAACCAGAAAACCAAACACCACCTACTGGTGGTTGTTGCTCTTAAAATGATGCAAGAATGAAGCCGATGAAAGCATGAGTTGAATGTTGATCAAATGCCTAATCAGTGCTACTAATGTCACATACACTGAGCTTGTATTTAACATGTCATGATTTGATTATGTAAATGATGCTTCTTTTTCTTGTTCCTCACTGCTTGTTATTGTTGTTTTCATTGGTTGCCTTAGTTATACCACCATTCTGGGAATACTTGCATTCAATTAACATCTACTAGCTTTGTGTAAATTGGATTTCCCTCTTTATTTTATTTACCTTTTGCTTCTATTAAGATACTGTTGGAGAAAACAGATAACTCTGTATTTTACAAGACTTGTTCATCATTACCCCAAACCAAAACTAGTTTGAATGATCCATACCGAGGTATACTGAATGATGGGTAGGAGTATTGAGAAACAAACAAGGACAAGCACCTGCATAGAATTTGTTAAAAAGTTAACTAGGAACCGGGGTGAGTATCTCGGACCTTGTATATATATAGCATTCAACTCTTACAAATTGAGGGAGAAATTACAACACCTATAGTTTTAGAAACAAGAAAGTAAGAGTGTGTGCTACCAGTTTGCCATGGCAAACTAGAAACAACTACCCAGTTTTTTAAGACCATATGAGACGTGTATAGGAAATAGGGAGCAATCCTGTTATCTGCAAGACCTCAAGAACCACAGCATGCTGATTTCTCTTGGGCAGCAGCCGAACCGGTAGCTGGGTCAGGTTTACTAATCTTGATGGTTAGAGGCTACATAAAAACAAGGGCGGTCAAAAATCAATAAACCCGTTTAACGTCACAAGAAATTTCAGGAGAGAAATATGTACCTCTGTCTTTGAGTCACTCTCTGCTATTCTTTGCTTTATGTCTCTGGCAATTGAAAAGAAGACCTGCTCCACGTTGAAGTTTGTTTTGGCACTCTGCTCAAAGGGTTTTAATAGTATCAGTATAAAAAGAGTGATTTTGCAAGGATTCACAGGGCATTGAGAAACAACCACCTCATCCCAAGGAGGGAAAGGGTATCCCTTGGGAATATGTCGTCCTCTTTTAACTCAATTGAATGCAATTACTACTCCATGTCATATACCAACAAAAACAAGCCAACCCTGAACCAACCCACCATCATTGCATTGACTGGGCACCACCCTACCAGTGTCATTAGTGCCCTTAACGAGTTTCAAACTCTGAAAAATCAAAGAAAGGCCTCTCAGTGCTCACTACATGCCACTGTCACAAACTTACCGTCTCAAAAAATTTGATCCCATATTCATCAGCTAGTGCTTGGCCCTGTGATGTTGGCACAGCCTATAAAAAGAGAAGCATTAGCCATGAGAATAAAATAGAGGTTAAGAAATGTTTGTAGATGAGTTTACAGATTACCCTTTTGCTCTCATCCATGTCAGCTTTGTTTCCCACCAATATTTTGTTGACATTATCAGAGGCATGCTGTTCAATGTTCCGGATCCAGTTCCTAATGTCTACATGAATGTTGGGCCAAGGATCATAAATATGAAAAACTTCAAAATAGATATTCCTTGTTATTGTTAATACCGGTCAATGATACAATTTAAGCAACAAATTAGCTTAATAGGAGCACAACAAGGGGGAAAAAGGAATACACATACTGTTGAATGACGACTCGTCTGTGACATCATAGACCAGCAATATACCCATGGCTCCCCTGTAATAAGCTACATAAGAAATAATAAATAAGCTTAAAAGACAAATGGAAGAAAGAAAATTGAAGCTATGGAAATGACCTAACTGTTGAGATCAATGACTAAACTATTGCTAAATATCCCAGCTGGTTTGTTGAGAAAGTTTGGAGGTCATACACCAGAACAGGATTTAACTCTTTCAAAGAGTTTGAACTCCATTTCACTCCCTGACTACTTTATTAAGAAAAAACTTAATAATCAATCATTACTCAGTAAGCTGAAAGTGTCACTCCACCTAGACCCTAAGATGGCTGGTGGTTTTTGTAAGGCACTGAACCCCACCTTAGGTGTTAAAAGCATACAGGCACATCTTGAGACATGCATTTGGGATCCAGAATTCAGCAGCGATCACCAAAGATCTGCCAAAACAAAAGTTTAATGGCATGAAAGGATTCTGAAACGAAAGTTCAATGGCATGAAAGGATTTCGACCGAGGTTGGACGCTCCAAGTCTTAGGAGCATTCCCTTTCTCCCCAATAGAAAGTAATGGTATAGGCAATGATCACCCAATTAAAACAATATTTGCCCAAGGTGTTCTTCAGTAGGCAAGTTGATGGAGGGTCCAATCCCTGCTCATTCAACATGCTATATGTGCAATTTTAGGCCATTCAAAGGGACTAAACAGGATAATACAGATGTTTTTTCCTTTTTTTTTTTATAAACTATAGTACAGATCTACTATTAGAGCTCAAAAAAGTATACTTCATCAAAGAATGAGGCACCTGTTGTGATTGTCCGAAAACGTTCTTGGCCAGCAGTATCCCATATTTGCAGTTTGATGCGCTTGCCATCAAGCTCAATGGTCCGAATCTTAAAGTCAATCCTGATAGGGATATTAATACTTGATTAAGATGCAACAGTTACGAAATGGTAAAATTTTTAAATTAAGGTTCTAAACACACACCCAATAGTGGTAATGAAACTTGTTGTAAAAGAATCATCTGAGAAACGCAATAACAGGCAACTCTTGCCAACCCCTGCAAATAAAAATTGAAGTAGCATTGTAAATTACAGAGGAAAGGAGACCAGAAATATATATCAGTATCATAGGCACACTCCAAAATCAAATAATTAGCTTTGGTGCAGATGAGATATGAACCGAAGGCAATTAAATTCAATCCTAAAGGTAAAGAACGTGCCTAAATAAATTCAATTAACCCATCAAAGCTTGTTGCATCCACACTCTTGGGTATTGCATGCATTACACAAAATGTCCAGCTAAAAACCTAAAACTTCAGTGTTGTGACTGCAGCTTCAGCTAATTTTTGGGTTTGGGTTTACATGGGGGCTCTTCACGCAAAAGTGCTATTTAGACTAGGTTCTACATAACGCTAGAAGAGCTGCATCACAACCACACTAGGTAGTGGCCCCATCTGTATTTATTTAGAACTTTTGGGGATTGCAATATATGCCCCACTTTGTCGCAGAAGGAATCAAGGAAGAAAGAATTAAAGTTTCGAAAATTATGTTTTCATGATTTGGGCATAAGAGATTCAAATTCCTCTTTCTCCCGATTTTCTCAGCAACCAAACACGTCCAGAAGTAGATAATTAATTCTGACCCTTATCATCATAAGCTAAGAAAATCTAGAAAGTGTTTCCAAACTTATCTAGTCCCACTTAATTAAGACAGTCGAATCAAATACGAATGAAACTGAATTATGGGGAGAAAAAGCACACAAACACACACCATGAAACAAATAACTAAAAGAACAAAACCCTAACTTATCAATTGAGAATTACACGTCAGTTTTACACACCGGGCCTTAATTTTGATTCAGAGACTTACCGCTATCGCCGATGAGAAGGAGCTTGACCAGATAATCGTAATCGGCGCGAGCTCGAGCCGGCGCAGCGGCCATTATAAAGGCGTGTTAACTTGCCCGAATGGTCAGAACCTTTATTGTGATTTGTATGTATGATTCGCGCCGGCGCTGAGATTGATAAAGAGAAAAGGCAGAAGCCGAGCCGTCAGAATCAAAGAAGAAACAATCCTCTCTCTTGTTACGCTGTATAACTAGAGTTTATTATTATTTGACCAGAGTTAAATACACACGTGTATTAGGGGGAGGAATCCGCTACCTTGGAAGCAACGGAAACCGCCTGAATCTGATGAGTTGGCATCCTGAGGGCCGGTGATGGACTGGACGGGGTTGGCAGTAGTCTTCGCCCAGTTCATGACTGTGCCACGTCGGAAGAATTTTATCTGTAAGAAATATTTAGATATTTTCGTTCCCACCGTCTTTTCAGTTATCATCTACTTAGGTTTAATAAAAAAAATATTTCCTATTTATTAAAAAAAAAAAATGAAAATATATTTCTAAACTTATTGATTGAACTTTCTAGTTGATTGTTGTTTGACGACAACTAAGCAAATAATTAATATATAGTTTGATTTTTTTTTTTATATTATGTTCTAGCATTTAAAATATATTATTACTTTGAAAAAAACAAGGATTTTGAGTACTAAAAGAATAAAAACTCGATGTTGAAGAAAATTGGATTTGTAAATAATTTACAATGTTAACAAGTATTTAAATAGCTATCTCATGTTGTATTTAGGCCCTGTTTGGATGGATTTTTTTTTTAAAAAAAATCAAGTTTTTATGTTTGTTTCACTAATTTTGTTCAAATAACGCATAAGCTAAAAAAATTTAATATGAAAATATGAAAAATATTAGATTTATGTAAAAAAAATTCCATATTTAATTAAAAAAAGTCTTTTATTTGAGGCTCAAGACTATACTTAAAAACATCAACCAAAATAAATTATTATAAATATTATTATATATAAAAATATACACTAAAATTATATATAAATTAATATATATTATAAATTAATTAAAATAAAATTATCATAAAAAATTAATTTTAATTATCACATATCGTGTATAATAATTAAATATAAATTTATAAATAAAATTATCAATATTTGAAAATAAAAAATACTTATACATCTATCATAATTTCTTTTATTTTATTAAATACTTTTAAATTAAATAAATCTCTATAAAATTTACTTTTAAATTCTGAATACTATTATTGGATATTACATATTATTTTATGTTTATATAAATTTCTTTAATAGAACAATCTTAAAATGTTTATTATTACTTTTTATATTATTTTTTACAATTTTTTTTCATTGTTTTTACGAGTTTTAATTAATTTTCATCTAATTGATATTTTATATAGAATATTTTTCAATATATCTCATTATATCCATAAAATTGAGTTATCAATATATTTATAAAAATGATAATTTCATTCCATTCTTGGATGATTGAAGTGGACACGACAAGACCATACACTTATGATTTTTGATAATTGTATAATGAATTTAAAATTATTTTTTAAAATTATAGTACATTGAAAAATATTTTCAAATCACAGTTACTAATAATGATTTAAAAAAAAAAATAGAATGAACATGTGATTTTATACACTCAAAATAAAAAATAAAAATAAAAATGTTACGTGAATAAACATGCCGTAACAAATATTAGAATGAAAAATATTTTGAAGGAAGATCTATTTTGGTTATTTTTTTCTTCAAAAAGACTATTTTGACCTTAAATTCTTCCGGAGAAGTGAGTCAATGAGACCAAATTCCAAGGGAATGAAAAAAAAATTAAGAAATTTTTTTTTCAAATATAAAAATCAAATCTAATTAAAATTAATTAATATTTTCTATATTTTTATACTATTTAATAGAAAAAAATAATTTTAAAAAACATGTAAAAATAAATTTATTCCTTTTAAATTTATTTTTTTATTTTTCTTTATTTTTGCTTTTTAAAAAAGAAAAAAGAAAAAAAAGAAGAAGATATTTTCTCTTAAATTTTCTTAAAGCCAAACATAACCATAAGGTGCATATCACTCTTGAATCTATACTCTTCAGTGAGTCATTGTGGTAGTATCAAGGAGAATTGTTCCGGGTTGATGACCAAATATTAACATCAGTTTTAATACTTGAGGCCAAGCCACCACGACAACAAAAGGGTGTTCTTGAGCCAATCCCGTACGTCAAACTGGTGGCAAACACAAAAGAGTGATTCTTGACCTTGAGCCAGAAATATAAGTAGGTATAAAAGAATGAAGGACATGGAAAGCCAATTGTTAGCAAACTACACCAAACACAACTGCAAAGCAATCATGGAAAAACTATATATTATTTTTATCCTCAACCATGAAATTCAACATAACGAAAATGGATTTGATCCTATCGATTCTAAACTTCAAACACTTTTAGACCACAATGAAAATAATCTAATATTTTCAGCAAAATACCAATCAAAGTCTTATTGGCATCCCAAGGCTCTTTTTAGCTTCTGTGCTCAACAGCAGCAGCTTCCAAGATTCTTTTAGCTTCTGTGTCCATATCAGCTAACTCACTAGGAATCTGTGAAAATTATACATTAGCTTAAAAATTAATATGCATATATATAACCAAACAATAAAATCACTTCAAAGACTAACCTTCCCATAAATGTTTCCCTTTGTAGGAGAAGCTCCATGCGCCAGCAACAACCTAATAACCCCTATGTGTTCACCCCTGGCGGCATGATGGAGAGGCTACACATGTAAACAAAAACGAGAAAACTGTGAGTCATTAACAGTCACTCTTTTTGTAGTTGGGGTTGGGTTTGAAGTGATGGTTCCAGCTCATTTAGAGCCATGAGTTTGAAATTGGACTCTACCAAGAAGGCTTTCAAACTCAAAGCATATATGTTTTGGTGTTTACTTAGAAACTTACAGTATCACCTTCTACATCAACTGATTCCAGCATTCTCTTCACGCATTCAGTGTTATTTGTACTGTTCATTAGAAGTTCAACTATCTCGGTGAAACCCCCTGCACAAGCATCATGTAGAGGAATAGCCCCATCTTCATCCTTGGCCTCTAATGAAGCTCCTCTTTCCAATAGTAGCTACAGTAAAAAAGATTCTTCATAATTTCATCTGAATTTCATATAATCATAACAATAAATTAATAATAATATCTACAATATAAGGCAACCTGGACACAAGGCAGAAAACCATACAAACAGGTCAGATGGAGAGCAGTATCCCCATCTTCCACTGGTTCATCAATGCTGCCGTTCAATGTATCTGTGCACACATAATAGGGGTAGCATCAGCAACAAAATGATATATGCCTTCAAAAATGAACTAATTTTGTTTTCCATAGCATTCATCCTATGTTTGGTTTTTGGGAAATTTGTAGGAAAACATAAGGAAAAAAAATAAATAAAGAGGAAAAATAGAAGAAAAGGCAACAATAAATAAAAAATAAATTTTAACTTGATTAAATATTTTTACATGCTTCTTAAAACTCATTTCACATATGTTTCCTTTTCTTTATAAAAATTAAATAATTTGCAACTATGAAAGTTTCTAACTAGCTTAGGGTTCACTTGAAGAAAGGATGAGAGGAGGTGTTGGTTTGTTGTGAACTCAAAATCCGTTGATTTTTTTACTGAGGAGGTTAAAGGAAGTTTAAAAACTCAGACGTTTGGGAGTGGTCCCCTCTCCCCAAGGTTCCAAAGTGCATTCCTAGTCCCATGGCTAGGAGGTCTTCAGACGGGTGTAACAACATAGCTTGTCCTGAAAGAGTCCTTTGTACAAGTGGTTAAGAAGGCCCAGGGCGGTGTGGATTAGTTAGCTGACAAAGAGGAGCAGTCTAGGGAGTAGCTTTTGAAGCGTAGCTTAGTGGGGAGGTGGGGGGAGTTCTCAGATCCGGTCCCTGATTTGCATTCACTGAGGAGATGAGCTGCTCAAAACTGGTTTTTGAAACAAGTGAAGATTTTCTTGTTGGGGGCTGTTCTTTTCTTATTTGATTTTGAAGAAGTCTTTGATGTGGAATCGGTCCTTGTCAAAGGTCCAAGGAGGTTTGAACACAAGTTCTTGCATTTAGATAGGTGGGATCTTGAGGTTGGATGTTTTCAGAGAGGTGTGCATGCAAGGAAACTGTTGGTGAGAGTGGATAGGTTAGAAAGCTTGATATTGAAAAGGCGCATGATTATGTGAACTAGGGATTTTTTTATAGTGATTCTTGACAAGATAAGCTTTGAGCAGAAGCGGATAGGTCACATTAAGTAGTGCACATCTACAACAAAGTTTTTTGTTCTTTTTTTATAGACAGATATCAAATATATTAAAAGTGCCAAACAAAATGGTGTATAAAAGTATACAGTGTATATAAAGGCTCCTAAAAGCCAATCAAGGCCAAGGGATAAACAAAAAACAATCCCCTTATCTAACTTAATAAATAATGGTCTAGAAAATACCAATAAGATCAATAACAGATCCTAAGGCTGAAAATCAATACAGTTTTGTTATCATATCCAAGTACAAAATACAAATTATTTAGGTCATCTAAACTTGCTACTTCATTTTTTTTTATAGGTAAACAAGAAATGCATAAAAAGCACCAAAAAAGCGCACCAAAGTATACAAGATGTATATAACGACTGTCAAAAGATGGTCAAAAAATAGGGAAAGGGAAAATAAAAAACTACTCCCTCCCTTAGTAAGAACCCAACTAATCAATAAAATCATATAAGGACATTGGGCCTCCAGCTATATGCAACTTGGTCCAAGAAAACAGGTTACAGAGGAACAAGTTTTTTAGTCTTAGGACAGAGAGCTCCTCGTTTTTTGAATGATCTTCTATTTATCTCATTCCAATTGTCCAAAAGAGACACAAAGGAGTTGCCCCCCATACTTTTTTTTGTCTCCTTCTAACAAAGACCCATGCCAACTCAATATAATCTCTTTTATAGAGGGAGACAACACAAAAGATACATTGAAGAGAGAGAACAAAAGCTGCTGCTAAACTTTTGCTATACCACAATGAAGCAGAGTATGGTCAATTGACTCCTTCTAGGTATGACAAAGGAAACATCTGTTAGCAAATGACCACCCTCTCCTCTGGAGTCGATCTTAAGTCAGAACTTTACCCCACGAAGCCTCCTAAATAAAGAAACTCGCCTTAGGTGAAATTCAAGAGTTCCAAATAGTAGCTTTTGGGAAAGGGTTTAAACTCCTAAGCTCTAGGCAAGCGTAAAGAAACTTCACCGAGAGAATCGTTTTTTGTCTACAACCAAATAACCTTATCTTCTACTTCCCTATTCACTGTCTCATCTTGAAACCTCGAAAGAAAACGCTCCAAGATATCAATCTCCCAATCATTTAGATTCCTAAAGAAGCTAGGAGTCCAAAAGCTACTAATATTAGGCTGATTCCACAGATCTGCCACTCACACCTCCTTTGAGCTAGTTAAGGCATATAAGGAGGGGAATGAAGCACATAACAACTCATTATCACACCACCTATCCTTCCAAAACTTAAGCCTCCTTCCATTGCCCATAGAAAATGAGACTTTAGCATTAGCAATCACCCACAATTTCCAAATGGCTTTCCATAGCCCAACCGTGCACCTATCTCTCACTTCATTAGAACACCATTCCCCTTTAACTTCCCCATATTTGCCCTTTATAAAATGTTTCTAGAAAGACTCCCTTTTTATTGCATGTCGCCAAATCCACTTGCTAAGAAGAGCCTTGTTGAGCAAATCAAGGCACCTAACTCCCAACCCCATCTATTTTTTTTATCTGAGCATACAATAGCCCACTTCACTAAACGAGGTTTTTTTCTCTAAATTCCCTTCACCTTAAGGGAAATCTCTTTGAATCTATTCTGACCTCATCCTCACTTTCCTCAGCATTTAGAAAAGTGACATAAGGAAGATGGGCATCCTAGAAAACGTGCTCTAAATCAGTGTAAGCCTCCCCCCTTTGGAAATATACTATCTTTTCTACATTGTCTCTTTTGTGAAACCCTTCTTCCATCCCATCCCATATCGTCAAATAATTGAAAGGGGCGCCAAGGGGAAGACCCAAATAAGTGGCTGGAAGATCTCCTACCTTACAACCTAGAATAGAAGCCAAATCTTCCAAGTTTTCCACCCTCCCAACTAAAATGAAGTTGCTCTTGCCTAGATTTATCTTCAAGCCAGAAATGGCTTCAAACCACATAAAAAACTAACTTAAATGGTTCATTTAAGTGTGGGTGGCCTCACAAAAAACTAAAATATCATTGACAAACAACAAATGGGAAATCTTCAAACCTTTACCATCTCTGTCATTCACCTTGAAGTTAGATAGATAACCACCAGCCTACCCCTCCAGAGGAGGCAACTGAGCACTTCCATGGCTAGCACAAACAAATATAGTGAAAGTGAGCCCCCTGCCTCAACCCCTTAGAACTTTGAAAAAATCCAAAAGGAGTGTCATTAACCAAAGACACAGAAACTTGCTATCAAAATACCCAATCTAATCCAATCGATCCACTTCTACCCAAACCCCATAATTTCCAAAACCAAAAGCAAAAACTCTCAATTTACATAATCATAGGTCTTCTCAATGCCAAGCTTACACAACACCTTGCAATTGTTGCTTCTCAACATAGAGTCAATGGCTTCATTGGCTATAAGCACAACATCTAAGATTTGCCTTCCTTGCACAAAGGCATTGTAGAACTTGGAAACCACTTTATTCATCACCTTTTTAAGCCTATAAGCTAACACTTTGACCAATAACTTATAAAGACTAACCACCAAACTAATAGGCATAAATCTTTAAGATCTTCTGCCCCCCTTTCTTTGGAACCAACACCAGAAATGTCACATTGGGACTTGTAACAAATCTTCCCTCATTCAGCTTTTATCTAGACCCATAACAGCCAAGCTCTTCCTCCCTTCCCTCTAGCCTACTTTTATGGATATGTTTCTTCTTTGCTGCCTAACATTGTCTAAAAAATGTAATATCTCTCAAACATAGAACTGTGCATAAATGATCCTTAATCCCATGGCTGACATCTATCTCAATCTTTCTACCTAGAAAAATTGTTAAGGAAAATGATTTTATCATGTTTGAATTCACTATAAAATGCTGGAAAGAAAATCAAATATAATTCAACTTAGTTAAAAGTTGATGTATTTATTATTGTCTTTCACTTTTCCTTCCTTTCTCATTTTCCTCTTTATTTTCCTCAAATTTTTTGAAAACCAAATATAGCCTTAAGCATCTCCTAGTTACATGCAATCACTCTCTTACTGCTATCGATGGTCATATCACACTCAAACATTCAGAACAATCTTTTAATCTTTTCCACATTCTTTTCCAGGAAAGTACGGTTTCCGACACATGATGAAGGAAACCCTAGGGTTTAATTCATATAACCTCAACAAATAACATTAAAAATGCATCACATGAATTGGGGAAAGAGAAGGGAAAAAGAAAAAAGAAGAAGAAGAAGAGCAAACCTAGCGCGAGGCGAAGGGCGTCCACATCGCCGAGCTGGGCGGCTGCGGCGAGGTTGCGGAGGTGGGCAGGTGTTTCGACTTCGTCCTCGATTAACTCCCCGAATACAGCTTCATCGTTGTCGTCGTCTTCCTCCATCAGACCATTGCGCCGCCCTGGAACTGCCATCCCCGTTAGCCCACGCTGAAGAAAAACTTAAAAAGGGGTTAATGCGCCCGTCTCTATATATATACCTATATGAAAATGATGAAATCTTTGGCAGCTTAAAAACAATTTTTAAAAACAATTTTTGAAAATTATTATTTTAACCTATTTTTAATATTTTTTTAATATAATTTTTATATCTAATATTTTATTTTTAATCATTTTATATATTTATATAATTATTTTAAAAAATAATTATAAGAAAATAAATAAAAACAATAAAAAATAATTAAAAAATATTTTTAAAAAAGATTTTTTTTTTACTACTAAAAATAAAAAATAGAAAATAGTTTTTTTGTTGTCTAACATATTTTTTGTTTGTAAAAAAAAACTCTTCTAAAAAATAGTTTCAAACAAATCTTTTATTATCATCGTCTTCCTCCATCATACCATTGCGTCACCCTGGAACTACCATCCCCGTTAGCCACGCGCCTCTCTCTCTCTCTCTCTCTCTATATATATATATATATATGAAAATGATGAAATATTTGGCAATTTGATGATTGTTTTAAGAAATGATTTTTAAAAATAGTTTTTGAAAATTATTATTTTAACCCATTTTTAATATTTTTAAATATATTTTAAAAGTAATTTTCATAATTAATATTTTATTTTTAATCATTCTATATATTTATATAATTATTTTTTAAAACAATTATGAGAAAATAAATAAAAATAATAAAAAATAATTAAAAGATATTTTTAGAAAACATTTTATTTTTTACTTTTAAAAATAAAAAATAGTTTTTTTTTGTCTAACATATTTTTTGTTTGAAGAACATAAAACTATTCTAAAAAATAATTTCAAACAAACCTTTTATTTTTTTTAGGAAATACAATATAAAAAAAATTATTATTATTAAAATTGATCCAAAACGAAGAAAGGGTGGATTAGCGTATTTTTGCTCTCTCAAATGATTAATTTTTTTTTTTAGTTTCATTAAATAAATAGGAACCACATTCATCTATTAAATTAATTATTTTTTATCACATTATCGGTACCGAACACCGATATAAAGAATTAACTTCTTAAAATATTAGGTGAGTGTTTTATAATTTAAAAATATGTATTTGAATTAAAGGATCCCAATACTTAAACTGTTTTATGATTAATGTAATTTTTTTTAATTCGCTTTGATAAATAATAAAGCAATTGAAATGAATTAAAAAAATATTCTTTTGAAACAAAGGAAAAAAATTTAAAATCTTTCCTTTCAATTAAATAAAATATAGAATAAAATATAATAAATAAAACTTGATGCAATTTGTTTAATTATGAAAATAAGATTATTTGTTATTTTGAAAAATGACGAAGCATATTGTTATTCCTTGATTAGGATTGTAACTTAGTGGGTTGGTCGAGTTAATGATTAACCTAAGCTAAACTCAAACTAAGAAACAATCGATCGAAGCTCAACCTTACCTATTCTCTAACATGAGGTACTCAAATTTTCAAGTATTATAAATATGAAAAATATTTCCTAAAATCATTATCGAGCTCTAAGAATGCATTTGAGAATGATTCTAAAAAACATTTATAACATTTCTAATATTTGAATGATAAAAAATTTTAAGTATTAAAAATATTAAAAACGTTTTCTAAAATTATTACCAAATATACTCTAATTCTAAAATGATAGCCACAATTATAAAACACCAATTGTAAGTGCCCAATAATACGGACCCCATTTATCTTTGGATTTGTATTTTATTATGTTGCAGACACTGGAAGAATTAGATAGAAAATGTCTTGTCTCATGGGTTCTCTCTCACACACCAAAGTTGCTTACAAAGAAACTAGGTATGAGTTCCTTCTTCTACTTATACTTTATGTGATAAAGATCGTGTCCATTACTTCACACACATGTATAGAATGATTAAGCTATGGTTGACACCAACACCAAAATCTTATATGAATTCTTAATTTCCCAATTTTAACATTGTTTTGTAAGTGTTCCTTAAAATTATTTTATTGGCTGAAATTTATAATTGTAGTGCGGCTAAGAGTACATTTTCTTGGGTCATGATATTTACTAAATCAAAATTAATATTATAGGAATTAAAATGAATTAGTTTTTATTTTCTTTTTAAAATACTTTTTCTTGTTGAAATCAATCATATTAATACATTCATTTAGTAAAATTAAGAGAATTTATATATTAAGACTATATTTGGTCTTAGAAAAATGTTTAAGAAAATATAAAGGAAAAGTAAAAAAGAAGAAAAAAAAAAGGAATTTTTTTTTTTAAAATTAACAAATTACTTTATATATATATATATATATATATATATTCAAACCCGTTTTACTTATCTTTAACTATTTTATATAAAGATTAAATGATTTAAAATCACGGAATTTGATTTATTTTAAGGTTTAATAATTATATTATTTTTTCTATTATCTATATATTCTCAATGGTCCTGAAGAGAGTAAGTTACATGAGTCTCTTTACAAATAACTCATAATATTCAACTTTGACATTAGAGTCTTGTTGAGAATTTTAAAAACTCAAGGAGTGAGAAATATACAAGATGATTGCAAAAAGAATTATAGTTAAAGGTAAATTTAATCGTTTTGTAGAGTAGTGTGCATGGATAAAAACATATAAAAAAAAGTCACCTGTGTAATGAAAAACATGTATTATGGAAGGACGAAGATGGACTATTGAGAACTATACATAATAAATAAAGATGTAAAATTAAATTTGAAATATGGATGAAGCGGAGATTTACTGATCTAGGTATGGATATAAGAAATAGAAAAACTAGAAACATGAAATATTTCAAATTTTAAAGTTGATTCTCACTAATTTATAGATATAAACATAATTGATCATATAAAAGCCACTAGCATACAGTATAAACCAAGGCTAAGATGAAATGAAATGAAAGTAACAACATCATGCCACTTATAATAAGCATTTAATTAGGAAGTTACCCAAGGCTAAGATGAAGCCACATGCAACTGACCTGAATGCCATTGCGGACGTAACGCATATCAACCTCAATGTGCAAATCCTAAAGTTACATATTGAAGAAACTTGCACGCATAGAGCAGTACTACTTTTAATCAGTCGAGACTTGAGAGGGGGATAGCAAGTATGAAACGTCCTGCTCAAACTAGTAACGGCAACATTAAAGGTGTAACTTTCTCCAATGAGGCATGAATAAGAATTCAGGGGGCCGAGGTGCTTTAGGACATGTAACCACCATACATGTGCCATTGTCAATGGCCCCATCTCTCATCTAGTTAGGTGTCTCACGAAATTGATTAGGAGGTCACATGCATGGCTTTTCAATACCACCAAATGTCCTCGCTATTCTTCCTTTAATCTGAGTTTTCCATCAGAGTAAACCCGCATTAATTGCTTAGAAGGTGAAGCTAGCTAGCAACAACACAAAAGGCAACCAGGTTTAGGTTCCTGTACCACCTTCGATACACCCTTTAATGCTGGCATTATCTTCTACTTTATGCAGCATCAGCATGTTAGTTTCTTCACTTCAAGACATGTGAAAAATGCGTTAAGCTATACTAGTCAAGGTGAAGTTCACCAAAATCACAAGTGGTAAAACCACAGAAGTTAGAAATGATTTTCAATTTTGGAAATCTGCCTACCCACAATCTAATTATCTATAACCAGTAATGCCAGACAAAAGATACCATGGGCACTATCATTAGGTGCTTGTAGATTCTTCCATCAGCGATGGGTTCACACATGTTCAATTTTGCTTAATTTTCGCAATTCCAGATGTGCAGTGTGTATAAGAAATGTGCATAGTCATGGATCTCGTCTCACAGAGCATTTTTGGCATGCAGCTTGAAGATTCATTAGCTTTTATATTTATGTTAGGGGATTGAGGGCAATTAGATTACGAGAAGGTTATTTTAGAAAAGTGACACAATCGGTGAATGGAATGAGAGTCATAGACAAGATGTTGATTTTTGCCCAATCTTAAAAGAGTAAGGTCGGATGGCATATAAAAAGCCCAAATTGGTATTCACATGCTAGGCTGTGATTGCCCATAGGGAGACCTAAAAATGGCATTCACTGTTTGACATGTTTTTGACAAGTCATGGTCGTGCTCATGCCATGTCCCTCCTTCTCCTCTCGGTCTCGTTTATAATAAAAGTTCAAATTTACCTTGAAGGAGACAAAAACATGTGACTTACTACTCTGGTTGAGGATTTCTTCGGAGTTGTTTCATTGCCTGGTATTGTGCAGTCAAGCGTATCTTGAGTCTGACACGGTTCTAAATAGTAAAAAGCATTTAACTCCGCGTATGGTGGATTTCCGCATATGCCTTTTCTCCCAAATCATTAGGCATGAATTGAAAAAAATTGGTGAGAATCATAGCATGTGGATTGAATTGCCATTATCTTGTAAGACTGGTATGAAATGATAAATTTAGACAAAATTGCAGAGCTAGACCAAATTTGTGAGCCCTTTCCATAACAAACCCTAACAACCCTAGAAACGTGTAATGTGAAAAAAGAGTTGCAATTAGTAAATAAATCTACATCTCACATTGATAAAAATCTTGTGAGTTTTCAACCACAGCCGCCCAGTGATTGCTCTAATGGGTAACCTCACGCGCAAAGGTGTGGCACCATGGCTATACTAAAGTAGTGATTGAGGGGCACGCACGCGCACGTACTTTGTTTGGGTTATGGGATTGGGATCCAAGGGCGTGTGACGGGGTGAGTACGTGACTTCCTCCAAAATGGAAGAGCATATGATAGGAAAGTACAGGTTGGATCCATAAAAGAAGGGCAGTTATCTACTGAGTACTGGTTGGCTGGCTGTCCGTTTATTTTTATTTATTTATTTTTGTCATTTTAATGAAACAGACAGACACAGATGGAATGGAGCTTTAGCTTTCTTGCAAATGAAACAACAGGGACACCTAATCCTTGGGTTGTGGTGGTGGCAAACTCATTCCAAGCCCTTGGCTTCGCTCTCCTGGCACCCTTTTCTCTCTCTGCCTCAGACTAGAGAGAAGCAACAAAGACAAAAACAAGGAATAAATGTATCATCAACTTTTTTGTGAATCAAATGGAACCATGAACACAAGCCACTTGCTGAAAGAAATTGATCAACTGAACAAAGTTGTAAAAAAAAAATAAAGAATGGATAATCATGAAACTGTATAAGTGAAATATAATAATGTCAATAATTCACATTTGTTTCGATTGAGACAAATTCATGGAAGATGGGGTTGTTGCAGCTTAGTAATGGCAATCAACCAAAGGAGAGGCGGAGAACACGAGAGCTTGTTCTTTTGTGGCAAAGGGGAATTTGGACTCGCGGTGATCGTCTTCTGGGGCTGGAAGATTAAGATCCAATTGCAGTATGTTTCTGGGTTTCTTGGCTTCTTGGGACTCAGGACTGCTGGTTGCCATAGGCATGGTAGGGGGCGGGCCTGTAAACGTTCTGTGCCGCCTCATATGACCTCCCAAGGCTTGACCGGATGAGAATTCAGCACCGCAAATGGAGCACTCGTGAACCTTGGATTTGTTATTACTGTATAAACCCCTATTTGGTATTTGCAGCGAAAGGGCAGTGCTGTTGTGGTTGAATTGATCATCTTCGTCCTCCATTAAAGCCCAAGTCCGCTTCTCTTCTGTGACCGCCTTAGGTCTCTTATGACTGGCTCTGTGCCCTCCCAGAGCTTGGAATGAAGGGAAGCATCTGTAACACGTCTTGCACTGATAAACGTAGAAGCCTGTGGCCTTGCTACTAGTTGCAGCGGCAGCTGGCACGGCCACTTTCCGGCTTTGGCCTTGAGCCAACAGAATCAAACAATTGGCCATGTCTTCCTCCTCTTCCGTGCTTTCGGCGAATTCATGATCAGTGGAGGTGGTTGGTGAGGTAGTCGCTCGATCAACCCCACCAGAATTATCACTGACTCTTCCACCACCATCACCTTCACCTTCTTCTCCGCTAGATGAACTGGATGCCATAGTTAAGGCAAGTGGGGACGACAGCCTTTGACGCTTGGTGCGCTTGCCCTTGATGACATGCGTCTGATCATTAGACCCCATCACTTCCTCTTGAACTTCCATCCTCTACCACCACTACCGCCAGGGAAAAAAAAACAACTTGAGAAAGAGAGAAAGGGAGAGGGAGAGATACAGAGAGAGAGAGAGAGAGAGAGAGAGAAAGGGAGAGAAGAAATGGTGATGGAGAAAGCAAGGTAAGAGAGTGGGCGTTATTATATAGGGAGAGGCAGTGAAGGGTAAGAGGGTTGGAGTAGAACCAAGGAGCCGCCCCAGTGAACAGTAACCGTGAATTTTCCTTGCATTTCCCACCTCGGAAGTTATATATAGCCAAAAAGTACAGATGGGTATTTAGAGAGAGAGAGATGCATTGTAAGTATGAGGAGGTCAGGGAACGAGTGAGATTCGGTTGGCTTTCAAGCAAACCCATTACTTTTTTCCAACGATTCCTTATGAAGGATTGGAATGCAAGCCTGGAACCACAGAATTTGCGCTTCACCCGCCTTTTTTCCCCCTTTATTTTCTTCCCTTTCGTCATTATTTTTTCCTCTCCCCTTTATTTTCTTTCTTACACTGTCACACTTTTAATTCAATGTTCAATTAAATACGCCTTTAAAATCAAAGGTTTAGTTACAATAGCATCCAGCTTTTCGCTAATAGGTATTGTATTAGACGCTTACTCAACCTGTTCATGTGCAGTTGACCCACTCAACCCCTTGGTCACTTGTGGGATGTGCCATAACCCAGAAATCACGCCGCTTCCATACATGATCCAATTATTTGATTACTATCTTATTGCCTACCCAATCATTGGGTTCGGTAAAGCCACAAAATAATCCCACCATCCCCATCACACCTGAAATTGGATTTTTCCATTAAGCTTGTCGACAGTCGACAGTCGACTAGAGTGAATTCCTTATGTAAAAAGAATCAAATTCTCGTTAATGGGTGCAGTGCAATACCCTTTGCCTTGTGACATATAATTGGAATTACTTGTAGCAGTGCCACATTCCTAGCCCTAGTGTCTGCATTATTAACAACACTATTCCAATTTGTTTTCTACTTTTCTTATGTATTAAATTAATAAATTCCCATATGGAGAAGTACAACAACTTCATCAGTCATTACCTTTGCCTCACATGTTCACACTACCTCGTTCTTTCATCCATTGGAATTAACGGCATGACGTCGGCTACGATCACTCCATCAAATATGAACCAATCCAAGTCAACTTTTTAATATTTAACCTAATTACTTGGCAGCATTATATCTCCTTAATTACGTAAATATGAGCCCCTTAATCTGTCCCTTAAATTTAATATACCTTTTTTACTCGTTATTTGATTATAACTTTGTGTAACGTTGTTTTTGAGAATCCAATTTAGAGAATTTATTCAAAGAGAGAAGCTTTAATTTCTCTCTTCGAGACAATGCGATTAGATACCATAAACCATATGTAGTCCAGTTATATATACACAAGTTGACTAATGCAAACCAGGCAGCGACATGCCTCTTTGAACATGTTATTATGATAAACTCAAGAGCGGCCGAACATGTTGCTACATATATGGAGGTCAACTGCCTCCTTTCATAAACACAACATCCCCTTTAGCACTGAAACAGCCAATTCTTCTCGTAACTGACTGATTGGTCATGTTGGCTTGAATTAAACTAGAGTTTATAGAGTTTACTCATTCAAAAATTTAAGTTGACTGTTTCCATTCTCTATTTATGTCAAGGCTAATGGCGAATTTATTAAGTGTCACTAATTAAAGTGGCCTAATTCTCAAGCAAACGGTGCATCAATTTGGAAACCTTTTGTGCCAGTTGAGCTGCAACCTAATGAATGATTGAGTAAACTATATAAACTGTATATGTGTCTAGGTGAGGTGTAATGCAGTGGAGATTCTTAGCGTAAGGAAATATTTAGGAGAGGAGGTTGTGATTGGCACGTAATGGGCAAGCTAGCTAGGCAAGGCAAGGCAATGTCTGTAGATAGATTGCATAAGCAAAGCATCCTTTCAATTGCCTTTTCTCAAAATCCGTTCTCTCATTTTTGTTCTGGGGTTTGGTTGGTGGGCTTGGATTAAGAGCTTCCATGTTTTCTCATTTCTTGTCGTATTCTTTCTAATTAATTTTCTAATATCTTCCTCTACAACTTCACTACTTCTCCACCATCCGGGCGACCCCATCTTAAAATTTATTATATGTTTAGTAATGCTTTGAAAATATAGTTTGTTAGGTGAGCTTGAAAGATCATGGAGATCAAGCATGCCAGCAGTGAGATACTTGGGCAAACAAAAAGAAATTACCAACTTATATTTATATTCTAACCAGTTCCAAACCTTCCAATAACAAGATATGAATGGGAAAAGGGAGAAGTTTTTGAGGAGACGAACCTAAGAAGGATATAAGCTAGCCTCATGATCTAAGAAATTTTGGAAATTTCAATAAATAAATAAATAAATAAAACTTTATTTTTGGTTGTCATGTGGATTAAGAGGAAGGTGCGCTGGCTTGGAGTAAAATAAAAGGTGTCCTTGGAAGAGAGTATAAGTGATGCCAAGAATATGAGCAAAATGTATATACAAGCATGCGTGAAGTGTCACAGTAAACAAAAATATGACACAATAAAAAGGGAAATGGTACAAGAAGTCATCTTTCAGTTGAAGAAACTGGTGGTAATGGTGGTATGGGTAGCAGTGGCAGTAGTGATGTTTTTGAGTAACCACTTTGGAAGTTGCAACTAATACACACACATGGGGCACATAACAAAGACAAATTGCCATCAGCTTGAACCTACAAAGGATAACGACCTTGAGCCTACTCCACCAAATATTTTGGTTGAGTCCATTCACCTTATCTTATACTCTTCATTCACTCTAGTACTCCACTTGGGTCAACAGTCTGGGGCTTTGTTTATGTTAATTCCAGAGACAAAAAAAAAAAAAAGAGGAAGAAACAAAAGGGTCTATAGAGGGCACTGCATATGTGGAGAAGTGGGGCTTGCTTCATATCAGATGAGGAAGGCCACAGAGGAGTCCAAAAGTTGTGCTGAGGGAGCTACTGCTTGAATATGTGGCTGAATTATGGTCTTGAAATTAATTGATTTTAGTTTTTAATAAATATGTCCATGAACTTGCATTTTTCTATAAAACAAAATTAATATGTTGAAAAATGCAGGTATACCCCAAAAAATTGTTTACATTAGTTATGGTAAGAAATTGTAAGATGATATTTGGGAGATGGGATGCAAATGATCTATGTAAAAAAGGAAGCATGGGGAGCATGAGTTGAAGCATGACCAATAAATTGTCAACGCATTGTCCATGCAGCTACACATTGTCATCCTCCCCCACAGAAAAAGTAAAATGTACAGTTAGAAATCGGTGCAAACTTCATAAATAATGATTTGGATGGAGCTATGGCCATTCCCTGGACACCACATTTGCATACCCAATAAAGTCAGGCTTCAAATTAATGAGATCATACTACAAGCGTGGCGGTTCTTGATGGCATCCTCTGTACAACCCATTTTCGTGCTAATCACGATTGTAGGAAAAAAAAATGGTGGGTTCGCTAAGAAGACCGATATGTGCCAAAAAAAGAAGGGGTGTTTCCAGCTGAGTCCAGTGATGCATTCCATATTTGAAAGTGTCATGTCCGGACGGTTACGTGGTATATATCCATCCATCCTTGGAGAATGAATGAGCCCGATGTGTTACATCTCATTCCATCTCATTCACAGCCATGTTGCCTGTCTAAGGTCAAGGCCTAATCATGATTATCAAATTATAATTCGGAATCTAATGAACACAAATAGAAACTAAATGGATTTGATATATTAAGCTAAAACTGAAGCGAACAAAAATATAAAAGGTAGCTGAAAAAAGGTGAGTGAAAATTTGAGGCAGGCATCTATCTCGAGGACTAATAATTAATGCTCAACGCTAACACTACGATCATATGTCAAATCCCAAACTATAACTACTTAAAGATTTTAACTTAAGTCGTCATATCCGTCTGACCAAATGGATGGGTCCCCACCAGGCCGTGGATATACGATGCTTGTGGCAGCAACACCAACTAAACCCATAATAAAAACTAAAAAATCCAGCCCGTTCACAGCATTGCCGGTGGTGGGACCGTGGGAGGGTTCGGCCAATCCGCACAGCCAGCAGCAGATAGCTACTATGTAAGGGAGAGATTTTATATATCTTGAATCTTACAGATAAGATTTTGTAAATAGGTCTGGAAATATTCGAATTTCTTATTTTCTCTGCCATTTTTGGCAAGCAAACAAAGGCTTTAGTAGGGATTTTTATTTGGGTAGAATTCCAACTTCCATTTACAAAACCATTGTTTGGTTGATTTCCGTACCCATGAGTTTGGAAAATTGGAATGGTACCTAGTTCAATAATTATGTCCAACCAAATTTTATTTTTTCTCTCTCTTTCATATTTTTTTCATTGGAGTTGAATTATGCCAGGGCAATGCAAGGTGGAAAGTTGAAGATGAAGGTTGTTAGGATGTCATTTTAGATGTTTGATATGTGGGAATGGATTTATTAATCATTTTTTCATCTATTCTCGTACTTGGATAATTCCCCTTCAAGTGATCATAAGAAATAAAATAGAAATTTAGTCCACATAAAATAAAATTTTTTAATTGATTTTTAATTTTATAAAAAAAAAAGTTACAAATTTAATTTGTACAATATAAACTAAATTAATTACAATAGTATTAAAATCAATTTTGTAATTATAAATAAATTATGCATTTTTAATAAAAAATTAATATCAATATTATAATAAACTCATAAATTATATATTTTTTATAAATATATTACAAAAATATGTATATTAA